>NC_090929.1:962397083-962715476 GCF_040938575.1 Ambystoma mexicanum | reverse complement strand
GCAGGAGTTCATGTGGGACTCCTGGCGGTGCAGCTCTCTTTCTTTTGGTTTGATGAACGGACCCGTGGGATACCCTTATGGCACCCAGGGGTGGGGGGTACAACCCTGTGCCCCTAGTGTATGTTTTTGGGCACCTGTGGGTGGCCCGCAGAGCAAGGTATGGGCTGGTGGCAGCTCCATGCTGAATTTGACAGGTGCGTGGGGTATCCTCCATTTTGGGATACCCCGGCCCTGCCAGTTGATTCCTGATGGAAAACAAGATGGCCCCGGTGGCCTCTTGCTTTCTATTACCCATTACCTTGTTTTCCCAAAGTCCTGGGAAGCCCTGACTCTGTCCCTTCCCCCTGACTGACTGTTGGGTGGAAATGCCATATATGGTGTTGTTGTGAAGGCCCGGCCAGACTAGCTGGAGCCTTCCCGGTGATGTATGTTGCGGGTACCTCCTATGGGTGGGACCTGGGTGAATAGAGTGTGTGACGAATATGCATTCTGTGTTTTGGGTGTCTAGTATCTGGTGGTTGACACAATGACTGAGACAACCCTGCCCGAAACCAGTATGAATGCAGCTTGGAGTGTTGAATGGCTTGGTACTTGTCCCATTACACATAACTTGCTGTGAGTGTCTGGAGAGAAGTGATTGGCCTGAATACCTTGTGTGCCTGATTGGCTGCCTGCCTGCATGAATGCCCGTAGTCGTGATTGGATGCTTGAGTGTGATCCAGCAGAATGAATGGGAGATCAACAGTATATCTGAGGACCTCTCACTGCTAGGAATCGTGTTCAGAAGCTGAAGTCCACTACGACGAGTAACTGGAGTAACTGACGCTTGACCTTGAAGCCCCGCTGGATGAGAAGAAGTGCTGTTGCTCTCCTTTGCAATCTGAAAGCTGCTGTGCCTCCAAGGACTGACCCAGAGAGGATCTGGTAAGGCGCCCTCTTCCCGAGCTACGAGGGACCATCGTGCATAGCTGATCTTTGCCAAAGCTCCCTGGTCGACAGACCTTCGACAGGCTGCCGACCCGAGACGGGGACTGCCGCGGAATCTCAAAGAGAAGCACCCGGACTGTTGTCCGCCACTGTCGACGACCGCCGTCGACGACCGGAGCCGCCGTGCTCCCGTTTGCCTAAGAACTTCCACTGATCATCGGACGCTCTTGTCTGTGCCTCTCCTCTACCATATAGAGAGCAGAAGTACAGACACCCCCTACCAGTCTTTACACCCACCACCAGCACCTAGCTGCAAGTGTTGGCCAGACACTTGAGCCCAACAATATTAAACTTACCCTACCGAGTGAGACAGCCAAAAATGTGAAATGTTGCCAAACTCAAAAATCAACCAAGCAAAGCAGCCTGAAAAATTCCAGAACCACTTAAAAATAAAAACTAATACACAAGATACAAGCACACCTGCATCCTCAGGGTCTCTGCAGGGATCCCTGACCATACACAAGTCTGCAGATTACCTAGCTAGCCTTCCACCAGTTACATAAAACCTAACTCCAAAGAGCCGTAAAAACAATCACCTCAAAACTCCTCAGAGTTTCAAACAACTAGCCTGCCACCAGTTGCTTCAGAACTAGACTCCACAGATCCAGACAACAAAACACCTCAAAACGCTGCAGTTTCTAAACATCTGGTGTCCTACCAGTTGCTCCAGAACTTGACTCAACAGAGTCGTAACACAAAACACATCCAAACTCCACAGAGATTCATGACCAACAGAACAGACGAACTTATCAATTCCCACCACATGACTCCCACAAGTCCCCTGGTCATGCACCAAATACTTCTCAAAACATACACCACGACACGAAACACACTCATAGAATGTCAAGCTGCTAATCAGCGCTGCAGTTGCTCCAGCTGAAATCTTGTGGTGACAGTAATGAAAACAACATGCAACATACCAATCCCACAATAGCTCAAAGTTGTATGTAAAGCATTGAAAGATATATTAATACATTGTAAATTGCAGTTCACATCTCCTAAAAGTCCATGGTGCCTGTAAAAGGCCAACTCCAAATACTGCAATGCCTCAAAATTGTTACATTAAACAACTTGCAAATTCTGTATTGCTAGTTGCATTTTGGATTTCCAATGAGTCCATGTTGCTATCGGTGGAATCCTAAACCCTGTAAGCCCTCAAAACCGTTAAAAGCTAAAAATAAGACAGCATCAATAAGGCAATCTTAAACATACAAGTTCCAAAAGCATTCAACACATATGCCAGGCATTCACCACCTCTGGCATTACTACAGCCTCTCAAAATGCACTTTACACATTTTTTTTAAAATCTGAAAGTCTCTATTGCTGCCATGTAGTTATCCACCTGGAAATCCTCAAGTTGTTACACTAAGACATATAAGGAATCTAACACACTCCAAAGCTGCTGAATCGCATGCTCCTCTCCTTAATCCACACTCTTGCTGCTCCGCTCAATGTCTTTAAAACCACATTGCAACACTTCCGCCCCCAGAAACTTCCCGAAGCATTGCTCCTCCGGGGTCCACTGCTACTCTGTCATCATGGTTCCTTATGAGCCGCTGAACATACGATGAAGCTTCCATTCTGTCATCGTGGTTCCCAATGAGCCACCTACACATACCATGAAGCATCCTGACTCACTGTTACAAAAGCGAATGCTTCCCAATACAAGTACGGAGATGTCATTACCGGATACCAATGCGTGACGTCACCACGCTAGTTAGAATACACAGGTCCTTTCCTCGATTGTGGGCCATCACCCCCTCCGATGACAGTTGCTGCGCAGCTACGAAAACAAATCTCAGAACACTGAGAAGCTATACCAGTAAGAACACACACTTAAGAACATTGAAAACTTAACGCTCCGCTTCTTGGCCATCCCCTGTGTTGCCCATGTGACATCATCAGTCGCAACACGGCAGCGAAATCCAGCCGAGCTCCACTCGACCAACGGTCATCAGCTGGCCGCTGACTCCTTCAATTCCTTCTGTTCGCCAATTCCACTAGGCACAGCAGGGCAGATAATTAAAACACCATGCACGGTCAACGCTCTCCCTTCACAACAGTGCCACAAAACCTCTTAAAATTGAATCCCAGGCACTAGACAAGTCTGTGGCACCATAGTCACACGACAGGTTCTTTAAACTCTGTTGTAGCATAACCACTCGACAGCCTCATCAAAGCTGCCAGGACACTGGCAAAACACTTCTCTCTTCTATTCCCTGCGGTCTCATGGGACAGGTGGCCTCGCAGGCTTAGGTGCTAACCCAGCCTGTTTCACTCCACACTGAATTCCACTATATTTGACTCACAGGCAACCTCTCTTGACTCCACCTGGGCACAAGTAAGTTCCTCTATCTGCTCGTCTCCCAGGGAATCTACAGGGAGATGCTGCCTCAATCAGCCCTGGGGGGTGGAACTCTACAGACCATGGGGGGCAGTGGGCTCTTCCTCTCTTCCAGCAGTCACTATAGTTCCTCTTATCTGCACCCCCCGCAGCAGTGTCCCTTCTCTCCTCTCTCAAAACACACAACAGGTACCTACTCACTTGTTGCACTCTCCAGGGACCTCCTCAAGACCATTCCTCGTCGCCACTTGTTTTGACTGCCTCTCAATTATTGGGTTCATACTTACAAGATATTCTGGATGCTTTCAGGTACTTTTCACAGTTACTTTAATGATATCTTCAGTTACAATCAGGTGTCATCAGTTATAAGGAGATTAAGAGGAAATCAGGACAAGAGCCCACTGGCTCCCACCATCCTGACTTACATCTTCCAACTGCCTGGCTGGAACCTCTTCATACACAAACATGCCACACTCACCATTCCAAGCTCACCACACACATTCCAACAGGAGACCTAAGCACATGCACACCTCATACAATCAGGAAGAGGAGCAACCCTAACAGAGGGTAAACAAGGAAAGAAGAAGGTATGGGAAAAGGGATGATGGGCTAGTAATGGTGAGGTTGACACTGCAGATGTATTATTTATGTAACCATTGGACCCCGACCATTGTGAAACATACTGATTGCACTGCATTGGTGAGGGAGATGTGTCATTGTCCTGGGTCACTGGAGGAGTGTGTGGAGGAGGGATAGAGCTTGGAGGATTTGATGAAGATATTGGTGAAAAAGAAGGATGAAGAAGGGGTTGTTGGAGAGGAGGAGTTTGTTACTGACATAACAAAAGGCTCCTGGAGTTGTATGGGAGGACAGGTCTTTAGACCCCCCCTCCCCCACTTTCCTCTCCTACGTGAGGCTTATGACTCGTTGGCAGCCACCTATGTGCCTGGGCCCGGGATGCAGGATGGCTGCGAACCGACAAATGAGGCTGCACTGCTCACCTTGTAGCATAACATAGACTCCAGTTTGTTATGCACTTAGACTCCATTTTGAATATACTAAACCCAGGCCTCTGTTGTAAGGGCCACATGCAGAACCTTCAGCTCACCCCCACTTGATCGTGCACAGAGAGCCTGCACTTCCCCCCAGTCTCTTCCCCATGGCAGCTCCGCTGAAGGCCCGTTCCCACGAGCAACTAGATGCGAACAAGTAACAGAACAAACACTGTATCCTTTACCTTCCGCAGTACATTGTTGCCCTGGCGGTGACCTGACTTTTAGTTGGGGTCTGGAAAAGTACAAATTTGTCCCTACGAAAGATACCTTGAACCCCCAAACACCCCCACATTCATGATATGTAGCGTTCATGACCCCCCAACCCTGTCCCCCCGAGTGAAATGTTAAACCTGAATGTCAAATCTTTGTGCCTTCCAGTCTTATTCATGCTGCTAAGCCATTTGCGAAAAAAGTTTAAAACCTGCATTGCCAATTGCCATGTTAAAGTGGTATGACTCTTGCTCACCCCAAGACATCTCCGTGTAAAGATGGGAAACGTATATGAACACATATCTACCCTTTAGTGACCGATGAGTGCTGCTATCGTAAAACGGCTAAGAAAGCAATGTACAAAAAGCCTGTGTATGATATGATTGTAAGTGACATATGTGAACCTGTTGTAGCAGTGAACCACATTTGATGTTGATGGACATTCGATCAGAAGTATGATGCTGTAATTTGTCACTGGGCTCAATGCACCCACCAACCTTGTTCTACCTCACCTTTTATGTTAATTTTCCTCATGGGCTCCAAACTACAGGATGAAAAACGTTGTGTGTTGTAAATGATAATTCTCTCTCTCTCTCTTGATCCTGAAAACATGAGAACACGTGGGTTACATGGATATGCAATTTACACAACGCCCCCAAGTCTAAGCAACCCGTCTCTATAATAATGTTCATGCTGTTCATTAAACAGGGACCCGCGAAAAGTTACAAGACCACCTCCCCCTCCTTCCGGAGAGCCACACACCCAACTCCGCTTCTCCACCAAAGGCTCCGTAGGGCTTGAAGGCCCCTAGTTTTCTGTTGTTGGTAGCATTACAGCTGCACTTCCCCACATTCCTCCTGGGCCCACACCAAGCATTTACCTCCCCCAATGCCTCTGACACCAGATGCATCATAAAATCACTGTGTACTGCCATGACCAAGCCCAGAAGAATTATGAACCACCCAGCCCCGAATCCCGCCGCCTTTGATGTGCCAGCTACGTGCCCCCACTGACCCAATAGTATTTCAGTTCATCTTAGGCCCAATGGGCCAGGGAGACAGTTATTCACCCCTGTACTAACATACCGTAAAACTATCACTCAATACATCTAACAGAACAGAATAATAAAGGCAGCCTAACCCGTGCCCCCTGATAAGACACCTGGACTCATGTGACTGGTTCCTTTGCTAAGGCAACTTTTATGGTGATGTATTAAGAAAGCCTTGTATAATATACTGTTTTCCTGTGTTACCCCCTGGCATTAGATTGACGTGTTTTAGGATTTATATGGTAACCTGACAGCAGTTTGTGATGAATGCGTACGAATGGCCACAAGGGCAAATTGTTAGTATTGTAGAAATGTATCCGCATGGACAGCTCATACCCTGACTCTCCACCCTAATGAGCCCAGCTGACCCAAGCACTCCGTGATGCTACCACGTGGATCTATGCCATTCATGGAGCACTGCACCTACACCGCACATAGTAGCTAGTCATCGCCATCCAATCCCCATGACTATGTGCCCCCTATAGCTTATTTTGTGCATGACGTGTATCTGTAATAAATATGACTGTCTTTGCTATTGGGGCAGAGTGGGAGCAGGTGCAAGCGCATCTGGGTCACCTGTCCTACCGCTCTTTTTCATCACTTAGCAAGCCCCGCCCACCTGGTGCCTTCCTGCTTCCTGCTCTTTTTCACCACTTAGCAAGCCACACCCACCTGGTGCCTTCCTGCTTGCCGCTCTGTTTCCCTACTTACGGAGCCCTCCAGCTTCTTTTCCTTTGCAGATGGGGAGCAGGTGCAAGTGGATCTAGGTCACCTGGCCTAAGCCCCGCCCAGCTGGTGCCTTCCTTCCTGCCTGCTGCTCTTTTTCACCACTTAGCAAGCCCTGCCCCCCTGGTGCCTTCCTGCTTCCCGCTCTTTTTCACCACTGAACAAGCCACGCCCACCTGGTGCCTTCCTGCTTGCTGCTCTGTTTCCCTACTTAAGGAGCCCTCCAGCTTCTTTTCATTTGCAGATGGGGAGCAGGTGCAAGTGGATCTAGGTCACCTGGCCTAAGCCCCGCCCACCTGGTGCCTTCCTGCCTGCCGCTCTTTTTCACCACTTAGCAAACCCCGCCCAACTGGTGCCTTCCTGCTTGCCGCTCTTTTTCACCACTTAGCAAGCCCAGCCCACCTGGTGCCTTCCTGCTTCCTGCTCTTTTTCACCACTTAGCAAGCCACGCCCACCTGGTGCCTTCCTGCTTGCCGTTCTGTTTCCCTACTTAAGGAGCCCTCCAGCTTCTTTTCCTTTGCAGATGGGGAGCAGGTGCAAGTGGATCTAGGTCACCTGGCATAAGCCCCGCCCGTCTGGTGCCTTCCTGCCTGCTGCTCTTTTTCAGCACTTAGCAAGCCCCGCCCACCTGGTGCCTTCCTTCACCATCACCGTCTTGTGGCCAATGCTGGATTTGACTTTTATGGACTTCATTCATTCACGGTGCGTCACTCTTTCTCAACTCTCATGCTGGACTTCCTTTGCATCTTGTACTCATGGTGGCCCTGAATCATGCTATTCCCATCTTCATCTTGTATCCTGGCTTGCAGCATTATGTGCTACTACTGACTTCTGCAATTGTATTTGCTCTCCACTCTTGCATCTCCACTCTTTTTGACTGCTTACTCTCTGTTCTCTCCTCCTTTCCCTTCTCCCTTTTCTTATCTCCTCCCCATTACTTTCTTCTATGTACTTACTCTATCAGAATTGTCCCTGGACCTAATATGAAAGCAATCTCGTCTGTTTCCTCCACCCTCCCATTACTGTTTTTTTCCTCCCCACCACCCATCCAGCACTATCTGAAATGTTGTCAGGCCTAGTATGATAGTCGCTTGTTTTGTTCCTCCCCTCCCTTTCTGCACCCCTCTCCCTCACCTTTTGTTTTTCTCCAGCTCTACCAGAAATGTCGTCAGGCCTAGTACGGTAGTCGCCTGTGTCTTTCCATTTCCTTCCCACTCTCCCCCTCCCTTCCTTATCTATGTCTTAGCTCTTGCACTATCTGAAATGTCGTCAGGCCGAGTATGATAGTTAATTTCACATCCTTAGTATTCATGGCCTGTAAGAATGTGGTTGTATTTTCCTTTGTTCCCTCCCTTGCCTTGAAGCGCTTTGAAATACATTGTGTATAGGCACTATATAAATAAACAATCATATCATATTGTCAGACAGAGCGCTCTCGGGGTTTGCGGAGTCCTTTGCATGCCCTATATTGATTTAGATAAAAGACTTTTACTTTCAACCGCGCTTGGTCTCATTCCCTCCAGGGGTGGGTCCATCATTGACTCTCGTTGTGGAGTTGTATATGCCTTTCTGGGGGACGCTCACTTTCAGAATCTTTCCCACCGCATGAGCAGAAGTACCAGTTGAGGAGGGTCTTTTAATAAAAACATCAGGACCCTGAGTGTGATATAAGGGGCACGTGAAATGAGAACAGTAGCAGCATGCTGAAAGGTGGCACGTGGTAGTCTTAGCATATAGTAGCACATATTCTTCTTATACCATAAATAAGTGGTGTATTGTAGCTTTCATTTTTTTTGCATTTTAGCCTTTTGTTCCCTGCCAGCATTATGGCACACAACATTATGTCATTGGCATACATTATTCCCATTCAGAGAACACACTGTCTCATGTCTGATCGGCCCACAGCAGACTGCATGACACTTCATTTGCACACTTACCCTGCAGGACGGCACATGGTGCTGTGGTTGACCCAGTCGAGTGAAGAAACTGCATAAGTGGACCCTACCTGATATTAAGCTTGAACTAGTCCATCACTACTCATATTTAGGCCTTAACATAAATGATCAAGATAATGATAAGACTTACTTATTCAGGTCAGAAAAAAAGCTCTCTGCAGAAATTTCTCAAACTATAATTATACTTGCCAAATCCGGCAACTTTTCTGCCACCCCTGTGTTAATCTACTACAACCAGAAGGTAACATTGGCACTCCTATATGGTTTGGAAATAAGGGGAATTTTTCCTGAAGTCTTTAGGCAAAGGTTTGAAGGGAGATTTTGGAGGCGTATTCTCAACCTTCCGTATTGTTTACCAGTGGTCTCCATCAGATATGAATTACGTCTTATCTCTTTGAATGGGATGTACTTACGGAGACTGAGTGTACTTTTTAGAAAGTTCACCTTGGTGCCAACATCAGACATGCTTCTCAGTGCATGATCAAGGTACGTGTTTTCCTCGAAGCACACATTTACAATTAAATGGAGAAATACTGTTATAAATACACGAGCGGCTGCTGACATTTCGTTGAAAATCCAACCCATGCTAAATTGAAACTTTTTCAAAATGACTGGATCAAAACACGTGCTCAATGTCAAGCCTATAAGTATTGTAGAAATAATCCTTTTTATCATATAAAATATCACACAGTGGAATTATATAAGAGCAAAAGTCCATCACCTGCACATAGATCTGCCTTTCTGCGCATAAGATTTAATTTATGACCTACAAATGATGTCCTAGCTAGACGAAAGATAATTAATAAGAAGGAAAATATCTATCGATTCTACAAAAAAACCTGACCAGATAGAAACTTTACATCACTTACTTGTAGAATGTTCAATGTTAAATGAGAAGCATTCCTTTTACTTAAACAAACAGTTCAAGGATTTTAAAATTGTAACATCTGACATACTTTGGCAACTCATCTTTTGCACCAGTCACACTTCAGTACGAAAAGCCGCCATTGGCTTCTTGCATGCCTTACAGCTTTATTAAAAAATGGGAAACAACATCTCAAATACAACTGGTATTAAAGTTCCTATGCGGTTCAGAAGGCTGAAGGTAAATCTGTCTAAATAGCCTCTTGTTTACGCTCGGACTGTTTTTTGACACTATAGTACAATAGTGCTCATGTTAAAAAAGCTCCAACTCTTGACAGTCAACACCTAAACACTGAGAAAAGAAACTAGTGACGATCTCAAACTAATTACAAAGTATTACAAGTTGAGTGAAGAGCTCCTTGTGATTCTACTTGACACATCTATACATCTGGCTAATGCTTCAAATCACCAGGTACCTAGTTTCTAATTACCACGTGCAAGTATCGATACCCATTATAATACTAAATAACAATTCTTTTTTGGCACAACCACTAATTGTCAAAACAGGCAAACCAGATGTGCCTTATAATTAGAAGAAATCTCCAAGGCATAGGGGTAGGTGCCCTTCATATATTAACTATGGCATTATTATTATGCCATGTCCAATACTTATGATCCCACCGACTAGAAGCCATTAGTAACTTACCCACTGTTTTATCCCATATGGACATCCATTTAGTGAACAATGCTGAGTGGCAACTGGCCATGACATACCCACACTATCCAATACTAGCTCACCAGATTGGTTACACCTGCATGCTGTGTTAGTCACTGGCGTACATACTTAGAGGCAACCAAACTAATTGTATTCGAGATGGACTCACTTTTCACGGGAATACAAGCTCACAAAATCGGACACCCATGCATGCTATGGTAGCCACGGGCATGCTCACTCATAGTAAACCATATCAATTTTAATTGACATAAACCTTTTACTCACGGGAACAGAAGAAGATGAGAGTATTTTGGGTGCCTCATTTTTGCTGACACATTTAGGCAAAAGGCTAATTATGCATATGACTGATGATTTGATTTTAAGTTTTCATCTAACAGCACTATTGTTATGTTTCTCATTTGAGATACAACCTATATGTAGTTGTCTAATACTGGTTAATTTTGTGACTCACTGTTGTGATCCACTGACTTTATCAGGGTTGCCCCTTCTCTCTCCCTCAGTTAACATGGAATACCCACTTATCTTCGTATGTATATCTATGTGGTTTTTTACATACATGCCTGTTTTTACCAATGACTTCTGTTATACAATTTTCTGCAAATGTTATTATCCAGAAAAATATGAATACTGCATCATCAAACCAATATACATTCTTGAAAAAGAGCTAAAGTCGAAACACGTGTTGGCTGTATTTGCAGAAGAGTGTGCTGCATTAAAGCATCCATCTATTAAAAGATCACTGGCTAGTCTTACTTGATACAATTTGTTGGGGCGAGCGCAATCCATTAGCACTTATCCACTATATCATACAAAGTAGCAGTTAGCAGAGGGGAGGGAAGTAAAGGGTGAAACAGAAAAGAGGGCAGAGACTGGAAGGCTAGGGAATGTCAGCTGGTGGAGGGGAGAGGAACATTAAGTGTTGGTGGGGAGGTTGAGAGGCATGTTAGGTGGAGGAGGCAGAGAGGAAGGGGAAGCAGGGTAAAGACAGGATCAGGTGAGGAGGGTAAGAGGCTGGGAAAGAGGGATGTGAGGCAAAATAGGAATAGAAGAATATGTGGACGAGATGGAGAAAGGGCAAG
The DNA here is from genome assembly GCF_040938575.1 of Ambystoma mexicanum. Classification (NCBI taxonomy): domain Eukaryota; kingdom Metazoa; phylum Chordata; class Amphibia; order Caudata; family Ambystomatidae; genus Ambystoma; species Ambystoma mexicanum. The sequence continues at coordinate 962,704,472 of NC_090929.1, read as the reverse complement.
TGGAGTTTTGTGATGGGGGAAGGCAGGCAATACTGAAAATGAAACAGTGGAAAGGGTTGAGAGTGTGAGAATGAAGAGGGGAAGTAAGGAGATAGGAGAAGGTGCAGGGATGAAGAGGGGGTGGGTGCAGAGGGGAAAAAGGGAATGGGAGTAGGGAGGGTGAGAGTGAGTCTGGTGACGGTGAGCGAGGAAGGGGCAGGGGAGAAGGTGAGGAAAGAGATGTGAGGAAGGAGAGTAGGGTACAGGGTTGGAGGGGTGGTTGGGTGGTGATTATTGGTGATGTTGTTGGTGGGCAAGGGTGGGCTGATTGAGGGAGAGAGAAAGAATGGGTGCGGGAGAGTGAGGGGAGTTGCTGGGTGAGAACAGGTAGTTGAAAAGTGCACAGTTAGGAAGAGATTGGAATATGGGACAGTGACACTGAGGAATGGAGCATTGGGCAGTTGTCAGAGGTGTGTAATTGGTAATATGGGAAGGGAGATTTAAAAAAGGCTGAGAATAAGCATTGCAGTGAGGAAGGTGTAAAGTGGTTTAGGTAGGATGGGGGTTGGTGAGCATAGCAGACTCAGGCATGGTTATTATGGGTTGAAATAGGCGTGAAGGGAAATTGGAGTAGCAGTGAACTAGGACCGGAGAAAACGTTGTGAAAAGAAAAACAATGGAGAACTTTAAGAATGGCTTAAGTGTGAGGAATGGAGAATGAAAGGTGTTATTAGAACGATATGGGAAATTGTTTAGTTTAGGGGATTGTGAGGTTTGAGTAAGGAGCAGAATTTCAAAGTAATGGCCAAAGGGGATTTTCAATTTGGTATTCAGTTTGGTAATTGGTTTGGTTCATATCTGCCCAGTAAGATGTCAGTGTGTTGGTTTCTTTACGCACCTTCTTGCCCTTGCCTCTCACCTTTTGCCATATCCAGTATTTTGGTCCTGGCCACCTCGACATTTTATGGATCTTATGGCCATTTACTTCCCCTTGCTTCAGCAGTCATCCTCTCTGACCAAGGTCCTGGTCTCCAATGCTGCAGCTCTCTGGTGACCAGCCTTTTATACCACAGAATTGTCACAATGGAGAATGAATCACGTCACCATGACATCACACCAATGTGGGTTATACCATGTGCCTAAAGATTAAAACGGTGAGAAGTGCTGAACAATGAGAGGTTCTGCCTCTCATAAATCAATAGTACAATAATTTGGTCTTCGTTGATACCTTAATAGAAGCCTACCTGCTTACTGGATCCTGCCTCGACACTTCTGAGTATTCTCTGTGGCAGGGGAAGAGTCCCTTGTGCATGCTAAAGGTTCTTGTGACATCACAGGGCTGCAACAGTGACATCCTCAGTGTTCTACTCCAGAGTTCATCCTTGCCTGGCACTGCTGAATAGTAATGGAGCCATTGATGAATGTGCGCTCTTCCCAGAATTTATTTGAAACAAGTTCCATGTATTTTCTCTGCCCATGCTTCTCTAATCACCTTGACAACCACATGTATAACATTATGTTACAAACTATTCCTAAAGCGTTCGTTCAACTGATCTTCCACATGGCACAAGCACAGAAGAAAAATGATCCGTGACAAATTCTCATCTAGATCTTGCCTGCAGGTCCTTGTCATGACCCAAGGGACCAGTTGGAAACAGGTTGTGCATCTTGAGCCTACTTCCTATCCCATGAATAAAACCAAATGTTCGTTTTTTGGGGTTTTACTTTACCTGCTCACAACTTGGATGGCAATCTGTAAATGCAAGGACGGTGCTAGGACCATGTGACGGGAATGAGTCCTGGCAAATGGCAGAAGAGACTTGTACCATCAAACCCAATGTCCTCTTTTAACTCACATTATCCCTCTCTTTTTTCCTATAGCTTTAGACTTTCAAAATTCGTGGTGGTCGTGAGGTGAAAAGTGTGAGAGCAACAGTAACTTTTTTTTGCTCCTGTGTCGACTTCTTAATATTTAATAGATTTCCAGCTAGGCCTACCTAAGTCAATAATAGCAAGGATTTGTTTTTAAAACTTGTGTACGGTTCTGCCATAAACCACTGTACAAATAGGTCAGCATTTGAGGCTTCTGTCAAAGGACCTGTTTGTTCAAACCCTACACTACATTGGAAGAATGCCTTGCAATAAGTCTTACAATGCTGAATGTGGTGCACCAGAATGGAACTGACTTGCCTTGTGCACATAAGTGGCACAGCTTGTTTTCTGTTAGTGATACCTATTACCATTTGTTTTCTTATGGTATTGCAGAATAATTCACTGAACATTGAGCCTTCTCAACTTTTGGGATATCGAGACAGACCAAGGCAATTCAAGGTATATCAAATATGCCTGAAAAAGAGTCAACTCTTCTTTGAGATAGCATGGCTGGTTGTTTTTGAATATGAGTCTCATGTGTTAAACATTTCAGTTTAAACCAGATTCTATACCTACAAGGCGGCCAATGCAAGGCTCCCAAGGTGAAAGTAATATGTTTATACTTCCTAGGCCCAACAATCAGGTAGGGCACCTATTTTAGAAAATAACATGTATTAGTACACCTACACAAATGGTAATGTGAATCCATGAGGCCTGAGCTCCATATCAAAGTGGCGCAATTTCTTACTTTTTTATAATACTGCTGAATCATAGTTGCACAATTGTATATCCTTCTAGGCACTGATACTCTAAAACTGACAGGGTTGCACATCTTGATGGGGAGCCACGAAGGCCCTACTTTCTGTGGGCCATGATTACACCTTTTTTTCCTTTGCACCAGAGAGTTTTTCTTGCCAGGCAGGCTATATAAGATTGGCCAGTAGAAATATGACTTGAGTTTGAGCTATACCTGTGGCTGTGCCAGGCTAAACAGTCAGACGTTCTTAAAAATCAGCATCACTGGAAGCTGAGTGTGTTTTCTTCAAAGTACATGAAGTTTTGGATGCGGCTAAATATTACATTGTTAAGTATAGTTGGTATGCCTGTCACAGACCTGCCTTTAATATATCTGAGGAGTGTTTTTCAATGTGTGGCTCACATGGAGGAATCAAAACCATTATTCAAGCCAAAAAAGACATACCAAAAAAAGACTGCAAAGTTTGAGTAATGCAGTCCTGCCTGTGATTGGAATAAGAGTGGCATCTCAACCGTAGTACTAGAGATTTTGCACCAGACTTTTTGAAGATCTCGGACTGAGCTACTTATGTTATGATATGTTACTGGGTTTTGTATTGCTGCAATCTTTATGGTCTCATGGCACTCTGAGGGGTGAAAATGTTGTCAATGGTACTCAGAGCAGAGGCAGCAGTGCAAGATTGTTTTGCTACTTTGTTGAGGCAGCTTCTAAGCAAACATCTTCTGTGTGGTAATGTATCTAAGTGATTTTTTACAAACATACAATTGGGTGTAGCCTGAGTGTAGCCTGTGTCAGATATACATTTGGCATATTTGGTCAAAGTCTTCTTTGGTGCATTTGATTGTTACGGTTATGTTGGTGGTCTGAAGTCTATTGTTTTTTCTTCAGGTGTGTGTGTGTGTGTGTGTGTTGTCGTTATGCCATATTGTGCATATCTTTTGTATGGTTGTAAGTAGACAGGCAAATGGTGATATAAAAGTGCTGCCTTGGTCTTTTACTCACTATGATATGAACATGTGGGTTGTGTATATTTCTTGCAGCCATATAACCCGCAAGTCTGGTGTGTCATGTGGTGTTGCTGAGATTTTTCGATACCCTGGTATGACCATATGATGTGTGTTGTGTCCAAGGTGATGGGCATTCCCTTTCACTTCATGAACAGTGTAATATTATTTTAGCTAACGTATTAATGCAGCATGTATCTGTGATGTGTATTGTGAGTGTCTTGTGTGGTGTATAGGGCATTCGTATTCACTCACTGAATAATAGTTAATGTTTTGATTAAAATGCCAGAATATTGTGTTTGCGTGAGTTGTGAGTGATTACTGGAGGAATTGCTGTAGAAGCCTTGTTCAAGATGAGTTATTCACACACTGTATGTTTGTGAGGAGGTTGGTGGGTATTTTCCATTACCTAGCAAACAGTCATTGAATGTGTTGGTTCTTTTTTGACAGAGTAGGATTCTGTCATGTATGTATGCATGTATGTATGTATGCAAATATGTTGCATGAGGTGTAGGAGATTAACTTTCACTTGTTGAACAGCATTAAATATTTACATTAAAATGTTAGGAAATTATTAAGTTGTGTCTGTGTGGGGTATGATTGAGTGCTGGGGCTGTCACTATCAGAATGCCCTGTCACTTGTTAACAGTCCTCTGATTTCTTTCAATCCCTTTTTGATACAATCAACCTGTTACTTTGGTATGTTTGTGAGTGTTTTGTGTGAGGTGCAGGTGATTTCCTTTCACTCATAGAAACATACTAAATGATTTAATTACAATGTTGGTATGTCGTGTTTTCGTAGGGTGATAGTGAGTGCTGAGGGAATCACTATGGGAATTCCCTGTAACTCTGTGAACAATCCTCTGATGTTTTTGATCCTTTTTTATGTTGTATGAACTAGTGGCATATGAATGAGTGAGCGAAACAGTTCAGAATATGCTGATTAACATTTTCGTTTGTTGTGTTTGTGTGGGGTGTGAGTGATAGGCAATACGGGGTTGTTTGTTTATGAGCAGTAGGTTTTTTAAGAGATGTGTATGTGAGATTTCACTTTGGTTAGTGTCGGAGTTTGAATGAATGCTTTGGGCTTAGAGTATCATGCAATTCTTTTTTGAAATGCAGTTTATTTGTGAGGGATGCATGTGTGATCTGCTCACTAGTCACTTGCAGCCATGCATATGTAATATGCGGTGTATGCATGAGTTCTGTGGGTGCTTCAATGCTCATGCATATCCGCACCATTGTCCCAGCCATAATGCTGTAGGTGGGGGCTCTGTCTGGCAGACATCCTGGGAAATAAATATGGAGAAAATGATATGTTCCAGAGTGTGATTAGTCCCTATGATGTATGCAAGTGTATGTGTGTGTGAGAGAGGGAGAGATGGACAACATGCTGTCGCTCTGGCTGTACCCACTTACACCTATGCTTTGCTCGAACAGGCATTAGAGCACATTCAAGACTGAATTCAAGTGAGCCAGCAAAGACATTTTCACTTGGTAGTGTGCACGCTTGTGTTGCACTAACACTGTTCTGGCACCATTACAGCTATGTAGAGAGTGCTTTTGCATCTTATCCAAATATCTGGTATGACGGTAGCTATGTTTTTCAAAACTTGAAAGTGCCATTATGCTTTGTTATCTTGTTGCAAGGTCATTCACACAATTTCTTCCCAGCATTTTACCCTTTCATTCAAAGTTTGCTAATCATTTCTACAACAAATTCAAGTGTTCATGCATACCAGCTTTTGTGCTAAGAAAAGTCATGTGTGTGAGCAGTTTAAGTCAAGCTCCATCCTCCAAAGGTTTTTCTCTGTTGCTTAAAGTGTGCTCATAAATTTGACAATAAATTCAAGTGCTTGTGTGTGTCACCTAGCGCTCACCCAAGTAGTGTGTGTACATGCATTCAATCCATTCATCCTAGCAAGACTTGTACCTCAGTCCAGACAGGGAGAATGTTGTGACCCCCCCCCCCCGTCCTCAATAACCCTGCCTCAAATTGCTTTTGCCAACACCCCCCAAAAACAGTTTCCCTTTCATCAAAGTGTGGTAACTCATTTTAAAAGAAATTCAAGTGCTTGTTTCTGCCACTGTGTTCAACTAAGTCATATAATGAAACTACTGCAGCAAAACATATGCTAATCATTTCTACAACAAATTCAAGTGTTCATGCATACCAGCTTTTGTGCTAAGAAAAGTCATGTGTGTGAGCAGTTTAAGTCAAGCTCCATCCTCCAAAGGTTTTTCTCTGTTGCTTAAAGTGTGCTCATAAATTTGACAATAAATTCAAGTGCTTGTGTGTGTCACCTAGCGCTCACCCAAGTAGTGTGTGTACATGCATTCAATCCATTCATCCTAGCAAGACTTGTACCTCAGTCCAGACAGGGAGAATGTTGTGACCCCCCCCCCCCGTCCTCAATAACCCTGCCTCAAATTGCTTTTGCCAACACCCCCCAAAAACAGTTTCCATTTCATCAAAGTGTGGTAACTCATTTTAAAAGAAATTCAAGTGCTTGTTTCTGCCACTGTGTTCAACTAAGTCATATAATGAAACTACTGCAGCAAAACATATGCAATCAAGTTGCTATAGCAATGTTTGCTCAATTAAATACACATTGGGCCTCATTATGACCCTGCCGGTCCGAAAACAACAGTGGCAGTAAAACCACCACCACCGTTGTTTCCGGACTGGCTGATTCCGTGTTGTGCAAGCGGGAGGTATCGCCAGGGTGACCTGTTGGGAGTAACGCCACCTGCCTGCAGGCGGAAATTGAAACACTGGCTCTGTCATAGCTGGAAGCGGTGTTTCCATTGTCCCCATCCCCATGAAGTTCTATGGGACTCCATGGGAATGGGGATTTACAGAATACCGCCTCCAGAATTACCGGGTCACCGGGGTTCTAATGCCCTGGTGATTCCAGCAATCACAGAGGCGGAATGGTATTTCGGGTCCAGCGGCAGCCTGCCGGTTTTTCCGGCACGGCCACCACCGGACTCGTAATGAGGCCCATTGTCTTTTAAAGATGGTTACAAAAATAAAAATGTATTTTGTTCAGGCAATGCCTAAAATCGTTCCTAAAATCAATAGCAAGGCTTAGAAAGACCACTCATTCTCTACATCAGGGTCTAAGAATTCAGTGTGTACCTGCATTAGATCAGCAGGACAGGCAAGATAAGTCAAAATAGGACAATTTGCAGTTTTTCCTAAGAATTCAGTCACATATTAAAACAAAATAAGCAAAGGCATAGAGCAGCTTCACCTACAATGAGTACTTAATTCCATTCCAAAAACTAAGACAACTTGATGGAGTTCCTAAGCAAGTTGACGTTCTAGGAGTAGGAGGGGGTTGGGTGTGGGAAACCAAGATTTCATCACAGTCATGTAAGTGTTATGTCTATTTTAACAACATGTTTTATAATCGAATATCTTTATGGACTATTTTGAGGCAGATTAGGGGCATTTTACAGGCTAACATTATCCCCAAGCATCCAAACTGCTTCCAAACAATGTATGGTGTAATGCCAGCATACATTTTCATTTTCATGCTGCCATTAAACTAATGGATTCCTGCAGAGTCACCTAGTCCATTCCCACCCACTACCTGTCAATCACCAACCAAACACCTTACCCAGGGATATTGTTGAGCTAGCTCTATTGAGGAGTAACACACAGCGTAGGGCTGTTGGTGTTCTTTCTAAGCCATCTGCTCGGAGCTAAATGTACCTGTTAATGTGATACTGGGGTTATAATAATGTCTTAAATAACTGGGCCTTCAGCCAATTGATGTATATCTGTTACTTGCACTGAAGTCCTCTTAAAAACAAACATTGACAAAGCCAATGGTTCTCACTTGTGTATTTGGTATTAGCCAAGCACTGCTATCACATGCCCAAGTAATCACACCATACGTGTTGCTATTTGGACAGGTAGTACTATTATGGTGGTGCCTGGCAAATTCCCATCCTATGCGTCCATAAGAGCAAAACGGTTGGCGTTGCCAGTGCTTGTTTAATTTTTATCCATTGCTAGATTATTTATCTAGAAGAAATGGCAAAAACCAGGATCCCTCATGACTCCAGGTAAAGTATTTTTGTTCTTGTGCAAAATTCCATTATGTAATCTAAAGATTCATTTTTGGGAGAACATTAATACATGTGTAAACACTGAAGATCATGTTTTCATATGAACAATGTGAAATATTGAATGAAGGTCAAACATTCACTCATGCAATCGAATAGCACATTTTTTTTCCATAGGACATTTTAAACATAGCAGCCATACACATCCAGAATAACACCCACAATGTCTCTCGTGTGGAAACGCATCTTGCATTAATGTATTTATATGGAAGAACAGCATCCATCTTGGTTCCAAATAAGCATGGAGTGCCTTAATGCATCACACTTATGCTCAAAGAATGTCAGCTTCATCCAAGTGTGAGGACATCTTGCATTTCACATGAACAGAGGGCTCTTAGAAGTCCCAAGAGAGACGGTGCCAACAGAGGAGGGAATGTGCAGGGTAGGTCATGTTTTCAAGCTCCATTTATTGGTGTTATATGCCAGCATATGTTTGTGGATGTGTAGCGTCCCCATGACTTTATTTTACATTCCATAATGGAGTCCTAACAATTTTGTGTTTTTGTTTAGTTTGTTGGCCTCTAGTGTGTTTTGTTGACAATTTCTGTGCCATTTTCTTGCATTGTGTGGTCTCTCTGATGTTAGAATGTTGTTAGTTTTACCATTAGAAAAAAAGGAGAAATACCTTTGCCCTTTCCTCTTTGACATTTTCCCTTTTGTTTCATCTCAGTTTCCCTATGGGTATTTTTTTTTGTTGCTGTCGTCTCATTTACCAACTTGCTGTTCTGGTGCGCTTCTGGGTTGTCCTGTAGTTTTGTTTTAGTAGTATAGTTTGTCTTAGTATAGTAGTACTGTATAGTATAGTAGCAGTAGTTTTTGTTCACTTGTCTCTGAGTTGTGCACACTTATTCTTGGTTGTGGTTTTACACTTTTGGGTTCCCCGCGTGTGCTACATTTTTCATGATTCTCAGCTTTTGTGGTTCTCTCATGTCACACCTTTGCCACTAAGAGGTGATGAAGGTTGGAGTAGAGGAGGAAGATCTGTAGCGGGAGGAGGATTCCCCCAAGATATTTCGGGACATGTGCTTTTCGCTGGTGGTGGATTGCGGGTCTGGGCCACGCAACATTGCTGATTCTCTGATTTAGTGGTGGAACCTGGAACATGGGGGAAGCCACAGGAGAATATGTGGGAGGGTAGGTAGGGCCACTGGGGAGGGGTCTGACTTCCAGCATGAAGTCAGGGCCTCTTGTGGAAACCCCTATTCAAGTCGGGCTTCATGTGGGCATTTCCACAGAGGCACAGTCTGCTGTTGACAAAGTTACAACCATCCCCTCCTGTGAGGGTTATGATGCAGCAGGTTCTCATACTTGCCAGGGCCAAAGCTCAGCACAGCAGCAACATCAAGCATGCTATGCCAACACCCTGTAATAGTCTGATCTGCCCGTATGGTGCCATTGGCAATGACGACTGTGGCCGGAAGATGACTCCGGTTGCCAGCACTCCCTAAGAAGCACTGTCATTGCCTTTTTTTGTCTGATATTTCCTCAACTACATAATAAGGCACACTGGGATGAAGTTCATTTATTGCAGATAGACTGTTAGGCAGGGTTTCTGGAAAACGAGCATTTCCTCCAACATTAGGAAATACGTGGAGCTCTATCATCCTCCTTCCTGGAATTGGTCTCAGAGGGACACTCCCCAACCATGAGAGTTGCAGCTGTCTGTGAGGGAGCTGAAGAACCTTAGGGAATACGTTGTGGGAAAGATCTGTGAGAAACGTAGGGCTGGCTGCACCATGTCAAAGAGCTCATGAACATTAAGGGTAGATGCTCCCAGTGGGAGAAGCTGAGAACTTAAGCAGGTGGCTGCACTCTGTGAGAGAATGTGAGAGACCTAGGAACAGCTGCACCCTTCCAGAGAATTCAAGAACATTAGTTGGTGGCTGCGCCCCATGAGAGCACCTAGAGAACGATACTGGGTGGATTCACTCTGTGGGGTAACTTGAGAACATTATTATGTGGCTACACCTTGTGAAAGAACCCAAGAATGTTACAGTGTGTCTGTGACTTGTGGAAGAATGTGAAAACGTTAGAGTGTGGAGGTGTGCCCTTTGAAAGAACTCAAGCATTTAATATGCACCTGCACTCTGTTGGTGCACCATTGGGTATATGCCCTGTGAGAGAACCAGACAATTTTATTGGGAGGTTGCACCCTGTGTGAGAACCCAAGCACTTTAGTAGATGGCTGCACTTAGCAAGAGAACCAGGGACCTTATTGGGTGGCTATACCCTGTGTGAGAACCTGAAAACCTGAAGGGGTATATGTGCCCTCTGGGAGTACAAGAGAACCTTATGGGAGGCTTCACTTTTTTGTGGGACAACCAACAAATATGAGTGGGCAACTGAATCTTGCAAAAGATCCTGGGAGCTAAAGTGGGTGGCTGCACATTGTGAGAGAATCTGAGACTTTTAGAGGTTGGAAGTGCCTTGTGAGGGAACCCAAGAACCTTTGAGTCTGTCTCTGCACCTAGTGAAAGAACCTGAGAATTTAAGCAGGCATCTGCACCCTGTGGGAGAACCCAACACATTTAAGGGTTTGATATACTAGGTGGGAGTACCCATAAACTTTAATGGGTAGTTGTGCCCTTTTAAGAACCAGAGACCATTAGTAGCTAGCTGCACCAAGCCAGGAGTTTGTGGCTGTGTGCTATGAGAGAACCTAAGAATCTTAAGGGCTGGCTGAATGCTGTGGAGAACCTCGGAACTTTAGTGGGCAACTGTGCCCTGTGAGAGGACCCACAAACATTATTTGTTGACTCTACCATGTGACTGAACCTGAGAAATGTCATGTCTGGCTGAGCTCTGTAGGAACATCGAGAACTTTAGTGGGTAGCTGTGCCCTGTGGAACAGCATGTGAACATTTGACAAGTTGTGCCTTTCTGTGACAAAAATAGTATGCAAAATGCTATTTGCACAATAGGTCATGGCATGTGCAAGACATCATCTGGTCAGAGCTTCTCAGTCACTACTAAAGCTATCAATTTCCCAACCACAAACACCATAAAATGACCCCACTCTACTTTGCATTATCTGACATCTAACATGCAACAAATCATTGTCCTCATCCGAGCTGATGTTTTGTCTATGGGTAGATGTAATTCCAAAGTCTTTCACAATAAATTGTACGTTAATTTATATAAATGTTGTTTGCTCAAAATGCAGCGCTTCATTGCTTTTTCTGTGGTTAGAGTCATCAATCCCAGCCACACTAAAAACATTTTCAAGCTGAATGCTGGCAGGAGGACACATTGATTTAAGAGCAACTCGCAAGAGTGCTGCTGGCCTGATGAACCAATTTCTGAAGCAGTACAGTACTCGATCTCGTCCATTCCCACTGATATGTGTCCAGTGAATAGCGTCCAAGCAGCTGTCTAGCGGATGGTCATCTGTCCATTCCAGTTGGTGAGCTTGTATTAAGTTGCCTGAGTCACTAGGGATGGTGTCCCTCAGAACTACCCCAATGGAGGCTGCAACTCTGCTGCTCACATAACTTTCAGAAGGTGTCAGTGATTTACTGCCCAGGATTTCCATCCGAGTTTTTGAGCTTGAGCACAGAACTCCTGATGAAGTTGGCAAAATGTGGGTTTATTTGGTTTTCTTATTGCTATCTGTGTTCTTTCTTCAATTGGTGTTGCAAGCACTGCAGCAAAGCACCCTTGCATATGTGCATCATGTTTCCTCCTTGTGATGATTGCTAATGGACTTCCTCCCCCTACACTTGAGGATGAAACTCATACACTTTTACTTTGAACCCTGGTTCCTTAAAGGAAGCCAGCAGGTAATCAATGTTACCATAAAAAGGTGGATTTTTCTGGTTGTTAGGGCCAGACAGTGCCACCGACATGATGCATGGTTCGATACTCAGGTATGCGCCAATCAGTCGGAAGCTTTGGGGCTGAACAGCGTGGCACCCACTGGCCCTCCCGCTCTATTAATGACTTTGACCTGGCACTTCTTTATTCACTGCTCCAAGACTGTGAAAACACTATGAGCCTCTCCAGGCAAGCTTTGGTGGCATTTTTTGTTGTGTAAGTCATGTGCCTCTGACTCAGAAGTAACTCTCTGGACCGGGCTGATTGTGGTTTGAGTATTATATCATGGAATATTGCAGGACTAAGAGACACATTGTTAGAAAGTGACTTGTTAAATTGTATTTGACAATTTGCAATCATCTGCCTTCAGGAAACCTGGACGGTGGAGGCGCCAATATTTGCTAGCTCTATTTGTTTCTCAATTCCACCTAAAAAGAGTGTTAAGGGTCATTTGAACGGTGATCTGACAGCATGGTTTCTGATGTTATCAACTTTCAATATTGTGAAGCTCCCGGTAGATCATGATTATATAATGGCCTTCAGGCTTAAGGGGCGAGTTTTGATTTAAGTATGAGAGTAATTAATATTTACTTTCCACCAAAAAGTAGCATTTCTGTCGTTCGAGATCTCCTGGAATCATTTGAGCAGTTATTAACTTTGGATGAAATGGAGCACACTGTTATGATGGGTGGTTTTAATGCCAAACTGGGGGTATTGCCAGATTAAAGGGAGGACAAGCTTGTGGGATCCTGAGATGCTTAACCCTTAATCCCAAGTCTGTTGAACATGGACGAGCTCTGCGTTCCATTTTTAGGGACCAGGCACTAATTGATCTAAATGGTTGGTGCCCTGATGATCGCACACTGAGACCCACGTTCACCAGAGGTGGGTTTGCTTCAATTATCGACTATTGTACAGTGGATTGTTATCTATTCCCTCATATAGCCAGTATTGCAATATTAATATTAAATAAGGCTGAAAGTGAACACTTGCCATCAACTATGATGGTGCAGAATTCGCATATGACAATTTCTGCACCAAATTCTTCAGCAGTGAGTAATAGCACCAGACAACTGTGAATATTTAACAAGGAGGAATTTGAAGAAATTAGCCACTATGCCCTGGTTACAGTATCAGAAAGCATATTCTAGCGGAAGTCCCTTGAGGTGCTGGACTGGTATCCACATACGATAAGCTCATAGAAGCCATCCACCATAGGTGCAATCTTGATAACTGTCAAAACACCTGTACACTAACCGAATGAGGGATGCTTCATGATATGACAGTGAATGTAGGTGGATGAAGAGAATAATTTTCACTCTAAATAGGCAGAGGAGTACTCTGCGAGATCCTTCATGTGAACTTAAAAAGACCTACAAAAAATCTATTAAAAAAGAAAACGTTTGAATTCATTGTAAAGCAGTGGGACTGATCAGACTCTGCAGTACAATCTAACAATAGTGAACCATTTTGGATGTTGGTGGTTCAGTCTTTGTGGCCCCTTATTAAAACAGGGTTGAGAAAATCTCATCTGAGAGGTGGAGGACCCATTTCCAGGGGGTCTTTTTCAATGTTGATAAAATGGCTTTAGAAACTGTACCTGATCTGAGCTCCAAAGAAATTAAGTACAGTCTAGAGGAGATTGACCTGATTTTGGAAACCCTTTCCTCGGGCAAAGCTGCCTGCCCTGATCGGATACACTCAGATATCATCAAGGGCTTCTCAAACTGGTGGCATCAGATTTTATTTAAGCGTTCTAATGCAGTGAGCTCCTCTGGGTATTACCTTATTCATGGTCACAGAGCATTACAGTCCATATTTTCACAAAAGGGAACTGTAACAATCCTAATTGCTACAGGACAATTTTGCAGCTTGATATACCGGGCAAAGTATTCATGAAATGCCTACTATCTACACTAAAGAATTGGACTATCTGTTCTGATCTACTAAAACCATCCCAAGCTGGTTTCAGAAGAGGGTGATCCGCAGTCGACCTCTGTCTGTTGCTGACTACGCTGATAAATACATATTGCACAGTGAGAGGCAGGAAGCTATATGTGGCTTTGATTGACTTGGAAAAGGCTTTTGATTCAAATTTGAGGCATATGTGATAGGGAAAGTTAGCCGTATTAAATATACCAGCTGGACATTTGAACTTATTACAACTTTGTGTTAGGGAAACGCATATTTCAGTGCGGTCATCATCCTCTGGAGGGCGGACAGACCAATTTCCAACCAATAACGGGGTGAAGCAGGGCTGTGCCTTAGCCCCGCTCCTATTTATCCTATGTCTCTCTGATTTCAACACTGAGCTACTGTGATCCAGGGTTAATCCACCCTTCCTGCATGGCACTACCTTTGGATTGCTCTTATGATGCAGATGATACTGCTCTGATTAATTTTACTCCTGTGGGGTTGCAACACAGTCTCTCCTCTTCTGAGGAATATTTTTCTGTCCATGGGCTCAAATTGAACAGGGCAAAGACCTAGGCACTGTGTTTTGGAAAGGGACACAATCAATCATCAAGGGTTCTTAATGTACAATACATTGAGGTAGTAAAATCATACTGCAACCTCTGATTAATTCTTACTAAAAATAGTATATGGTCAGGGCACATATCAGCCATTGATATGAAGGCTGCTGCAAGGTTGGGTGGATTGCTTGGATTTTATCATATGTATGGAGAGTGCACCTTGGACAAATGCCTTGTTATTTATAAAGCTAAGGTTTGCACCCTTATGATATATGTGAGTGAGATCTGCATTTATTCCTACTGCTCAATTTTGGAGAAGATTCAAAATAGAATTTGCACTGTGCAGTGGGAGTGTTGTGGAGTGTTCTGAGTGGCCATGAATATTGGCTACTGCAACTTTGGGACTTACTGAGCATGCAGTCCCTGGCAGAGCTGAGGATCTGGGCTTGATAGCATTCTTGTGTTATCACTTGAAACTCAACACGTTGTGCTTGTCTGTGAACCGCTCATATAGCCCGGGGACTTGCGTGTCAGCCTGCACATTGTGCAGTGGGAGTGTTGTGGAGTGTCCTTTGTGGCCGTCAATATGAGACGTCTAAGCATTATAATTCAAACAAAATAGAACATCTGAGATAGGGTTTCAAGATTGCGGGTCACATTGTTAATATACACTATATATACAAATTTAAAATACTCAAGGGGACCTCAGTTCAAACCACTACCAATTTATGCTGACTGCAAAAGTGAAGTGCCTGAATGGTTCACCAGTCTGCATTTTATACAAAGCTGAGCCTGCATCAACATAGGTAATTTGTTATTCATTTGCAAAAGATAATAACACAGATATATTTAAACTACATGCACAATAATTCACTTCATCCCAAGAGGGCAGGACAATATTGCATATCCAACAAATATTATTGCTATGTCAAGAGTCTCTACTTTCCTTATGGTTTAATCAAATGCTTTATCCCCCTGTTCACGGACGGTGACTTGTGTGAGAGTTGCAGTAATCTGTGAAAGCATTGCACTGATCACCAAGCCTGTGCAATGTGTGCAAAGTAGATTCTGAACTCTTAGCCTTTGAGGCCTTTAGGTTGTTCAGTAGGAAAGTATTAAACACCTCATTGGTGTGTGTGATCGCATACAAGCGTGCTTTCCCTAGAATTTAAGCACATCTATTTTATATTTATATAAGCCAAGTCTGGCTACTTGGACTGAACATATTATGTAAGTAATCAAAGTCCTTTGATAATGAATATTGCAGTATCACATTCAGAGCTGTTATCCTTGGAAGAAATATTTTATTGCGTGTAAAAACTCAGCCGACACGTGTTTCGACAAATATGTCGTTCTCAAGGCTCGCTTCCTATTCTAGTCAACTTCTAGTCACTCATGCTGAGAGGGAACATAAAAGAGTACTAGAATTAATCAATACACTGAAAAAGAAATAGCTTATGCCCAATCCAGAAGCCACTAAAAAGAAACATTTTGAAAAAATGCATGAAATACTGGAGGAGTACCAGGATGAAATCAAACTCAAAAAATGCCGCAAATTCTTCAGGGATGACAAGGATTATAGACAGGACAGAGTATATACATTTCAGACCAAATATGATGAAGCATCAGTCAGATCGCGTGATACCACACCCATTTCATCCCCAGTCAGTTCTGACCCTGAATCGGAGGAAGAAGCGACTACATCAACAGACACCTCTCCCACTAACAAAGTAGGTTTTTTAGGTCAGATAAGAAGGTACAAAAAGGGAGCCCAGAGATCGCCCAAACAAGTCAGATTTCGGATAGACCCAGCATTAAATACTACAACCACAACCACCATGTCCGGAGCAAGAGGGGAGGAAGACAATCTAGAAGACGAAACAAGACCAAGAGGCATTCTGACCAGATCCGTAGCACAAAAACAACAAGGGAGATGAATATTCCTAACTTAGTGGTGAATCTATCCAACAGAACACTCACTCCGACTGAGACTTCTGTTCTCAATAAGGGACTATCCTTTGCTCCCACTTCAGATACAGGCTCTAACACAATAGTAATACACAATCCATTTGCGAATAGGAATGGAGCCTTGAGAACGACATATTTGCCGAAACAGGTGTCGGCTGAGTTTTTACACGCAATAAAATACCTCTTCCAAGGATAACAGCTTTGAATGTGATACTGCAATATTCATTATCAAAGGACTTTGATTACTTACATAATATTTTCAGTCCAAGTAGTCAGACGTGCATTATATAATATAAAATAGATGTGCTTAAATTCTAGGGAAAGCGCGCTTGTATGCCGGTCACACACACCAATGATCTTAATTATATTCTGGGTGTGAGCAGACCTGCCCAGACAGTGACCTGGCAGCGCAGCTGGAATCCAACCATTTCTAGGTTGATTTGTGCTTAGCGCACGCATCGGGTTTTGGTCTGCCATTTATAGTTCTTTAGGATTTACTATTAAACACCTCAGGTTAGTGCAGTGCATTGCTGGCATGGTATGCCATGCTGAAATGCAAGATGATCTTCTAGGCTGCAGCTAACTATTCCTTCACAGGCTAACAGTTGCTGATAAAGCATGTGACCATGAGGTAAAGGACATGTAGAAAGAAGGAAACATGCATTCTCCTGCCAATTTGTTGGGGGTCAATGACATTTATAGCCTAATTTACAAAACAGTGCAAAGTGTATTGTTGCAGTGTTGCACTGCAAAAATACACGTTGTACTGTTCTGTAAATCACTTTGCACTGAAAAAGTACACTGTGCACTGTGAATTGGTCCCATTTACTGCGGTGCAAAGAGTACTTTTACAGTAAGTGATTTACAGACCAGTGCAAAGTGTATTTTTGCAGCGCTAAGTGACTTTGCACTGCAGAAATACACGTTGCACTGTTCTGTAAATCAGGTTGTTTATTGGCAGTGCAAAGTCAATTTGGAACAGTAAAAATTCACTTTGCACTGCGCAAACAATTTCATAAATCAGCCCCGTAATCCATTTTCTGCTGCAGCAAGCAACAATTTCAAACTGAAAGACCTTAAACACTGTGGGCCTGATTCACAGAAGTGTTTTATAATGGTGCAATCCCATTGAAAAACACTCTGTGAATCAAGCCCTTTGTCTTCATCACCTCCACCTTCTCCCAGATGTGAACTCCCCTGTGGCTTCTGCCCTGAAACCATTGCATACACATTCCAATGTTGTCTATTGCTGAATTTAATGTACATCCACCTCCCTTGAATTACTATGGGACCCTTGTTTGGCTAATAGAGTAACAAAAGTCCTCCCATTGTGCTTTGATGTCCATGTAGTCAATGCACTGACCACGCAAAAATGCCCATCGTGAAGTGAATTATATGGCACATAGATTGTGGTACTACCCACACCACTGTAGCAATTCCTTCACCATACTATTCTGGTACAGCCTTGTGAGTGAACAAATGGTGGGCGCCAGCTTCCCATCAACTATTACAATAAGGCACCTGAATGCAGTGTTTTCCAAAAAGGAGTACCCCTCAGGGTATATTGCCAACACTATAGCCAGGTTAGCGTCGAGCAGGCCTTTTCTGTCATGTAACTTGTAATATTCTTTGCCACACTAAGATACTTGACTACACTGGCTTGATGCAATTGGGGATCACTGCTGTGTGCCACTGAAGCATGGTGGGTCAAGCTGGTGTCTCGCTCCGACTGAAACAGCTGCAATATTTGCAGGCCTAATTGTGCAGACTGAGGAGATATGCTGATTGTCTGATATTATGGGGTGGGATACAAGTCTGTTCCGATCTCCCCATGCTACTGCATGCTGCTACAGCATATAAGACTTCATAGATGTATTACCCAAGTTGGTCCACCATTTTCTGGCAGAGTTTGCAAGTTGTCGATTCAGTCGCTGTTTGTTCTGTGTGAAGTCCTGCCACACTTTGGACCTTTGTTGTGGGCTAACAACACACAGGCTGGACTCACCTGGGTATGATGGTGCTGCTGGTGGCTCTGCTGGTGGAATTCTAGATGCCAAATAATTATATGAGGTGCTCTCCAATCCGTGACAGGGAGGATGTTTCTTGAAGAAACTGCACATAGGTGAGGCATGAACTTCTGTTAATACTAAAGCCTCTGAATCAGTGGCGTCATTCTCCTCATCCTCCTCCATAGCACTGCTTTCTAACTGTAATGCTTGGTCCCTTCTGAACTCTGATGGAACTTCATTTCTATCCTGATCTTCATCCACATAGTCCTCACCATTGCTATTGTCTGACTGATCAGAGAAAGAGGGCATTGGAGAAAGCAAATGACATTTTCAATTTCGTCCTGCTATTCAAGACCAATGGTTGCTTTTTCTGGATTTTCATTGGATAAGATATGCAAACAACACCCCCCCCCCCCCCACCGCCTCTGCCTGTGAGATAGAGGACAGGACTGAAAGTGCAACTTCCTCATCTGGCCTCAGTGGATATTCATAATTTCGGTGCAGTTCCTGTACATTTACATGTACTCTTGCATGCAACCCGAGATCGACTTGTGATGGAGGCTATGGATTGTCTATTGGAAGATACCTTCAACTGACCATGTGAAATTCTGGCTGCCACAATGCATACAGCAAGTGCTGGTGAAGAAGTGAAAAAAAGGTGAGCACGATGTTACTCCCTGCTTCAGAGGGCTAAAATGTTGCTCCAAATCTGTCATCCACTTCAAGGAACAGCTGGTCCTTCCTCCCACCAAAATCAGGTAAGCATGACACTACAGAATCACTAAGATATTCCTGGTGCCACTTGCTCCTCCTTCCAGATGTCAGCCACTGGCACTTGTCTTATACACTCACTTCAAGAGTGAGACATTGACTGCTCTGTCACTCACTTTCCTAAAGCACTGGTGTTCCCTTCCACCAAAATAAGGCAAGAAAAGATCACACATGCTGCCTTCAGGACATCCTGTATCCTCCTTGTACGCCTCCCAGTTGTCACTTAATGGTGCATGCCTTGTACACTCACTTCAGGAGATAGACACTGACTGTTTGTTCCCCTGCCTCCCCCAATCTCTGGTTCTCTCCCCCAGCATTATCGGGTGAGCATGACTCTCCATCAAGATAACCCAGGAATTATTGGCTTCTCTTGCACCTCCTCTTAGGTGTCACCCAATAGCATCGGTCTTATCCACTGACTTAAAGAGACATAAATTAGGGTTTGCCTCGCCTACCTCCCTATACCTTGTATGCTCCAACCAACAAAAATAACCAAAGCATGACTTTTCCACATGTTGCCGGTAGGGATTCCCAGCTTCTCCTTCCATGTGCCACTCAATGGCATGTGACTTGTCCACTCACTTCAGGAGACATACAGCAACTGTTTTTTCACCTGCCTCCGCAAAATGTCTTGTGCTCTCACCTAGTAAAATTAGATGAACATGACTCTACTTAAAATGCCCTCAGGGAAGCTCCGCTTCTCCTGCTCTTCCCATCAGGTGTCACCAAATGGCATATGTCTCTATAAACTTACTTTAATTTCTGGGCACTGGCTGGTGTGTCAAACCAAGTGCCCTGAATCCCTGAGTGTCCCCATCACCAATGTCAGGCTATGCTGACACTCCTACAAGCTGCCTTCAGGGAAATCAAGATTCACATATGTCTGTGTCTCTCACAGTCACTCAGTGTGCTCTCTCTCTCTCTAGGATTCCCTCTCTCCAAACTCTATTGAGATGACACTTCTGTTGTTTCCCACTTCAAATCACTGCCTGTGTCTCACACCACTACATGAGAAAAATCAATCCTAAATTGAACTCTCCCACTACCTCAAGGAACACAATCCTGGCTATCTAAAAGCTACCTGGGTCTGGAAAGAGTGCTAACAACAGATTTCCCTTTAATCCAGGAGTTTGACCTTTAGACAAACTTTTTTAAAGTTCCTCCAAATTACGACCTGGTCAACTCACCTGAAGTTTGGGAAATTCAAGGGTCTAGCAAAAAGGCAGAACGTTTGTTTAGAGCTATCTAAAAGTAAAGGAGACAAGCCAAATGCAAAACAGTATTCATCATGCCAACAATGGGAGCAGTCCTGTCCTCAATAATATGCCATGTCCCTTGTATATAGGGACACAAGGAACCCCAGACTTGTGTTGGCCTTATTTGGCCTAATCAGTGATATGCAGCTTGGTTAGATTGGTGCAGAAAGCAAGAGACAGATATGTTTAATGTTCATAAAATTATGTTTGGCATGTTGATTTATCAGGCTAATGGGAGTATATGACATACATTTCATTGAATGACATTTCATTGAAAGACATTTCAGTGCAAACCTAAATCACAGTCACTATGCATACTTGTTTGAGTAAGTGGAATGGCTTGTGTTTCATCAATATTCAATTCATCGTTGGAAAGCATGGAACGTTCCTTTAAAATATTAATGAAATGGCATACATTCATATGCATTGGCTATATAGTATAGGACACTTTCTAGATTATGTAGCTCACCCTCACACCTTCCATCTTTTTCTCCTGCTCAGTGTACTCCATAAGAGGTTACAGAGCTAGAAGCACCATGCTGTCAATGGACGTCTTATCATGAGATCAGGTAGTGCACAGTTGCCTGGTGTTAGAGCCTTTCTAACCACCCCTAAACAAACCCTGTTTTATCTGAATGAACTAGATGTAGCAGCCCAGTCCTTTTCTGGTCCAGGGTTCTGAGCATAAGAGGAAAGTCCATCCAAAGGGCACTCAGTGGGGGAACAGCCTGAGGAGATGCCACAGCAAGTGGTGGACCTACTTGAGGTGAAGTAAGAGACGTTAGATGAGTGGAATGGGGTGGGACCTTTTTCTACATCTGGCATTCGGACAGGCAATCCAGCCACAAGAAGAGCAAGGAGTTTGCCGGCCTTGTTAGCCATGATGTTCAGAGGTGATAGAGAAAACTATATTACAGGACTTTCCAGAGGATATTGTGTTGAGCATTGGTAGTATTTGAGTAAGGACTGTTATTTAGAATCAGATGAATACGCTTTACAGTTTTTTTTCCAAAGTTCTAATAGTGTCAAGTGTGTCAGAGAAGCTACTCGCCTCTTCCTTCATTCAGGAAAGGAGATAAAACATAGCAGGAATCAGTCCCAATAGAAGTCTACAATACAAACAATGTGGTTAACTCCTGCCTGCAGAACGATTGGACTTTAGACCATGGGGCCACCTAATGTTAACTACAGAGAATAATCCACTCAAGTCAATCATTTACAAAAGGTTAGTCCAGGAAGCCCCAAGCAAACCAGTGAGTACAGGTCTTCTTTTAAGGTGCAGTTTACAGAATCCAAAAAAGCCAAGGACTTCAACCCATGACCAAATACTACCCAAAAAATGGAAAAGAAGAAGATTCACCCTTCTTAGGAGTCATTTGAATTGGTGAAGAAGACATCCCATAGTGGAGACAATGATTAGGGCCACCCAGAGAAGCAGATGACATGGAGTATGGGTATCACCTTACCCCTGTAGGTAGTGACAGCTTCCAGACCAAAGCAATACAACAAAGGTGGTAAAAAGGGAAGTTTATAGTAAAATGGCCTCGAGACCATCCCAGCATTGAAGCTCAGGATGAGCTGATCAAGAGGGGTTGGAGAAGCAAGAGGACAATGGAGGCCCAGGATGGACATCCAGAAGCTGAAAACTAGATGGAAAGTTCAGTCCCGCACACAGGGTCCAGTCAGTATGGCCAGATCTGGCCCTTACAATGCAGCAATGCCTCCAACATGTTAGACATCCTCCAGATGGTAAGTAATCTACCTGCCTTGTATGGAAATCCAAACAGAATTGAATGTAACCACAGGGCCTCCCCTAAATAAACCCACACACATAAACTGGTCTAAGCTAGCCCAGCGATCACACTGTAGGGCTAAACGTAAATTGATAGGCAGCCATCACATCTACTTGTCCCCTAAAATAGTCAATTATGCTTGATCACCTCACAGGAATTGAAATGACTGAACCAAAGCCAGGAACTGGTCTAGACTACTTTAAAACACCATGGAGGGTGAATGACGGGGTGCACAATGAGCCTGCATGCACACTATTGTCACTTTAGGTCTGCCTTGTAGATTTTTTAGAGAAGGAATAGCCCTAAAACAAAAGGGCTGCAAGCAGGACTCCAAAAAATACATTGGTACCCTAATGACTACCAAAAAGGCTTATTGCTGCATTGCAGTACATTAGCTTGCATCCCTAGTGAACACAAACGAAATTACATATTCCACAGACCTACTAATTAGAAACAACGTAGAGTGATATAAACACCCTAGGGTCAAATGGATAGCCTTTGTGAGCTACCAAGGACCATGTAACCAAACAAGATTCAAAATGGTTTCAGTGGCAGGCGGACTTCAATAGAAGTCTTTCAGGCTACATGAATAAGAGAGAGATGGAAAAAATAAAGAAGGGGAAAAGCTAAATTTAAGAATTCCCTAATAAGTGACTACAGAGCTCCCTGTAACATAAGGAAAAGGGTGAATAAAATAACTACAGAGGATGGGTGGGTGGAGAAACAATCATATTGGAAGGAGTAGAGGAACCAAGATTGAGAGACAAAGGGGGAAAAGGGATGAGTAGAGTGAGGGAGAGATGGAGGAGAAACAATAGACAGTGGCAAAAACTAGGGAAGGATGAAAAGAAAGCAAGTACTAGAAGGAAAGGTTCTGAAAACTAAAATGTGAATTAAAGCCGTGTTTTGAAAGCTTATTCTCAAATTACAAAGTGACAGTGATAAGACTAAAAGAGGAGGGGATCCAATGAAGTACCCTCTCAGCTTTTGTGCAGCGTCTGCCCCCCCCCCCCCCCTCCCGCACCCCACACCCGGCATTAGGGTCATTGGTTTAGGGTACCTTGCAGCCAAGTTCAGGATGACCATAATGAGAATCAGATGACTTCGGGGGCGGCTCAAAAATAACACAGAGTCAAGAAAGACATGTTTGGGACGCTATACAATTCCAGAGTCTTTATGTGAGTGTTTGCCCTCACCAAGAGGCGGACCTGTAGACGGAGAGAGAAGAATTGTGGATCACGATCGTAAAAAAGGGGAAGAAACTGGTGGGAAATCAAAGTGCTTGTTCTATCACCCTACCTCCAGAATTTAGGCTTGGTGAACCCTAAACCCTTTGTGACCCAAGATAAAGTAAATAGTTAACTTCCATCTGAGCTCAAGTTCCTTGTTTATCCCCTGGCTGTTTGAGTAACTAGAGTTGATAAGCTTGTAGCACAGTGCCAATGTTTATTGATTTATAAAAATTCCTTAGTGAATTACTTTCTGTGGGTATAGACGTGCTTCCCCCAGTTTATCAAGGTCTAGAGTGACTGCACTTCAAAAGGATGTTACTTAATATTAATCCCATGCACTGTTTCCAAGTATGTATTTTTTATTTGATTGTTATTTTTAGATTAGGTTCATGCTAGTTCTTTCAAAATCACATAAGCAAATAATGTTGTGTGCTGCTTCAAGTAGGCATACAGCACTTTGGCTCAACAATAAAAGTGACATCACACATGTTCGAAGGTGATGATTGACAGACGTACCGGTTACCGCCCTAGTGTTCAAAACGATGTGCTATACAAGGTGGTGACATCCACCACCATTCTGTCATCACACAGGATCAGATGGATGGCGGTGCATAATATTTTTTCATAATGTGTTCAATGGAGGCAAACGGCTGTGTGTAATTGTCTTGCCCCCGGTGTTCACGTGACAGGCATGCCAGCACCTACAAAGAAACAATTTGAGGTTCTTAAAGCTCACTTTACTTGTTAAGTGTTTGCTTTTATGACTTCTGTTAGATTTCCACTATATAAGAGGTCTAGGTAATTAGTGGAAAAGTGTAAAGAACGTATATATTCGTTGTATGTTACAAATATCAACAGTGACTAACTGAAACATGGGGGAGTAAATTTCATCAGAAAAACATCGTAATGGACCCAATGCACTTCATATTTATTAGTTGTGATAAGAGTGAAATATAGACAATCCATTTGGTAAGATAATTAGTCAATATTGCTTTATGGTTTCTATTTACAGTTGTGAGCTACCCTGGAAAAATGTAGGGCTGTGTGATGAATGCCCTAGAGAGAGTTCATATCATTTTGAATACCAGAATGGTGTTGTTAGATAAATACATTGATTCTTTGACAGTTTACACGCATATGAATGTTTGTATTTTTGTAAATCTATGTATTTAGATGTGTCCAATGTTGTCAAGTTAACGGTTCATGGGAACACATTGAATGACATCAAGTCATTGTTCCTGATGAAGGCTTTATTATCTCTGGAGCAGTACGGTGTGTATCTGTCTTTGTGGCCAAAACATATGTCCGTTGTTATGCTTTTAATTGTTTGTGTTTTATTTGTGAACATGGGTATGAGGTATAAAAGGACTGCTTATGTTGGCTGATCACATCTAAGACAAAAAGGAGCATTACACACTTGTCTGAGAAAATAGTTTGTCTCTTTGATCATGTGGTTCGATAGATACCCGTATCTGACTATTGGAATGTGCATGTTTTTATTGGTTGAATCAATTTCATCCTATGTATATATATTATCAATGTGTTCTTTCAACAAAGTGGTATAAAAGATATACAGGCCGATTCATGGAATTAATGTGTGCCGAAAATTGCTGCGCAAGCGTGCGAAAGCGTGCGAATCGCAGCGCACATCGATTCATGGAAGTCCGTGAGCGTGTAAATCCTGGGATGTGTGCTAAAATCATGCGTGGTGCACATCATCAAACGGCGTGCGGTACGTGCACTGCAAAAGCGCACATAGTGCGGCACACACAACAAAAGTGGGTGGAACACGGGGCGGAACACGCGGAATGGGGAACAACGCGTGAAAATGTGGGCGTTACGGAGGAAGTAAAGGAGGTAAATGCGTGGAACGCCCACACGCGTGCCTACAACACGTATTCATGGAATCGAACAGGGCAAACGTGTGTGTCAAAAACAAACGCGCTAATCCGGAAACACGTACGCCAGCAGGAAGCAGGCGTACGCGGACCCGCGCAGCATAAAAGTGCACACAAACAACAAACAAGCTCAGACGCTATGATGAATATACCATTCCTTGCAGCAGTGGCAGTGCAGAATTTTTACACCCAGGACCAGCCTTTTTGGGATGCCTGATGACCAGGTGTATGGGAGGTACAGGTTCCCACCACACATAATACTCGACCTGGAGAGTGAGTGGGAGGATGACCTCACATCACCCACCCTGTGCTCCCAAGCACTCAGCCCCTTGG
Source organism: Ambystoma mexicanum (assembly GCF_040938575.1). Classification (NCBI taxonomy): domain Eukaryota; kingdom Metazoa; phylum Chordata; class Amphibia; order Caudata; family Ambystomatidae; genus Ambystoma; species Ambystoma mexicanum. The sequence continues at coordinate 962,679,176 of NC_090929.1, read as the reverse complement.
AAAAGGTGCTCAATGTACTGCACTTCTTGGCCACTGGTTCATTTCAGCAGACAAGTGTCATAGTGGGGGGGGGTGTCACAGGTCACGCAGTCACGCTGCCTACACCAAGTGTTGGCCATCATGACTGCACACTCTTCAGTCCGCAGGCACATATACATGCCCAGAACACCTGCAGAAAGGCAGGCTGCCGTCCAGGACTTTTACGGGGTGGCACACTTCCCCAAAGTGCTAGGTGCCATTGATTGCACCCATGTGGCTCTACGTCCTCCCAGGGCAACTGAGCACATCTATAGAAACCGCAAGCACTGGCATTCCATCAACGTGCAGGTAGTATGTGATGCCAAGGGAATCATCACCTCAGTATATGCCAACTATCCAGGGTCCACCCATGACAGTTTCATTTTCAGAATGTCACCCCTAAACCGGGACCTAGAAGCTGGGCGGCATGGCGATACATGGCTGCTTGGTGAGTATAAATGCCTCTGCACATTCATGCATGTCAGATACCGAGTAATGTCACAACCTCACTAATGATGCCCATCATCACCTCCCCAGGGGACAGTGCCTACTCTCTGAGCACCCACATGATGACACCAATTCGGAACCCCACCACACCACCCGAGGTAAGATACAACACAGCCCATATTGCAACCCGGGGCATAGTGGAGAGCACATTCGGAGTGCTCAAGTCACGCTTTTGCTCCCTTGACCGCTCTGGTGGGCAGCTGCTATACACGCCCCCAGTAATGTACAGGATCATAGTGGCAGCATGTGTCCTGCACAATGTTGCAACCCGCCGGGGCCTGCCGGTGGACATGGTGGTCTCCCCACATCCCCAACCACATGCACAGCCGCTGCGCATGGGAGGGGAAAGGGCACGTGGTGAGGCAGCCCGTACGCAGCTGGTGGCTAATTACTTCACCTAAAATCACACCCCTGTGGAGTGCACACAGCCCTGGCACATACCAGCTGACAATCAATGATGATGACATAAGGGACAGTCAACTGTCACAACCATACCAGCCTGAGATTGGTTACCTGGAAGTGTTACATTGTGTGCATCCCTACCTACTGAAAGACAACCAATGCTGTGTCACAAAAAGACACACATTTATGCTGCATGAATGACTACCCCCTTGCAAAATACAACATGAATATAGTGCCATGTCACCAAACCCCTCCCCATCTCAGCTACCCAACACACCATGGCATGTCATGCAATGTGAAAGCAACCAAATGAATGCACAACACATGACACAAGTGTCACAAAGTGCACTGTCCCAAATGGAAACAGGCCACAGACAATATGCTCTCAGTAATCAATAACAAACAGCACACATGAACAAATACTTACCAGCAACACAATACAGCAACACAGGATGAAACAGTGGCAAAATATGACAGTACAAACTCAAAGTAGTGCAAGTCTTACAACCTGAATAAGCCAGTACATTGACCCCTTCCAACTGCAGAGTGTTGCTGTCAGGCAAATGTGTCAGTGTACTGCATACAACATGAACTGCATCTGTAAAGGAGACGGCCTTGTGAAGACATGAAGAAGGTACCTGTGAATAAGGAGTAAGACATGGATGCACAAGCACATATCAATACACCATGCAGTGTATAATCTAACAACAATCCCCACTAGGGATGTCCACATAGTTTTGACTACAGACTGCCCACACAGCTCATGGGAGCCCAATGTCACTGTGTAAGTCACTGTCACTGGTCACACCCTTTGCAAGCCCATGGAAAGGGGAAGCAGGAGGGGTGTGTGTGTCATGAACCCAAGCATCTAACCCAAAGACAGGACAAGCCTGCATGTGCCCAGCTGGAATCCACAGTGGATGCCCACGGGAGCCACACAAGGCAACACACTGTAAAATAAATAAATAAATAAATAAATAAATAAATAAAAATGACCATGTGTGGACCGGGGGGGCGCACCCAGGAGGTTCGAGGACAGGGTGCACCCCAACAGCCACCTGCCTGGATGTTGTGAGAAAAAAAAAAACCTCCATGGGCTCATGGCCTGCACGGCTACGCCAATGTGGGAGAACTGCTGTCACTCTCTGCACCCTCTGCTTCTACCTCAGGAGGTGGCAGTGCTATGAGAGGCAGCCCACGCAAAGCCCCGGTATGGTCCTCCATGGCAGCAAGCATGCGGGTGTGGAAGGTCTTGTTCTGGAGGATGAGAGTACGGAGATACCCATGCAGCACCTCATGGGTTGCCTGCATTTCTGCACGCTTGGCCTTGCGTGATGCCCCGATCTCCTCACGAGTTGCCTGCAGCTCAGCTGAGAGCGAACGTGTGGCTGCTCCAGCTGCTGTTCTGACCTAAAATTCCAGGAAGCCTCAAGTTCACCCAGAGTCTCCCTGAGGAAATGGAGTTCTAAACTCAGGGCTTCCCTGTTGCCCTGTGACTCTACAGATATGGCTTTGCACAGAGTCTCCAGTGCCGCCCGTTGGTCCCTGTTGGACGCCAACGTGTCTTCCCTGTGTGACTGGCAAATGGAGTCTGTTGCCTGCTGTTGTTGCTCCATCTGCCTTTCAGGGGAGAGAATGGAAGTGGCCACCCTCTCCATTGCCTGAGCCATCATTTCAACTGATGCTCCCTGTTGTGCCGCTATACTGTAAATGGAGTTTTCCCATACAGTATTGCCTGGTGGCGTACGGCCACCACGTCGGCGGGCACCACACCTGTTTGGGGCAAGGCGATCTGCACCTTGCTGTGCTGGCACTGCCTGAGGCTGCAGGACTGCATTCCCCCTCTGATCTGCTGGCCCAGGAACAGGATCAGATGTAGTGGAGTGTGACCCTGCATCCGTAATCGCCAAAGGCGGAGTTACCAACACTGACATCCCCATAGAGGGGACTACCCCCGGTTCAGGTGGGTTGGACAGAACAGCATCCCTGCCAGAAACACTCACCTGCGACAGCACATAAGTCCCACTGTCCGATTCAGCACCTGAATCATAAAGGTCTGGGGAGGAGCACCCAGAGACACCCGTTGACAGTATGATCTGCAGGAGTATAGGGTTTTCACCCACCACCACACCACGTCCTCCACTGGTGCCCGGTCGTGGCTGAGATTCCTCCTGGGTCTGCACCATCTCCTCCACCTCAACAGCTTCAAGTGCATCATCACCTGCAAAAACATGAAAGACAACAAATGGAAACAGGCATGAGCACCATAGCACACACATAGGCCTGACAAGGCAGAGATCCAGTACATGAACAACACATGTCCCACACGACTATAACCCTGGCATGCATGCACTGTCAATGAGTTGGAAGGGGATGCAAAAAGCAGACACTGAGGACTCCAAGATGGAAAATCAACACATGTGCTAGCACTGGCATCACAGATTAGCCTGTGAGTGGCATGGGCAATCCACATACATGACACATGCCAGCACACAGATGGCACGTAGAATAGTTATGGTACATTTGACAAGTACAGCCATATGTCAGTGAATGAGTACTGTCACCCATCCATGTGAGATGGACATGATGAGATGAAAAATGCAAAATAGTGTGACAAAATACGCATGTGCCATACAGTGCAACACATCCAGTGTGCAATAATACAGTGATGGCTGGCAGATGGATACATCAATGGTTGGTCAATTCAACATGACAGCAAACAACAATCTTGTTCCACATTCAGGCAGGCCCCAAAAATTAATGTGAGCAGGCCCTTACTCAATCAGCCTGAATGGTCAAATCAATCCCATAACAAGGTAATAAATATGGGCCAATGTGGGTTGTAATCTATGACAGAAGCATGTCACATATGTGGCATTAGGGCAGAAAAATGTGTTGCAAAAATGAGAGGATTGAACCAATCAGGCTGAATGAACACTGAAAAATTAGAACAATGTTGTTGCAAGATGACAGTTCAAGGGCAACTGCAGTAATGTGGCGCTATTTGGCTACTGTGGTCAGAAGGGATACTGTCATACCCAAACCCAAGGCCGGTGAATGGTTTGGAGGAAGCACATGGGTGACCCATACCACTCAGGAGTACACACCCTCACCTCGCACTCAATCATTACCCATCACCCAAGAAACATACACATGGATTACACACACTTGCATGGGCACTCACCGGACAATGCCTCATAATCTGGTAGGTCTCCCACGCCTTGGATCTGTTCCTCTGTGACGAAGGTTCCAGCAACAGACTCATGTTCAGTGAGTTGGTCGTCCATTGGTGGAGACCCACCGCCAGTCACCAGAGTAGAGGCATGATTGGAAGCCAGCTTGCTCTTTGCTCTGCGTTTAAGGTCATTCCACCTCTTGTAGCAATAATCAGCTGTGCGCCTCACAAATCCAAGGGCACTAATGTGGTCCGCGATGGTCTGCCAGTGGGCCCTACGTTGAGCAGTCGTAGTCTTACAGCCTGCAGTCACCAACATTTCACGGCTGCCGACACATAGGCCACAAGTGCATCAAGTTTGGCGTCATTGAAGCTAGGCTTCCTTGACATGCCGGAGTGTGTAGCCGTGTCTGGGGTCTCAGCCTGTAGTGCAAGAGCACTCTTCTTCTTCTTCTTGTAAGGTGGTGCGGATCCTGAGTGGCTTACGCCGCTCTGGTCAGTAGGGGCAGAAGCGCAGGTGGACTGGGTACTAGAAGCCTGTAAAGGCACAATGAACATAGGTCTTGGTGCAGGCATTGGCTGCAGGGTGATGTCGGTAGGGCCAACGTTGGTGTGATGGACCTGGACCGACACTGTCCCGGCTGGGAGACTCGGAGCTGGGGTGGATTGAGTTGCAGCTGCCCCTGCAGCCTCTCCACCCTGCCTACTTGGGGCAGCAGATGACATTGCTGCCCCAGATCCACGTGGCCTGGTGACAGAAACTTTCACCGCCACACATCGATTAGACTTGCTGACCTGGAAGTCAGCCTGGGAGTCATCCTGTGCCGGTTCAGGTGACAAAATGGGCTGGTCCAACAAGGGCTGAGCTGGGATGGTGTCAGCTACGTTTCCCACAACCATTGGGGGGGGCATGGGTGGCCCCGATTGGTCCTCCACACACGGGGCTCTAGGGGCACCCTGCAAATCCTGGCCATGTCCCCTACCACGCCCTTCACGCCCACCTTTTGGAGGTCGGCCATGTTGTTGTGCATATGGGAGTTGCAGTAAACAATTGTCCTGGACAATTGGGGTGAAAGGGGTAGGGTACTAGATGGAATTTGTACCCTAGTGCTCTATCAAGTCTGTTTGTGACCTCTGGGGGAAGATGACGGGTCACGCAATGCACAGGCACCCCAAAAACAAAAGTACACGTGCACGCAACCCCTGGTAAACTATGTGCGTGGAAAAATGAACCCGCACTGTGCTGTGGCACCCAGAAACACAAAAATAAGCGTACGCGTGTTACACGCAGCCTACAATGACCTCTGAAGGGGTATGCGACACACGGGGGCAACGACAGTTGGAAAATACGTGCACGATTCACCGTCTGCCTTGAAAAATAATGTGAAAAAGACGCGCGTGTGTGCATTGGCAACACCCCTGCCAAAAGAAGAAAAGAACGCAGTCTGAGGAAACAGGGAGTACGAACTGGAAACGTTGTGAAGTAATCGCATGTGAACCTACAAGAAGTACAAGAATCACCCACTCGCTCTCCACAAAAAGCACGTACAAGAAAATAGCGTGATACTCGTATCTTTTAAGCCAGCCCACACGTGCAACGTCACTTATGCGCTTACGCGCTAAGGCTGTTTCCTCCAATAGCACGGTGACGTGCAGTTTTCTCACGTGCTGATTCACAATACACCCGTGTTGTGGGGAACGCCCATGCGCGTAACGTCATTTACGGGCTTACGCGCTAAGGGCCTTTCCTCGGATTTCACGCTGACGTGCACTTTTTTCACGTACCAAATCACTCTGTATCAAGCTGGCCACGCGAAACCACACGGAAGACCACGCTCCTGCCCAAAAGGCCATTATCCTGCCCCCAAGAGTCCCAAGCACACTCCCAGCCTTCTGCTGCTGCCTGCCTGCTGCCCACGTGCCCTGCTATTTGGTGCCTGCACGTCAGCCATCTGCAGGGGTCCAGTTACTGTGTCCACCACTGCTGGAACAGAAGACTCCCGACTGGGATACCATTGCTCCGCAGCCCAGCCCCAGGCCCGAGTTGCCCACCCACGCCTGCCTCGGGGGTCGCCATGTTGGGGCAAACACCATCTGTGACCACTGGCGACCCCCAGCCAGAGAGGCAGAGGGCCACCAGCTTCAGTGAGAAGGAAGTTGATGTCCTGGTGGAGCATGTCCTGGGGCATTATGATGCCCTCTTCATAACATCATGCGCCAACAAGGAAGGACGGGAGAGGATCTGGGAGGACGCAGTGGTTGCCATCAACGCGGAGGGGTGGCACCCCGCGACATCAAGCACGTCCAGAAGCGCTGGGAGGACTTCAGGTCCAGGACCCTCTACAAGGCCCGGCGCCTCGCGAAGGCAGAGGATGCAGAGGGGTGCTGGGTCAGCATGAGCAACATCCAGATGAGGGTCCTGGAACGCATAGGCCCAGAGCTCCACGCCCAGATGCTTCAGAGGCAGACCTGTCTGGAGTTGAGCGGTAAGTGGCCAAGCATTGCTGTGTGAGACAGGGCATGTTGCAGTGTGCTGGTAGTCTGATACTTGCCTGTATGTGTGACATAGGCCATGCATGTATGTGTGTGTGCAGGGACATCGTGGTCATGCATCTGAGAGCAGTAATGTGTGAACCACATGGATGGTGCATGTGTTCCAATGCAACATGAGGAGCTGTATGCGGAATGCACATTTGAATGCATGCCAGTCTCTGTTCTTGAATATGGAGGGGGGGGGTGAGGGATGGGTGCTGCTCTCATGTACATGTATGTTGCACATGTGTGTGTGTCTGAAAAGTGTGTGTGTGACTTTGAAACGCCATGGATGCATGACACATGTCCGTGATGATGTGTAGATTCACTCATGCAGTGCCGTCACCGTTTTATTTACTGTGTCTATCCACTGTGTCTGTGGTTTACAATCCATGATGCATGACCCTTCGGTGATGTGTGTGCATGGGATCAGTGTGAGCCATGATGCATGTGAGTTTGAAGGCAACATTTTGGTTAAAAGAGGCCCTTGTACATGGATGTTGATGTTGATTGCAGGTGCCGTGCCTGTTTCTGCATGTGTATTGCGTGCATTCACCCATGTATTGTGTAGGAACAGGATGGAAGTGACATTTGACAGTGCCACTCATGTGTTATTGCTTCCTGTCTAGGGGAATATTGTACTGTACCCTGATGCTTGTGTTCTATGTCTCCCTCTACGCAGCGTCAAGTGAAGAAAAGGCGGAGACTGTGCTGTGGAGCCAAGCGGCGGGGATGCCTCCACCGGGCGGCGACGCAAGGCCCATCCACCCTGCCAGGAATTGCCATCATGCAGGAGCGAAGGGACTTGTGCCGCGTCAGCCACTACGGCTGTAGTGGAAGGGCCGGGTGAGCCCCCACAGGGGCTTGCAATGGCAGAAGACGGTGTGGAGACATCCAGGTTGGTGGTCTCCACAGAGGAGGAGCCCGCTACTGAGCCGCACATGGGGCCTGGGGTGGGAGTAGTACCTCTGGTGCAGGTGGTGCAGTCCAGGGCCAGGGTCAGGAGGCAGCACAGGTCACCGGGGATGGGCCTGTGCATGTCGCTGTCCTTGACCCTGTGACTGCACTACCATGCACCAGCAGGGATGCCCCGTCCCAGGCCTGTCTGCAGGTAGGGGGGAGTGCCACGTCATCTGCCTCTCTACTACCTGCGGACGAGGGGTCCCATGAACATATGGGCTCCGTCCTGATTGGTGTCACGTTGCGCACGCGTGACATTCGTGATGACATGCGTGCTTCTGGGGTGGAGCACGCACGCCATCATGAAGAGCAGCGTCATGACGTGGCACTGTTGGGAGGGGCCCTGGTCGGTGCGTTCTTACATGTGTGGCGCACTCTGGCGGACCTCTCCTCCTCTGTGGAGACTATGCACCAGTCGTTCTCCCTGCCATCTTCTGGCCCAGATTCCACCAGGGCCCCCTGTGGACCTGGCCTGACCAACACAGCCAGCCTGGTGGAGATCCCATCCCTGCCACAGTCGGGAGTCGGCGGTCCAGCAGGGGTGGACACCACAACAACTGGAGACCAGCTGGTGGAGGATGTGCAGTCATCATCAGACAGGGCACATGGACAGCAGCAGCAGGCTCTCGGTGGGAGCAATGATGGCTCGGGCCATCGACATTAGAGGGGCAGGCATCGGCCAGAGGGCAGGAGGACCCTGGAATCGGTGTGTCTTCCGTGTGGCTGCGGTTGGGCCGGCGTATAGATGCGGAGCGGCGGCGGGAAGAAGAGGCACGGCTCACAATGGTCAGGGCGGAGAACTCCATGTGGAGGGCACTGAGGCGGGCTGAGTGTCTAGAGGCTATTCGCAGGGAGTTGGAGTCCAAGATGGCATCGTCCCTGCAAACCCTCGGGGCTATGGAAGAGGACTGCCTCCAGGACATTGAGCAGGAGTTCGATGATGCCCTGGCCCGGGAAATCGGAAAGTGAGCCGTCAGACTAGCCCGCCACCATTGTATATAGTTTTTAGTGTTAGGTTTCATTTTCTTTTCCTTTATTTTGGGGTGTTTGGACTTTGCCCCACACATTTGTATATAGTTTTTTTATTAGGCTGTTTTTTTCATAGGTTTCTGTTATTTCGTTGGGCTCATGGACCCTTGACAATTGATTGTACATAGTTGGACAATGGATTTATTGGAACTTTTTCTTTTGGATTTCACAATGGATGAATGGATTTTACTTTTTACATTTCCTTTTTATTTGCTTTGGTGGAGGGAGAGTTTGTACTATTTTTCTTTTGCATTTCTTTGGATTGTTTATAGTTTTCATGTACTCATCTTTTGGACATGCTTTTCATTTCATGTTTGCAATTTATTTATGCTTTCATGTCATTGCTTTATTTTTGTCCAGAACACATTTTTGATATTTTACTTCCATGTGTGTAATTCGCTCTTTCAGTTCATGCATGTGAAAATGTGGGTTTACACAATCAATGCCAACCAGTGTGTGTGTGTGAATGTCAACATGTGTTGATGTACATAGTTGACTTTTGGTTTGTGTCTTGAGATAGGCATGTCAGTGTGGGGTGCATTGGGAAATCATTGCGTCTCAAGACTGGGGTGGTGTGCTGTGGTATTTTGGTGGAGATGTGGGCCATGATTGTGCATCTTTATGTCATGTAGGGGGGGACATGAGTCGGGGCCTGCTGGCAGGTGCCCCTCACTGCTGGGGGGCTGAGTCGGGGACTGCTGCCAGGTGGCCGTCAATGCTGGGTGGGTGGGGGTGCTGGGGGACAGGAGTCAGGGCCTGAGGCTCACTGCTGGGGGGTGGCGGTGCTGGGGGACATGAGTCAGGGCCTGAGGCTCACTGCTGGGGGGTGGGGGTGCTGGGAGACATGAGTCAGGGCCTGCTGACAGGTGCCCGTCAATGCTGGGTGGGTGAGGGTGCTGGCGGACATGAGTCAGGGTCTGAGGCTCACTGCTGGGGGGTGGGGGTGCTGGGAGACATGAGTCAGGGCCTGCTGACAGGTGCCCGTCAATGCTGGGTGGGTGAGGGTGCTGGCGGACATGAGTCTGGGCCTGAGGCTCACTGCTGGGGGGTGGGGGTGCTGGGGGACATGAGTCGGGGCCTGCTGGCACGTGCCAGTCAATGCTGGGTGGGTAGGGGTGCTGGGGGACATGAGTCAGGGCCTGAGGCTCACTGCTGGGGTGTGGGGGTGCTGGGGGACATGAGTCAGGGCCTGAGGCTCACTGCTGGGTGGGTGGGGGTGCTGGGGGACATGAGTCAGGGCCTGAGGCTCACTGCGGGTGGGTGGGGTTGCTGGGGGACATGAGTCGGGGCCTGCTGGCAGGTGTCCGTCAATGCTGGGTGGGTGGGGGTGCTGGGGGACATGAGTAAGGGCCTGAGGCTCACTGCTGGGTGGGTGGGGGTTCTGGGGGACATGAGTCAGGGCCTGAGGCTCACTGTTGGGGGTGGGGGTGCTGGGGGACATGAGTCAGGGCCTGAGGCTCACTGCTGGGGGGTGGGGGTGCTGGGGGACATGAATCGGGGCCTGCTGGCAGGCGCACCTCACTGCTGGGTGGGTGGGGGTGCTGGGGGACATGAATCAAGGCATGCTGGCAGGTGCCCCTCACTGCTGGGTGGGTGGGGGTGCTGGGGGACATGAGTCGGGCCTGTTGGCAGGTGCCCGTCAATGCTGGGTGGGTGGGGGTGCTGGGGGACATGAGTCAGGGCCTGAGGCTCACTGCTGGGGGGTGGGGGTGCTGGGGGACAAGAGTCGGGGCCTGAAACTCAATGCTGGGTGGGGGTGCTGGGGGACATGAGCCAGGGCCTGAGGCTCACTGCTGGGCGTTGGGGGTGCTGGGGGACATGAATTGGGGCCTGCTGGCAGGTGCCTGTCAATGCTGGGTGAGTGGGGGTGCTGGAGGACATGAGTCAGGGCCTGAGGTTTACTGCTTGGTGGGTGGGGGTGCTCAGGGACATGAGTCGGGGCCTGAGGCTCACTGCTGGGGGGTGGGGGTGCTGGGGGAGGAGTCGGGGCCTGCTGGCAGGTGCCCGTCAATGCTAGGAGGGTGGGGGTGCTGGGGGACATGAGTCAGGGCCTGAGGCTCACTGCTGGGAAGGGGGGCGCTGGGGGACATGAGTCGGGACCTGAGGCTCACTGCTGGGTGGGTGGGGGTGCTGGGGGACATGAGTCAGAGCTTGAGACTCACTGCTGGGAGGTGGGGGTGCTGGGGGTGGGGGTGCTGGGGGACATGAGTCGGGGCCTGCTGGCAGGTGCCCGTCAATGCTGGGTGGGTGGGGGTGCTGGGGGACATGAGTCAGGGCCTTAGGCTCACTGCTGGGGGGGTGGGGTTGCTGGGGACATGAGTCAGGGCCTGAGGCTCACTGCTGGGGGGTGAGGGTGCTGGGAGACATGAGTCGGGGCCTGCTGACAGGTGCCCGTCAATGCTGGGTGGGTGGGGTGCTGGGGGACATGAGACAGGGCCTGAGGCTCACTGCTGGGGTGTGGGGGTGCTGGGGGACATGAGTCAGGGCCTGAGGCTCAATGCTGGGTGGGTGGGGGTGCTGGGGGACATGAGTCAGGGCCTGAGGCTCACTGCGGGGGGGTGGGGTTGCTGGGGGACATGAGTCGGGGCCTGCTGGCAGGTGTCCGTCAATGATGGGTGGGTAGGGGTGCTGGGGGACATGAGTCAGGGCCTGAGGCTCACTGCTGGGTGGGTGGGGGTTCTGGGGGACATGAGTCAGGGCCTGAGGCTCACTGTTGGGGGTGGGGGTGCTGGGGGACATGAGTCAGGGCCTGAGGCTCACTGCTGGGGGGTGGGGGTGCTGGGGGACATGAGTCAGGGCCTGCTGGCAGGTGTCCCTCACTGCTGGGTGGGTGGGGGTGCTGGTAGACATCAGTCAGGCCTGCTGGCAGGTGCCCCTCACTGCTGGATGGGTGGGGGTGCTGGGGGACATGAGTCGGGCCTGCTGGCAGGTGCCCGTCAATGCTGGATGGGTGGGGGTGCTGGGGGACATGAGTCCGGGCCTGAGGATCACTGCTGGGGGGTGGGGGTGCTGGGGGACATGAGTCGGGCCTGAGACTCACTGCTGGGGGGTGGGGGTTCTGGGGGGTCGGGGTGCTGGGGGACATGAGTCGGGGACTGCTGCCAGGTGGCCGTCAATGCTGCGTGGGTGGGGGTGCTGGGGGACATGAGTCAGGGCCTGAGGCTCACTGCTGGGGGGTGGGGTTGCTGGGGGACATGAGTCGGGGCCTGAGGCTCACTGCTGGGTGGGTGGCGGTGCTGGGGGACATGAGTCAGGGCCTGAGGCTCACTGCTGGGGGGTGGGGGTGCTGGGAGACATGAGTCGGGCCTGCTGACAGGTGCCCGTCAATGCTGAGTGGGTGGGGGTGCTGAGGGACATGAGTCAGGGTCTGAAGCTCACTACTGGGCGGTGGGGGTGCTGAGGAACATGAGTCTGGGCCTGAGGCTCACTGCTGGGGGGTTGGGGTGCTGGGGGACATGAGTCAGGGCCTGCTGGCACGTGCCAGTCAATGCTGGGTGGGTAGGGGTGCTTGGGGACATGAGTCAGGGCCTGAGGCTCACTGCTCGGGTGTGGGGGTGCTGGGGGACATGAGTCAGGGCCTGAGGCTCATTGCTGGGTGGGTGGGGGTGCTGGGGGACATGAGTCAGGGCCTGAGGCTCACTGCGGGGGGGTGGGGTTGCTGGGGGACATGAGTCGGGGCCTGCTGGCAGGTGTCCGTCAATGCTGGGTGGGTGGGGGTGCTGGGGGACATGAGTCGGGCCTGAGGCTCACTGCTGGGTGAGTGGGGGTTCTGGGGGACATGAGTCAGGGCCTAAGGCTCACTGTTGGGGGTGGGGGTGCTGGGGGACATGAGTCAGGCCCTGAGGCTCACTGCTGGGTGGTGGGGGTGCTGAGGAACATGAGTCTGGGCCTGAGGCTCACTGCTGGGGGGTGGGGGTGCTGGGGGACATGAGTCGGGGCCTGCTGGCAGGTGCCCCTCACTGCTGGGTAGGTGGGGGTGGTGGTGGACATCAGTCAGGGCCTGCTGGCAGGTGCCCCTCACTGCTGGGTGGGTGGGGGTGCTGGGGGACATGAGTTGGGCCTGCTGGCAGGTGCCCGTCAATGCTGGGTGGGTGGGGGTGCTGGGGGACATGAGTCAGGGCCTGAGGCTCACTGCTGGGGGGTGGGGGTGCTGAGGAACATGAGTCTGGGCCTGAGGCTCACTGCTGGGGGGTGGGGGTGCTGGGGGACATGAGTCGGGGCCTGCTGGCACGTGCCAGTCAATGCTGGGTGGGTAGGGGTGCTTGGGGACATGAGTCAGGGCCTGAGGCTCACTGCTGGGGGGTGGGGGTGCTGGGGGACATGAATCGGGGCCTGCAGGCAGGCGCCCCTCACTGCTGTGTGGGTGGGGGTGCTGGGGGACATGAATCAAGGCATGCTGGCAGGTGCCCCTCACTGCTGGGTGGGTGGGGGTGCTTGGGGACATGAGTCGGGCCTGTTGGCAGGTGCCCGTCAATGCTGGGTGGGTGGGGGTGCTGGGGGACATGAGTCAGGGCCTGAGGCTCACTGCTGGGGGGTGGGGGTGCTGGGGGACATGAATCGGGGCCTGCAGGCAGGCGCCCCTCACTGCTGGGTGGGTGGGGGTGCTGGGGGACATGAATCAAGGCATGCTGGCAGGTGCCCCTCACTGCTGGGTGGGTGGGGGTGCTCGGGGACATGAGACGGGCCTGTTGGCAGGTGCCCGTCAATGCTGGGTGGGTGGGTGTGCAGGGGGACATGAGTCAGGGCCTGAGGCTCACTGCTGGGGGGTGGGGGTGCTGGGGGACATGAGTCGGGGCCTGCTGGCAGGTGCCTGTCAATGCTGGGTGAGTGGGGGTGCTGGGGGACATGAGTCAGGGCCTGAGGTTCACTGCTTGGTGGGTGGGGGTGCTCAGGGACATGAGTCAGGGCCTGAGGCTCACTGCTGGGGGGTGGGGGTGCTGGGGGAGGAGTCGGGGCCTGCTGGCAGGTGCCCGTCAATGCTAGCAGGGTGGGGGTGCTGGGGGACATGAGTCAGGGCCTGAGGCTCACTGCTGGGGGGTGGGGGCGCTGGGGGACATGAGTCGGGGCCTGAGGCTCACTGCTGGGTGGGTGGGGGTGCTGGGGGACATGAGTCAGAGCTTGAGACTCACTGCTGGGAGGTGGGGGTGCTGGGGGGTGGGGGTGCTGGGGGACATGAGTCGGGCCTGCTGGCAGGTGCCCGTCAATGCTGGGTGGGTGGGGGTGCTGGGGGACATGAGTCAGGGCCTGAGGCTCACTGCTGGGGGGGTGGGGTTGCTGGGGACATGAGTCAGGGCCTGAGGCTCACTGCTGGGGGGTGAGGGTGCTGGGAGACATGAGTCGGGGCCTGCTGACAGGTGCCCGTCAATGCTGGGTGGGTGGGGTGCTGGGGGACATGAGACAGGGCCTGAGGCTCACTGCTGGGGTGTGGGGGTGCTGGGGGACATGAGTCGGGGCCTGAGACTCAATGCTGGGTGGGTGGGGGTGCTGAGGGACATGAGTAAGGGCCTGAGGCTCACTGCGGGGGGGGGGTTGCTGGGGGACATGAGTCGGGGCCTGCTGGCAGGTGTCCGTCAATGATGGGTGCGTGGGGTGCTGGGGGACATGAGTCAGGGCCTGAGGCTCACTGCTGGGTGGGTGGGGGTTCTGGGGGACATGAGTCAGGGCCTGAGGCTCACTGTTGGGGGTGGGGGTGCTGGGGGACATGAGTCAGGGCCTGAGGCTCACTGCTGGGGGGTGGGGGTGCTGGGGGACATGAGTGGGGGCCTGCTGGCAGGTGCCCCTCACTGCTGGGTGGGTGGGGGTGCTGGTGGACATCAGTCAGGCCTGCTGGCAGGTGCCCCTCACTGCTGGGTGGGTGGGGGTGCTGGGGGACATGGGTCGGGCCTGCTGGCAGGTGCCCGTCAATGCTGGATGGGTGGGGGTGCTGGGGGACATGAGTCAGGGCCAGAGGCTCACTGCTGGGTGGTGGGGGTGCTGAGGAACATGAGTCTGGGCCTGAGGCTCACTGCTGGGGGGTGGGGGTGCTGGGGGACATGAGTCGGGGCCTGCTGGCAGGTGCCCCTCACTGCTGGGTAGGTGTGGGTGGTGGTGGACATCAGTCAGGGCCTGCTGGCAGGTGCCCCTCACTGCTGGGTGGGTGGGGGTGCTGGGGGACATGAGTTGGGCCTGCTGGCAGGTGCCCGTCAATGCTGGGTGGGTGGGGGTGCTGGGGGACATGAGTCAGGGCCTGAGGCTCACTGCTGGGGGGTGGGGGTGCTGAGGAACATGAGTCTGGGCCTGAGGCTCACTGCTGGAGGGTGGGGGTGCTGGGGGACATGAGTCGGGGCCTGCTGGCACGTGCCAGTCAATGCTGGGTGGGTAGGGGTGCTTGGGGACATGAGTCAGGGCCTGAGGCTCACTGCTGGGGGGTGGGGGTGCTGGGGGACATGAGTCAGGGCCTGAGGCTCACTCCTGGGTGGTGGGGGTGCTGAGGAACATGAGTCTGGGCCTGAGGCTCACTGCTGGGGGGTGGGGGTGCTGGGGGACATGAGTCGGGGCCTGCTGGCAGGTGCCCCTCACTGCTGGGTAGGTGGGGGTGGTGGTGGACATCAGTCAGGGCCTGCTGGCAGGTGCCCCTCACTGCTGGGTGGGTGGGGGTGCTGGGGGACATGAGTTGGGCCTGCTGGCAGGTGCCCGTCAATGCTGGGTGGGTGGGGGTGCTGGGGGACATGAGTCAGGGTCTGAAGCTCACTGCTGGGCGGTGGGGGTGCTGAGGAACATGAGTCTGGGCCTGAGGCTCACTGCTGGGGGGTTGGGGTACTGGGGGACATGAGTCAGGGCCTGCTGGCACGTGCCAGTCAATGCTGGGTGGGTAGGGGTGCTTGGGGACATGAGTCAGGGCCTGAGGCTCACTGCTCGGGTGTGGGGGTGCTGGGGGACATGAGTCAGGGCCTGAGGCTCATTGCTGGGTGGGTGGGGGTGCTGGGGGACATGAGTCAGGGCCTGAGGCTCACTGCGGGGGGGTGGGGTTGCTGGGGGACATGAGTCGGGGCCTGCTGGCAGGTGTCCGTCAATGCTGGGTGGGTGGGGGTGCTGGGGGACATGAGTCGGGCCTGAGGCTCACTGCTGGGTGAGTGGGGGTTCTGGGGGACATGAGTCAGGGCCTAAGGCTCACTGTTGGGGGTGGGGTTGCTGGGGGACATGAGTCAGGCCCTGAGGCTCACTGCTGGGTGGTGGGGGTGCTGAGGAACATGAGTCTGGGCCTGAGGCTCACTGCTGGGGGGTGGGGGTGCTGGGGGACATGAGTCGGGGCCTGCTGGCAGGTGCCCCTCACTGCTGGGTAGGTGGGGGTGGTGGTGGACATCAGTCAGGGCCTGCTGGCAGGTGCCCCTCACTGCTGGGTGGGTGGGGGTGCTGGGGGACATGAGTTGGGCCTGCTGGCAGGTGCCCGTCAATGCTGGGTGGGTGGGGGTGCTGGGGGACATGAGTCAGGGCCTGAGGCTCACTGCTGGGGGGTGGGGGTGCTGAGGAACATGAGTCTGGGCCTGAGGCTCACTGCTGGGGGGTGGGGGTGCTGGGGGACATGAGTCGAGGCCTGCTGGCACGTGCCAGTCAATGCTGGGTGGGTAGGGGTGCTTGGGGACATGAGTCAGGGCCTGAGGCTCACTGCTGGGGGGTGGGGGTGCTGGGGGACATGAATCGGGGCCTGCAGGCAGGCGCCCCTCACTGCTGTGTGGGTGGGGGTGCTGAGGGACATGAATCAAGGCATGCTGGCAGGTGCCCCTCACTGCTGGGTGGGTGGGGGTGCTTGGGGACATGAGTCGGGCCTGTTGGCAGGTGCCCGTCAATGCTGGGTGGGTGGGGGTGCTGGGGGACATGAGTCAGGGCCTGAGGCTCACTGCTGGGGGGTGGGGGTGCTGGGGGACATGAATCGGGGCCTGCAGGCAGGCGCCCCTCACTGCTGGGTGGGTGGGGGTGCTGGGGGACATGAATCAAGGCATGCTGGCAGGTGCCCCTCACTGCTGGGTGGGTGGGGGTGCTCAGGGACATGAGTCGGGCCTGTTGGCAGGTGCCCGTCAATGCTGGGTGGGTGGGTGTGCAGGGGGACATGAGTCAGGGCCTGAGGCTCACTGCTGGGGGGTGGGGGTGCTGGGGGACATGAGTCGGGGCCTGCTGGCAGGTGCCTGTCAATGCTGGGTGAGTGGGGGTGCTGGGGGACATGAGTCAGGGCCTGAGGTTCACTGCTTGGTGGGTGGGGGTGCTCAGGGACATGAGTCAGGGCCTGAGGCTCACTGCTGGGGGGTGGGGGTGCTGGGGGAGGAGTCGGGGCCTGCTGGCAGGTGCCCGTCAATGCTAGCAGGGTGGGGGTGCTGGGGGACATGAGTCAGGGCCTGAGGCTCACTGCTGGGGGGTGGGGGCGCTGGGGGACATGAGTCGGGGCCTGAGGCTCACTGCTGGGTGGGTGGGGGTGCTGGGGGACATGAGTCAGAGCTTGAGACTCACCGCTGATAGGTGGGGGTGCTGGGGGGTGGGGGTGCTGGGGGACATGAGTCGGGCCTGCTGGCAGGTGCCCGTCAATGCTGGGTGGGTGGGGGTGCTGGGGGACATGAGTCAGGGCCTGAGGCTCACTGCTGGGGGGGTGGGGTTGCTGGGGACATGAGTCAGGGCCTGAGGCTCACTGCTGGGGGGTGAGGGTGCTGGGAGACATGAGTCGGGGCCTGCTGACAGGTGCCCGTCAATGCTGGGTGGGTGGGGTGCTGGGGGACATGAGACAGGGCCTGAGGCTCACTGCTGGGGTGTGGGGGTGCTGGGGGACATGAGTCAGGGCCTGAGACTCAATGCTGGGTGGGTGGGGGTGCTGGGGGACATGAGTCAGGGCCTGAGGCTCACTGCGGGGGGGGTGGGGTTGCTGGGGGACATGAGTCGGGGCCTGCTGGCAGGTGTCCGTCAATGATGGGTGGGTGGGGTGCTGGGGGACATGAGTCGGGGCCTGAGGCTCACTGCTGGGTGGGTGGGGGTGCTCAGGGACATGAGTCAGGGCCTGAGGCTCACTGCTGGGGGGTGGGGGTGCTGGGGGAGGAGTCGGGGCCTGCTGGCAGGTGCCCGTCAATGCTAGCAGGGTGGGGGTGCTGGGGGACATGAGTCAGGGCCTGAGGCTCACTGCTGGGGGGTGGGGGCGCTGGGGGACATGAGTCAGGGCCTGAGGCTCACTGCTGGGGGGTGGGGGTGCTGGGGGACATGAGTGGGGGCCTGCTGGCAGGTGCCCCTCACTGCTGGGTGGGTGGGGGTGCTGGTGGGCATCAGTCAGGCCTGCTGGCAGGTGCCCCTCACTGCTGGGTGGGTGGGGGTGCTGGGGGACATGAGTTGGGCCTGCTGGCAGGTACCCGTCAATGCTGGATGGGTGGGGGTGCTGGGGGACATGAGTCAGGGCCTGAGGCTCACTGCTGGGTGGTGGGGGTGCTGAGGAACATGAGACTGGGCCTGAGGCTCACTGCTGGGGGGTGGGGGTGCTGGGGGACATGAGTCGGGGCCTGCTGGCAGGTGCCCCTCACTGCTGGGTAGGTGTGGGTGGTGGTGGACATCAGTCAGGGCCTGCTGGCAGGTGCCCCTCACTGCTGGGTGGGTGGGGGTGCTGGGGGACATGAGTTGGGCCTGCTGGCAGGTGCCCGTCAATGCTGGGTGGGTGGGGGTGCTGGGGGACATGAGTCAGGGCCTGAGGCTCACTGCTGGGGGGTGGGGGTGCTGAGAAACATGAGTCTGGGCCTGAGGCTCACTGCTGAGGGGTGGGGGTGCTGGGGGACATGAGTCGGGGCCTGCTGGCACGTGCCAGTCAATGCTTGGTGGGTAGGGGTGCTTGGGGACATGAGTCAGGGCCTGAGGCTCACTGCTGGGGGGTGGGGGTGCTGGGGGACATGAGTCAGGGCCTGAGGCTAACTCCTGGGTGGTGGGGGTGCTGAGGAACATGAGTCTGGGCCTGAGGCTCACTGCTGGGGGGTGGGGGTGCTGGGGGACATGAGTCGGGGCCTGCTGGCAGGTGCCCCTCACTGCTGGGTAGGTGGGGGTGGTGGTGGACATCAGTCAGGGCCTGCTGGCAGGTGCCCCTCACTGCTGGGTGGGTGGGGGTGCTGGGGGACATGAGTTGGGCCTGCTGGCAGGTGCCCGTCAATGCTGGGTGGGTGGGGGTGCTGGGGGACATGAGTCAGGGCCTGGGGCTCACTGCTGGGGGGTGGGGGTGCTGGGGGACATGAGTCCGGGCCTGCTGGCACGTGCCAGTCAATGCTGGGTGAGTAGGGGTGCTTGGGGACATGAGTCAGGGCCTGAGGCTCACTGCTGGGATGTGGGGGTGCTGGGGGACATGAGTCAGGGCCTGAGGCTCATTGCTGGGTGGGTGGGGGTGCTTGGGGACATGAGTCAGGGCCTGTGGCTCACTGCGGGGGGGGTGGGGTTGCTGGGGGACATGAGTCGGGGCCTGCTGGCAGGTGTCCATCAATGCTGGGTGGGTGGGGGTGCTGGGGGACATGAGTCGGGGCCTGAGGCTCACTGCTGGGTGGGTGGGGGTTCTGGGGGACATGAGTCAGGGCCTAAGGCTCACTGTTGGGGGTGGGGGTGCTGGGGGACATGAGTCAGGGCCTGAGGCTCACTGCTGGGTGGTGGGGGTGCTGAGGAACATGAGTCTGGGCCTGAGGCTCACTGCTGGGGGGTGGGGGTGCTGGGGGACATGAGTCGGGGCCTGCTGGCAGGTGCCCCTCACTGCTGGGTAGGTGGGGGTGGTGGTGGACATCAGTCAGGGCCTGCTGGCAGGTGCCCCTCACTGCTGGGTGGGTGGGGGTGCCGGGGACATGAGTCGGGCCTGCTGGCAGGTGCCCGTCAATGCTGGGTGGGTGGGGGTGCTGGGGGACATGAGTCAGGGCCTGAGGCTCACTGCTGGGGGGTGGGGGTGCTGGGGGACATGAGTCGGGCCTGAGACTCACTGCTGGGGGGCGGGGGTGCTGAGGGGTGGTGGTGCTTGGCGACATGAGTCGGGGACTGCTGCCAGGTGGCCGTTAATGCTGGGTGGGTGGGAGTGCTGGGGGACACGAGTCAGGGCCTGAGGCTCACTGCTGGGGGGTGGGGTTGCTGGGGGACATGAGTCGGGGCCTGAGGCTCACTGCTGGGTGGGTGGCGGTGCTGGGGGACATGAGTCAGGGCCTGAGGCTCACTGCTGGGGGGTGGGGGTGCTGGGAGACATGAGTCGGGGCCTGCTGACAGGTGCCCGTCAATGCTGGGTGGGTGGGGGTGCTGGCGCACATGAGTCAGGGTCTGAGGCTCACTGCTGGGCGGTGGGGGTACTGAGGAACATGAGTCTGGGCCTGAGGCTCACTGCTGGGGGGTGGGGGTGCTGGGGGACATGAGTCGGGGCCTGCTGGCACGTGCCAGTCAATGCTGGGTGGGTAGGGGTGCTGGGGGACATGAGTCAGGGCCTGAGGCTCACTGCTGGGGTGTGGGCATGCTGGGGGACATGAGTCAGGGCCTGAGGCTCACTGCTGGGTGGGTGGGGGTGCTGGGGGACATGAGACAGGGCCTGAGGCTCATTGCTGGGTGGGTGGGGGTGCTGGGGGACATGAGTCAGGGCCTGTGGCTCACTGCGGGGGGGTGGGGTTGCTGGGGGACATGAGTCGGGGCCTGCTGGCAGGTGTCCATCAATGCTGGGTGGGTGGGGGTGCTGGGGGACATGAGTCGGGGCCTGAGGCTCACTGCTGGGTGGGTGGGGGTTCTGGGGGACATGAGTCAGGGCCTACGGCTCACTGTTGGGGGTGGGGGTGCTGGGGGACATGAGTCAGGGCCTGAGGCTCACTGCTGGGTGGTGGGGGTGCTGAGGAACATGAGTCTGGGCCTGAGGCTCACTGCTGGGGGGTGGGGGTGCTGTGGGACATGAGTCGGGGCCTGCTGGCAGGTGCCCCTCACTGCTGGGTAGGTGGGGGTGGTGGTGGACATCAGTCAGGGCCTGCTGGCAGGTGCCCCTCACTGCTGGGTGGGTGGGGGTGCCGGGGACATGAGTCGGGCCTGCTGGCAGGTGCCCGTCAATGCTGGGTGGGTGGGGGTGCTGGGGGACATGAGTCAGGGCCTGAGGCTCACTGCTGGGGGGTGGGGGTGCTGGGGGACATGAGTCGGGCCTGAGACTCACTGCTGGGGGGGCGGGGGTGCTGAGGGGTGGTGGTGCTTGGCGACATGAGTCGGGGACTGCTGCCAGGTGGCCGTTAATGCTGGGTGGGTGGGAGTGCTGGGGGACACGAGTCAGGGCCTGAGGCTCACTGCTGGGGGGTGGGGTTGCTGGGGGACATGAGTCGGGGCCTGAGGCTCACTGCTGGGTGGGTGGCGGTGCTGGGGGACATGCGTCAGGGCCTGAGGCTCACTGCTGGGGGGTGGGGGTGCTGGGAGACATGAGTCGGGGCCTGCTGACAGGTGCCCGTCAATGCTGGGTGGGTGGGGGTGCTGGCGCACATGAGTCAGGGTCTGAGGCTCACTGCTGGGCGGTGGGGGTACTGAGGAACATGAGTCTGGGCCTGTGGCTCACTGCTGGGGGGTGGGGGTGCTGGGGGACATGAGTCGGGGCCTGCTGGCACGTGCCAGTCAATGCTGGGTGGGTAGGGGTGCTGGGGGACATGAGTCAGGACCTGAGGCTCACTGCTGGGGTGTGGGCGTGCTGGGGGACATGAGTCAGGGCCTGAGGCTCACTGCTGGGTGGGTGGGGGTGCTGGGGGACATGAGACAGGGCCTGAGGCTCACTGCAGGGGGGTGGGGTTGCTGAGGGACATGAGTCGGGGCCTGCTGGCAGGTGTCCGTCAATACTGGGTGGGTGGGGGTGCTGGGGGACATGAGTCGGGGCCTGAGGCTCACTGTTGGGGGTGGGGGTGCTGGGGGACATGAATCGGGGCCTGCTGGCAGGTGCCCCTCACTGCTGGGTGGGTGGGGGTGCTGGGGGACATGAGTCAAGGCATGCTGGCAGGTGCCCCTCACTGCTGGGTGTGTGGGGGTGCTGGGGGACATGAGTCGGGCCTGTTGGCAGGTGCCCGTCAATGCTGGGTGGGTGGGGGTGCTGGGGGACATGAGTCAGGGCCTGAGGCTCACTGCTGGGTGGTGGGGGTGCTGGGGGACAAGAGTTGGGGCCTGAAACTCAATGCTGGGTGGGGGTGCTGGGGGACATGAGCCAGGGCCTGAGGCTCACTGCTGGGGGTTGGGAGTGCTGGGGGACATGAGTCGGGGCATGCTGGCAGGTGCCCATCAATGCTGGGTGAGTGGGGGTGCTGGGGGACATGAGTCAGGGCCTGCGGTTCACTGCTGGGGGGTGGGGGTGCTGGGGGACATGAGTCGAGGCCTGAGGCTCACTGCTGGGTTGGTGCGGGTGCTGGGGGACATGAGTCAGGGCCTGAGGCTCACTGCTGGGGGGTGGGGGTGCTGGTGGACATGAGTCGGGGCCTGTTGGCAGGTGCCCGTCAATGCTGGGTGGGTGGGGGTGCTGGGTGACATGAGTCAGGGCCTGAGTCTCACTGCTGGGGGGTGGGGGTGCTGGGGGGTGGGGGTGCTGGGGGACATGAGTCGGGGCCTGCTGGCAGGTGCCCGTCAATGCTGGGTGGGTGGGGGTGCTGGGGGACATGAGTCAGGGCCTGAGGCTCACTGCTGGGGGGGGGTTGCTGGGGGACATGAGTTGGGGCCTGAGGCTCACTGCTGGGTGGGTGGGGGTGCTGGGGGACATGAGTCAGGGCCTGAGGCTCACTGCTGGGGGGTGGGGGTGCTGGGAGACATGCGTCAGGGCCTGCTGACAGGTGCCCGTCAATGCTGGGTGGGTGGGGGTGCGGGGGGCCATGAGTCAGCGTCTGAGGCTCACTGCTGGGCAGTGGGGGTGCTGAGGAACATGAGTCTGGGCCTGGGGCTCACTGCTGGGGGGTGGGGGTGCTGGGAGACATGAGTCGGGGCCTGCTGGCAGGTGCCAGTCAATGCTGGGTGGGTGGGGGTGCTGGGGGACATGAGTCAGGGCCTGAGGCTCACTGCTGGGGTGTGTGGGTGCTGGGGGACATGAGTCAGGGACTGAGGCTCACTGCTGGGTGGGTGGGGGTGCTGGGGGACATGAGTCAGGGCCTGAGGCTCACTGCGGGGGGGTGGGGTTGCTGGGGGACATGAGTCGGGGCCTGCTGGCAGGTGTCCGTCAATGCTGGGTGGGTGGGGGTGCTGGGAGACATGAGTCGGGGCCTGAGGCTCACTGCTGGGTGGGTGGGGGTTCTGGGGGACATGAGTCAGGGCCTGATGCCCACTGTTGGGGGTGGGGGTGCTGGGGGACATGAGTCGGGGCCTGCCGGCAGGTGCCCCTTACTGCTGGGTGGGTGGGCATGCTGGGGGACATGAGTCAGGACCTGCTGGCAGGTGCCCCTCACTGCTGGGTGGTTGGGGGTGCTGGGGGACATGAGTCGGGCCTGCTGGCAGGTGCCCGTCAATGCTGGGTGGGTGGGGGTGCTGGGGGACATGAGTCAGTGCCTGAGGCTCACTGCTGGGGGGTGGGGGTGCTGGCAGACATGAGTCAGGGCCTGAGACTCCCTGCTGGGGGGTGGGGGTGCTGGGGCACATGAGTCGGGGCCTGCTGGCAGGTGCCCATCAATGCTGGGTGGGTGAGGGTGCTGAGGGACATGAGTCAGGGCCTGAGGCTCACTGCTGGGGTGTGGGGGTGCTGGGGGACATGAGTCGGGGCCTGAGGCTCACTGCTGGGGGTTGGGAGTGCTGGGGGACATGAGTCGGGGCATGCTGGCAGGTGCCCGTCAATGCTGGGTGAGTGGGGGTGCTGGGGGACATGAGTCAGGGCCTGCGGTTCACTGCTGGGGGGTGGGGGTGCTGGGGGACATGAGTCGAGGCCTGAGGCTCACTGCTGGGTTGGTGCGGGTGCTGGGGGACATGAGTCAGGGCCTGAGGCTCACTGCTGGGGGGTGGGGGTGCTGGTGGACATGAGTCGGGGCCTGTTGGCAGGTGCCCGTCAATGCTGGGTGGGTGGGGGTGCTGGGTGACATGAGTCAGGGCCTGAGTCTCACTGCTGGGGGGTGGGGGTGCTGGGGGGTGGGGGTGCTGGGGGACATGAGTCGGGGCCTGCTGGCAGGTGCCCGTCAATGCTGGGTGGGTGGGGGTGCTGGGGGACATGAGTCAGGGCCTGAGGCTCACTGCTGGGGGGGGGTTGCTGGGGGACATGAGTTGGGGCCTGAGGCTCACTGCTGGGTGGGTGGGGGTGCTGGGGGACATGAGTCAGGGCCTGAGGCTCACTGCTGGGGGGTGGGGGTGCTGGGAGACATGCGTCAGGGCCTGCTGACAGGTGCCCGTCAATGCTGGGTGGGTGGGGTTGCTGGGGGCCATGAGTCAGCGTCTGAGGCTCACTGCTGGGCAGTGGGGGTGCTGAGGAACATGAGTCTGGGCCTGGGGCTCACTGCTGGGGGGTGGGGGTGCTGGGAGACATGAGTCGGGGCCTGCTGGCAGGTGCCAGTCAATGCTGGGTGGGTGGGGGTGCTGGGGGACATGAGTCAGGGCCTGAGGCTCACTGCTGGGGTGTGTGGGTGCTGGGGGACATGAGTCAGGGACTGAGGCTCACTGCTGGGTGGGTGGGGGTGCTGGGGGACATGAGTCAGGGCCTGAGGCTCACTGCGGGGGGGTGGGGTTGCTGGGGGACATGAGTCGGGGCCTGCTGGCAGGTGTCCGTCAATGCTGGGTGGGTGGGGGTGCTGGGAGACATGAGTCGGGGCCAGAGGCTCACTGCTGGGTGAGTGGGGGTTCTGGGGGACATGAGTCAGGGCCTGATGCCCACTGTTGGGGGTGGGGGTGCTGGGGGACATGAGTCGGGGCCTGCCGGCAGGTGCCCCTTACTGCTGGGTGGGTGGGCATGCTGGGGGACATGAGTCAGGACCTGCTGGCAGGTGCCCCTCACTGCTGGGTGGGTGGGGGTGCTGGGGGACATGAGTCGGGCCTGCTGGCAGGTGCCCGTCAATGCTGGGTGGGTGGGGGTGCTGGGGGACATGAGTCAGGGCCTGAGGCTCACTGCTGGGGGGTGGGGGTGCTGGCGGACATGAGTCAGGGCCTGAGACTCCCTGCTGGGGGGTGGGGGTGCTGGGGCACATGAGTCGGGGCCTGCTGGCAGGTGCCCATCAATGCTGGGTGGGTGAGGGTGCTGAGGGACATGAGTCAGGGCCTGAGGCTCACTGCTGGGGTGTGGGGGTGCTGGGGGACATGAGTCGGGGCCTGAGGCTCACTGCTGGGGGTTGGGAGTGCTGGGGGACATGAGTCGGGGCATGCTGGCAGGTGCCCGTCAATGCTGGGTGAGTGGGGGTGCTGGGGGACATGAGTCAGGGCCTGCGGTTCACTGCTGGGGGGTGGGGGTGCTGGGGGACATGAGTCGAGGCCTGAGGCTCACTGCTGGGTTGGTGCGGGTGCTGGGGGACATGAGTCAGGGCCTGAGGCTCACTGCTGGGGGGTGGGGGTGCTGGTGGACATGAGTCGGGGCCTGTTGGCAGGTGCCCGTCAATGCTGGGTGGGTGGGGGTGCTGGGTGACATGAGTCAGGGCCTGAGTCTCACTGCTGGGGGGTGGGGGTGCTGGGGGGTGGGGGTGCTGGGGGACATGAGTCGGGGCCTGCTGGCAGGTGCCCGTCAATGCTGGGTGGGTGGGGGTGCTGGGGGACATGAGTCAGGGCCTGAGGCTCACTGCTGGGGGGGGGGTTGCTGGGGGACATGAGTTGGGGCCTGAGGCTCACTGCTGGGTGGGTGGGGGTGCTGGGGGACATGAGTCAGGGCCTGAGGCTCACTGCTGGGGGGTGGGGGTGCTGGGAGACATGCGTCAGGGCCTGCTGACAGGTGCCCGTCAATGCTGGGTGGGTGGGGGTGCTGGGGGCCATGAGTCAGCGTCTGAGGCTCACTGCTGGGCAGTGGGGGTGCTGAGGAACATGAGTCTGGGCCTGGGGCTCACTGCTGGGGGGTGGGGGTGCTGGGAGACATGAGTCGGGGCCTGCTGGCAGGTGCCAGTCAATGCTGGGTGGGTGGGGGTGCTGGGGGACATGAGTCAGGGCCTGAGGCTCACTGCTGGGGTGTGTGGGTGCTGGGGGACATGAGTCAGGGACTGAGGCTCACTGCTGGGTGGGTGGGGGTGCTGGGGGACATGAGTCAGGGCCTGAGGCTCACTGCGGGGGGGTGGGGTTGCTGGGGGACATGAGTCGGGGCCTGCTGGCAGGTGTCCGTCAATGCTGGGTGGGTGGGGGTGCTGGGAGACATGAGTCGGGGCCAGAGGCTCACTGCTGGGTGGGTGGGGGTTCTGGGGGACATGAGTCAGGGCCTGATGCCCACTGTTGGGGGTGGGGGTGCTGGGGGACATGAGTCGGGGCCTGCCGGCAGGTGCCCCTTACTGCTGGGTGGGTGGGCATGCTGGGGGACATGAGTCAGGACCTGCTGGCAGGTGCCCCTCACTGCTGGGTGGGTGGGGGTGCTGGGGGACATGAGTCGGGCCTGCTGGCAGGTGCCCGTCAATGCTGGGTGGGTGGGGGTGCTGGGGGACATGAGTCAGGGCCTGAGGCTCACTGCTGGGGGGTGGGGGTGCTGGCGGACATGAGTCAGGGCCTGAGACTCCCTGCTGGGGGGTGGGGGTGCTGGGGCACATGAGTCGGGGCCTGCTGGCAGGTGCCCATCAATGCTGGGTGGGTGAGGGTGCTGAGGGACATGAGTCAGGGCCTGAGGCTCACTGCTGGGGTGTGGGGGTGCTGGGGGACATGAGTCGGGGCCTGAGGCTCACTGCTGGGGGTTGGGAGTGCTGGGGGACATGAGTCGGGGCATGCTGGCAGGTGCCCGTCAATGCTGGGTGAGTGGGGGTGCTGGGGGACATGAGTCAGGGCCTGCGGTTCACTGCTGGGGGGTGGGGGTGCTGGGGGACATGAGTCGAGGCCTGAGGCTCACTGCTGGGTTGGTGCGGGTGCTGGGGGACATGAGTCAGGGCCTGAGGCTCACTGCTGGGGGGTGGGGGTGCTGGTGGACATGAGTCGGGGCCTGTTGGCAGGTGCCCGTCAATGCTGGGTGGGTGGGGGTGCTGGGTGACATGAGTCAGGGCCTGAGTCTCACTGCTGGGGGGTGGGGGTGCTGGGGGGTGGGGGTGCTGGGGGACATGAGTCGGGGCCTGCTGGCAGGTGCCCGTCAATGCTGGGTGGGTGGGGGTGCTGGGGGACATGAGTCAGGGCCTGAGGCTCACTGCTGGGGGGGGGGTTGCTGGGGGACATGAGTTGGGGCCTGAGGCTCACTGCTGGGTGGGTGGGGGTGCTGGGGGACATGAGTCAGGGCCTGAGGCTCACTGCTGGGGGGTGGGGGTGCTGGGAGACATGCGTCAGGGCCTGCTGACAGGTGCCCGTCAATGCTGGGTGGGTGGGGGTGCTGGGGGCCATGAGTCAGCGTCTGAGGCTCACTGCTGGGCAGTGGGGGTGCTGAGGAACATGAGTCTGGGCCTGGGGCTCACTGCTGGGGGGTGGGGGTGCTGGGAGACATGAGTCGGGGCCTGCTGGCAGGTGCCAGTCAATGCTGGGTGGGTGGGGGTGCTGGGGGACATGAGTCAGGGCCTGAGGCTCACTGCTGGGGTGTGTGGGTGCTGGGGGACATGAGTCAGGGACTGAGGCTCACTGCTGGGTGGGTGGGAGTGCTGGGGGACATGAGTCAGGGCCTGAGGCTCACTGCGGGGGGGTGGGGTTGCTGGGGGACATGAGTCGGGGCCTGCTGGCAGGTGTCCGTCAATGCTGGGTGGGTGGGGGTGCTGGGAGACATGAGTCGGGGCCTGAGGCTCACTGCTGGGTGGGTGGGGGTTCTGGGGGACATGAGTCAGGGCCTGATGCCCACTGTTGGGGGTGGGGGTGCTGGGGGACATGAGTCGGGGCCTGCCGGCAGGTGCCCCTTACTGCTGGGTGGGTGGGCATGCTGGGGGACATGAGTCAGGACCTGCTGGCAGGTGCCCCTCACTGCTGGGTGGGTGGGGGTGCTGGGGGACATGAGTCGGGCCTGCTGGCAGGTGCCCGTCAATGCTGGGTGGGTGGGGGTGCTGGGGGACATGAGTCAGGGCCTGAGGCTCACTGCTGGGGGGTGGGGGTGCTGGCGGACATGAGTCAGGGCCTGAGACTCCCTGCTTGGGGGTGGGGGTGCTGGGGCACATGAGTCGGGGCCTGCTGGCAGGTGCCCATCAATGCTGGGTGGGTGAGGGTGCTGAGGGACATGAGTCAGGGCCTGAGGCTCACTGCTGGGGTGTGGGGGTGCTGGGGGACATGAGTCGGGGCCTGAGACTCAATGCTGGGTGGGTGGGTGTGCTGGGGGACATGAGTCAGGGCCTGAGGCTCACTGCGGGGGGGGTTGCTGGGGGACATGAGTCGGGGCCTGCTGGCAGGTGTCCGTCAATGATGGGTGGGTGGGGTGCTGGGGGACATGAGTCAGGGCCTGAGGCTCACTGCTGGGTGGGTGGGGGTTCTGGGGGACATGAGTCAGGGCCTGAGGCTCACTGTTGGGGGTGGGGGTGCTGGGGGACATGAGTCAGGGCCTGAGGCTCACTGCTGGGGGGTGGGGGTGCTGGGGGACATGAGTGGGGGCCTGCTGGCAGGTGCCCCTCACTGCTGGGTGGGTGGGGGTGCTGGTAGACATCAGTCAGGCCTACTGGCAGGTGCCCCTCACTGCTGGGTGGGTGGGGGTGCTGGGGGACATGAGTCGGGCCTGCTGGCAGGTGCCCGTCAATGCTGGATGGGTGGGGGTGCTGGGGGACATGAGTCAGGGCCTGAGGCTCACTGCTGGGTGGTGGGGGTGCTGAGGAACATGAGTCTGGGCCTGAGGCTCACTGCTGGGGGGTGGGGGTGCTGGGGGACATGAGTCGGGGCCTGCTGGCAGGTGCCCCTCACTGCTGGGTAGGTGTGGGTGGTGGTGGACATCAGTCAGGGCCTGCTGGCAGGTGCCCCTCACTGCTGGGTGGGTGGGGGTGCTGGGGGACATGAGTTGGGCCTGCTGGCAGGTGCCCGTCAATGCTGGGTGGGTGGGGGTGCTGGGGGACATGAGTCAGGGCCTGAGGCTCACTGCTGGGGGGTGGGGGTGCTGAGGAACATGAGTCTGGGCCTGAGGCTCACTGCTGGGGGGTGGGGGTGCTGGGGGACATGAGTCGGGGCCTGCTGGCACGTGCCAGTCAATGCTGGGTGGGTAGGGGTGCTTGGGGACATGAGTCAGGGCCTGAGGCTCACTGCTGGGGGGTGGGGGTGCTGGGGGACATGAGTCAGGGCCTGAGGCTCACTCCTGGGTGGTGGGGGTGCTGAGGAACATGAGTCTGGGCCTGAGGCTCACTGCTGGGGGGTGGGGGTGCTGGGGGACATGAGTCGGGGCCTGCTGGCAGGTGCCCCTCACTGCTGGGTAGGTGGGGGTGGTGGTGGACATCAGTCAGGGCCTGCTGGCAGGTGCCCCTCACTGCTGGGTGGGTGGGGGTGCTGGGGGACATGAGTTGGGCCTGCTGGCAGGTGCCCGTCAATGCTGGGTGGGTGGGGGTGCTGGGGGACATGAGTCAGGGTCTGAAGCTCACTGCTGGGCGGTGGGGGTGCTGAGGAACATGAGTCTGGGCCTGAGGCTCACTGCTGGGGGCTTGGGGTGCTGGGGGACATGAGTCAGGGCCTGCTGGCACGTGCCAGTCAATGCTGGGTGGGTAGGGGTGCTTGGGGACATGAGTCAGGGCCTGAGGCTCACTGCTCGGGTGTGGGGGTGCTGGGGGACATGAGTCAGGGCCTGAGGCTCATTGCTGGGTGGGTGGGGGTGCTGGGGGACATGAGTCAGGGCCTGAGGCTCACTGCGGGGGGGTGGGGTTGCTGGGGGACATGAGTCGGGGCCTGCTGGCAGGTGTCCGTCAATGCTGGGTGGGTGGGGGTGCTGGGGGACATGAGTCGGGCCTGAGGCTCACTGCTGGGTGAGTGGGGGTTCTGGGGGACATGAGTCAGGGCCTAAGGCTCACTGTTGGGGGTGGGGGTGCTGGGGGACATGAGTCAGGCCCTGAGGCTCACTGCTGGGTGGTGGGGGTGCTGAGGAACATGAGTCTGGGCCTGAGGCTCACTGCTGGGGGTGGGGGTGCTGGGGGACATGAGTCGGGGCCTGCTGGCAGGTGCCCCTCACTGCCGGGTAGGTGGAGGTGGTGGTGGACATTAGTCAGGGCCTGCTGGCTGGTGCCCCTCACTGCTGGGTGGGTGGGGGTGCTGGGGGACATGAGTTGGGCCTGCTGGCAGGTGCCCGTCAATGCTGGGTGGGTGGGGGTGCTGGGGGACATGAGTCAGGGCCTGAGGCTCACTGCTGGGGGTTGGGGTGCTGAGGAACATGAGTCTGGGCCTGAGGCTCACTGCTGGGGGGTGGGGGTGCTGGGGGACATGAGTCGGGGCCTGCTGGCACGTGCCAGTCAATGCTGGGTGGGTAGGGGTGCTTGGGGACATGAGTCAGGGCCTGAGGCTCACTGCTGGGGGGTGGGGGTGCTGGGGGACATGAATCGGGGCCTGCAGGCAGGCGCCCCTCACTGCTGTGTGGGTGGGGGTGCTGGGGGACATGAATCAAGGCATGCTGGCAGGTGCCCCTCACTGCTGGGTGGGTGGGGGTGCTTGGGGACATGAGTCGGGCCTGTTGGCAGGTGCCCGTCAATGCTGGGTGGGTGGGGGTGCTGGGGGACATGAGTCAGGGCCTGAGGCTCACTGCTGGGGGGTGGGGGTGCTGGGGGACATGAATCGGGGCCTGCAGGCAGGCGCCCCTCACTGCTGGGTGGGTGGGGGTGCTGGGGGACATGAATCAAGGCATGCTGGCAGGTGCCCCTCACTGCTGGGTGGGTGGGGGTGCTCGGGGACATGAGTCGGGCCTGTTGGCAGGTGCCCGTCAATGCTGGGTGGGTGGGTGTGCAGGGGGACATGAGTCAGGGCCTGAGGCTCACTGCTGGGGGGTGGGGGTGCTGGGGGACATGAGTGGCGGCCTGCTGGCAGGTGCCTGTCAATGCTGGGTGAGTGGGGGTGCTGGGGGACATGAGTCAGGGCCTGAGGTTCACTGCTTGGTGGGTGGGGGTGCTCAGGGACATGAGTCAGGGCCTGAGGCTCACTGCTGGGGGGTGGGGGTGCTGGGGGAGGAGTCGGGGCCTGCTGGCAGGTGCCCGTCAATGCTAGCAGGGTGGGGGTACTGGGGGACATGAGTCAGGGCCTGAGGCTCACTGCTGGGGGGTGGGGGCGCTGGGGGACATGAGTCGGGGCCTGAGGCTCACTGCTGGGTGGGTGGGGGTGCTGGGGGACATGAGTCAGAGCTTGAGACTCACTGCTGGGAGGTGGGGGTGCTGGGGGGTGGGGGTGCTGGGGGACATGAGTCGGGCCTGCTGGCAGGTGCCCGTCAATGCTGGGTGGGTGGGGGTGCTGGGGGACATGAGTCAGGGCCTGAGGCTCACTGCTGGGGGGGGTGGGGTTGCTGGGGACATGAGTCAGGGCCTGAGGCTCACTGCTGGGGGGTGAGGGTGCTGGGAGACATGAGTCGGGGCCTGCTGACAGGTGCCCGTCAATGCTGGGTGGGTGGGGTGCTGGGGGACATGAGACAGGGCCTGAGGCTCACTGCTGGGGTGTGGGGGTGCTGGGGGACATGAGTCAGGGCCTGAGACTCAATGCTGGGTGGGTGGGGGTGCTGGGGGACATGAGTCAGGGCCTGAGGCTCACTGCGGGGGGGGTGGGGTTGCTGGGGGACATGAGTCGGGGCCTGCTGGCAGGTGTCCGTCAATGATGGGTGGGTGGGGTGCTGGGGGACATGAGTCAGGGCCTGAGGCTCACTGCTGGGTGGGTGGGGGTTCTGGGGGACATGAGTCAGGGCCTGAGGCTCACTGTTGGGGGTGGGGGTGCTGGGGGACATGAGTCAGGGCCTGAGGCTCACTGCTGGGGGGTGGGGGTGCTGGGGGACATGAGTGGGGGCCTGCTGGCAGGTGCCCCTCACTGCTGGGTGGGTGGGGGTGCTGGTGGGCATCAGTCAGGCCTGCTGGCAGGTGCCCCTCACTGCTGGGTGGGTGGGGGTGCTGGGGGACATGAGTCGGGCCTGCTGGCAGGTGCCCGTCAATGCTGGATGGGTGGGGGTGCTGGGGGACATGAGTCAGGGCCTGAGGCTCACTGCTGGGTGGTGGGGGTGCTGAGGAACATGAGTCTGGGCCTGAGGCTCACTGCTGGGGGGTGGGGGTGCTGGGGGACATGAGTCGGGGCCTGCTGGCAGGTGCCCCTCACTGCTGGGTAGGTGTGGGTGGTGGTGGACATCAGTCAGGGCCTGCTGGCAGGTGCCCCTCACTGCTGGGTGGGTGGGGGTGCTGGGGTACATGAGTTGGGCCTGCTGGCAGGTGCCCGTCAATGCTGGGTGGGTGGGGGTGCTGGGGGACATGAGTCAGGGCCTTAGGCTCACTGCTGGGGAGTGGGGGTGCTGAGGAACATGAGTCTGGGCCTGAGGCTCACTGCTGGGGGGTGGGGGTGCTGGGGGACATGAGTCGGGGCCTGCTGGCACGTGCCAGTCAATGCTGGGTGGGTAGGGGTGCTTGGGGACATGAGTCAGGGCCTGAGGCTCACTGCTGGGGGGTGGGGGTGCTGGGGGACATGAGTCAGGGCCTGAGGCTCACTCCTGGGTGGTGGGGGTGCTGAGGAACATGAGTCTGGGCCTGAGGCTCACTGCTGGGGGGTGGGGGTGCTGGGGGACATGAGTCGGGGCCTGCTGGCAGGTGCCCCTCACTGCTGGGTAGGTGGGGGTGGTGGTGGACATCAGTCAGGGCCTGCTGGCAGGTGCCCCTCACTGCTGGGTGGGTGGGGGTGCTGGGGGACATGAGTTGGGCCTGCTGGCAGGTGCCCGTCAATGCTGGGTGGGTGGGGGTGCTGGGGGACATGAGTCAGGGCCTGGGGCTCACTGCTGGGGGGTGGGGGTGCTGGGGGACATGAGTCCGGGCCTGCTGGCACGTGCCAGTCAATGCTGGGTGAGTAGGGGTGCTTGGGGACATGAGTCAGGGCCTGAGGCTCACTGCTGGGATGTGGGGGTGCTGGGGGACATGAGTCAGGGCCTGAGGCTCATTGCTGGGTGGGTGGGGGTGCTGGGGGACATGAGTCAGGGCCTGAGGCTCACTGCGGGGGGGTGGGGTTGCTGGGGGACATGAGTCGGGGCCTGCTGGCAGGTGTCCATCAATGCTGGGTGGGTGGGGGTGCTGGGGGACATGAGTCGGGGCCTGAGGCTCACTGCTGGGTGGGTGGGGGTTCTGGGGGACATGAGTCGGGGCCTAAGGCTCACTGTTGGGGGTGGGGGTGCTGGGGGACATGAGTCAGGGCCTGAGGCTCACTGCTGGGTGATGGGGGTGCTGAGGAACATGAGTCTGGGCCTGAGGCTCACTGCTGGGGGGTGGGGGTGCTGGGGGACATGAGTCGGGGGCTGCTGGCAGGTGCCCCTCACTGCTGGGTAGGTGGGGGTGGTGGTGGACATCACTCAGGGCCTGCTGGCAGGTGCCCCTCACTGCTGGGTGGGTGGGGGTGCCGGGGACATGAGTCGGGCCTGCTGGC
Source organism: Ambystoma mexicanum (assembly GCF_040938575.1). Classification (NCBI taxonomy): domain Eukaryota; kingdom Metazoa; phylum Chordata; class Amphibia; order Caudata; family Ambystomatidae; genus Ambystoma; species Ambystoma mexicanum. Next base: position 962,646,007 of record NC_090929.1, on the reverse strand, counting down.
AGGTGCCCGTCAATGCTGGGTGGGTGGGGGTGCTGGGGGACATGAGTCAGGGCCTGAGGCTCACTGCTGGGGGGTGGGGGTGCTGGGGGACATGAGTCGGGCCTGAGACTCACTGCTGGGGGGGCGGGGGTGCTGAGGGGTGGTGGTGCTTGGCGACATGAGTCGGGGACTGCTGCCAGGTGGCCGTTAATGCTGGGTGGGTGGGAGTGCTGAGGAACATGAGTCTGGGCCTGAGGCTCACTGCTGGGGGGTGGGGGTGCTGGGGGACATGAGTCGGGGCCTGCTGGCACGTGCCAGTCAATGCTGGGTGGGTAGGGGTGCTTGGGGACATGAGTCAGGGCCTGAGGCTCACTGCTGGGGGGTGGGGGTGCTGGGGGACATGAATCGGGGCCTGCAGGCAGGCGCCCCTCACTGCTGTGTGGGTGGGGGTGCTGGGGGACATGAATCAAGGCATGCTGGCAGGTGCCCCTCACTGCTGGGTGGGTGGGGGTGCTTGGGGACATGAGTCGGGCCTGTTGGCAGGTGCCCGTCAATGCTGGGTGGGTGGGGGTGCTGGGGGACATGAGTCAGGGCCTGAGGCTCACTGCTGGGGGGTGGGGGTGCTGGGGGACATGAATCGGGGCCTGCAGGCAGGCGCCCCTCACTGCTGGGTGGGTGGGGGTGCTGGGGGACATGAATCAAGGCATGCTGGCAGGTGCCCCTCACTGCTGGGTGGGTGGGGGTGCTCGGGGACATGAGTCGGGCCTGTTGGCAGGTGCCCGTCAATGCTGGGTGGGTGGGTGTGCAGGGGGACATGAGTCAGGGCCTGAGGCTCACTGCTGGGGGGTGGGGGTGCTGGGGGACATGAGTCGGGGCCTGCTGGCAGGTGCCTGTCAATGCTGGGTGAGTGGGGGTGCTGGGGGACATGAGTCAGGGCCTGAGGTTCACTGCTTGGTGGGTGGGGGTGCTCAGGGACATGAGTCAGGGCCTGAGGCTCACTGCTGGGGGGTGGGGGTGCTGGGGGAGGAGTCGGGGCCTGCTGGCAGGTGCCGTCAATGCTAGCAGGGTGGGGGTACTGGGGGACATGAGTCAGGGCCTGAGGCTCACTGCTGGGGGGTGGGGGCGCTGGGGGACATGAGTCGGGGCCTGAGGCTCACTGCTGGGTGGGTGGGGGTGCTGGGGGACATGAGTCAGAGCTTGAGACTCACTGCTGGGAGGTGGGGGTGCTGGGGGGTGGGGGTGCTGGGGGACATGAGTCGGGCCTGCTGGCAGGTGCCCGTCAATGCTGGGTGGGTGGGGGTGCTGGGGGACATGAGTCAGGGCCTGAGGCTCACTGCTGGGGGGGTGGGGTTGCTGGGGACATGAGTCAGGGCCTGAGGCTCACTGCTGGGGGGTGAGGGTGCTGGGAGACATGAGTCGGGGCCTGCTGACAGGTGCCCGTCAATGCTGGGTGGGTGGGGTGCTGGGGGACATGAGACAGGGCCTGAGGCTCACTGCTGGGGTGTGGGGGTGCTGGGGGACATGAGTCAGGGCCTGAGACTCAATGCTGGGTGGGTGGGGGTGCTGGGGGACATGAGTCAGGGCCTGAGGCTCACTGCGGGGGGGGTGGGGTTGCTGGGGGACATGAGTCGGGGCCTGCTGGCAGGTGTCCGTCAATGATGGGTGGGTGGGGTGCTGGGGGACATGAGTCAGGGCCTGAGGCTCACTGCTGGGTGGGTGGGGGTTCTGGGGGACATGAGTCAGGGCCTGAGGCTCACTGTTGGGGGTGGGGGTGCTGGGGGACATGAGTCAGGGCCTGAGGCTCACTGCTGGGGGGTGGGGGTGCTGGGGGACATGAGTGGGGGCCTGCTGGCAGGTGCCCCTCACTGCTGGGTGGGTGGGGGTGCTGGTGGGCATCAGTCAGGCCTGCTGGCAGGTGCCCCTCACTGCTGGGTGGGTGGGGGTGCTGGGGGACATGAGTCGGGCCTGCTGGCAGGTGCCCGTCAATGCTGGATGGGTGGGGGTGCTGGGGGACATGAGTCAGGGCCTGAGGCTCACTGCTGGGTGGTGGGGGTGCTGAGGAACATGAGTCTGGGCCTGAGGCTCACTGCTGGGGGGTGGGGGTGCTGGGGGACATGAGTCAGGGCCTGCTGGCAGGTACCCCTCACTGCTGGGTAGGTGTGGGTGGTGGTGGACATCAGTCAGGGCCTGCTGGCAGGTGCCCCTCACTGCTGGGTGGGTGGGGGTGCTGGGGTACATGAGTTGGGCCTGCTGGCAGGTGCCCGTCAATGCTGGGTGGGTGGGGGTGCTGGGGGACATGAGTCAGGGCCTGAGGCTCACTGCTGGGGGGTGGGGGTGCTGAGGAACATGAGTCTGGGCCTGAGGCTCACTGCTGGGGGGTGGGGGTGCTGGGGGACATGAGTCGGGGCCTGCTGGCACGTGCCAGTCAATGCTGGGTGGGTAGGGGTGCTTGGGGACATGAGTCAGGGCCTGAGGCTCACTGCTGGGGGGTGGGGGTGCTGGGGGACATGAGTCAGGGCCTGAGGCTCACTCCTGGGTGGTGGGGGTGCTGAGGAACATGAGTCTGGGCCTGAGGCTCACTGCTGGGGGGTGGGGGTGCTGGGGGACATGAGTCGGGGCCTGCTGGCAGGTGCCCCTCACTGCTGGGTAGGTGGGGGTGGTGGTGGACATCAGTCAGGGCCTGCTGGCAGGTGCCCCTCACTGCTGGGTGGGTGGGGGTGCTGGGGGACATGAGTTGGGCCTGCTGGCAGGTGCCCGTCAATGCTGGGTGGGTGGGGGTGCTGGGGGACATGAGTCAGGGCCTGGGGCTCACTGCTGGGGGGTGGGGGTGCTGGGGGACATGAGTCCGGGCCTGCTGGCACGTGCCAGTCAATGCTGGGTGAGTAGGGGTGCTTGGGGACATGAGTCAGGGCCTGAGGCTCACTGCTGGGATGTGGGGGTGCTGGGGGACATGAGTCAGGGCCTGAGGCTCATTGCTGGGTGGGTGGGGGTGCTGGGGGACATGAGTCAGGGCCTGAGGCTCACTGCGGGGGGGTGGGGTTGCTGGGGGACATGAGTCGGGGCCTGCTGGCAGGTGTCCATCAATGCTGGGTGGGTGGGGGTGCTGGGGGACATGAGTCGGGGCCTGAGGCTCACTGCTGGGTGGGTGGGGGTTCTGGGGGACATGAGTCGGGGCCTAAGGCTCACTGTTGGGGGTGGGGGTGCTGGGGGACATGAGTCAGGGCCTGAGGCTCACTGCTGGGTGATGGGGGTGCTGAGGAACATGAGTCTGGGCCTGAGGCTCACTGCTGGGGGGTGGGGGTGCTGGGGGACATGAGTCGGGGCCTGCTGGCAGGTGCCCCTCACTGCTGGGTAGGTGGGGGTGGTGGTGGACATCAGTCAGGGCCTGCTGGCAGGTGCCCCTCACTGCTGGGTGGGTGGGGGTGCCGGGGACATGAGTCGGGCCTGCTGGCAGGTGCCCGTCAATGCTGGGTGGGTGGGGGTGCTGGGGGACATGAGTCAGGGCCTGAGGCTCACTGCTGGGGGGTGGGGGTGCTGGGGGACATGAGTCGGGCCTGAGACTCACTGCTGGGGGGGCGGGGGTGCTGAGGGGTGGTGGTGCTTGGCGACATGAGTCGGGGACTGCTGCCAGGTGGCCGTTAATGCTGGGTGGGTGGGAGTGCTGGGGGACACGAGTCAGGGCCTGAGGCTCACTGCTGGGGGGTGGGGTTGCTGGGGGACATGAGTCGGGGCCTGAGGCTCACTGCTGGGTGGGTGGCGGTGCTGGGGGACATGAGTCAGGGCCTGAGGCTCACTGCTGGGGGGTGGGGGTGCTGGGAGACATGAGTCGGGGCCTGCTGACAGGTGCCTGTCAATGCTGGGTGGGTGGGGGTGCTGGCGCACATGAGTCAGGGTCTGAGGCTCACTGCTGGGCGGTGGGGGTACTGAGGAACATGAGTCTGGGCCTGAGGCTCACTGCTGGGGGGTGGGGGTGCTGGGGGACATGAGTCGGGGCCTGCTGGCACGTGCCAGTCAATGCTGGGTGGGTAGGGGTGCTGGGGGACATGAGTCAGGGCCTGAGGCTCACTGCTGGGGTGTGGGCGTGCTGGGGGACATGAGTCAGGGCCTGAGGCTCACTGCTGGGTGGGTGGGGGTGCTGGGGGACATGAGTCAGGGCCTGAGGCTCACTGCAGGGGGGTGGGGTTGCTGAGGGACATGAGTCGGGGCCTGCTGGCAGGTGTCCGTCAATACTGGGTGGGTGGGGGTGCTGGGGGACATGAGTCGGGGCCTGAGGCTCACTGTTGGGGGGTGGGGGTGCTGGGGGACATGAATCGGGGCCTGCTGGCAGGTGCCCCTCACTGCTGGGTGGGTGGGGGTGCTGGGGGACATGAGTCAAGGCATGCTGGCAGGTGCCCCTCACTGCTGGGTGTGTGGGGGTGCTGGGGGACATGAGTCGGGCCTGTTGGCAGGTGCCCGTCAATGCTGGGTGGGTGGGGGTGCTGGGGGAAATGAGTCAGGGCCTGAGGCTCACTGCTGGGTGGTGGGGGTGCTGGGGGACAAGAGTTGGGGCCTGAAACTCAATGCTGGGTGGGGGTGCTGGGGGACATGAGCCAGGGCCTGAGGCTCACTGCTGGGGGTTGGGAGTGCTGGGGGACATGAGTCGGGGCATGCTGGCAGGTGCCCGTCAATGCTGGGTGAGTGGGGGTGCTGGGGGACATGAGTCAGGGCCTGCGGTTCACTGCTGGGGGGTGGGGGTGCTGGGGGACATGAGTCGAGGCCTGAGGCTCACTGCTGGGTTGGTGCGGGTGCTGGGGGACATGAGTCAGGGCCTGAGGCTCATTGCTGGGGGGTGGGGGTGCTGGTGGACATGAGTCGGGGCCTGTTGGCAGGTGCCCGTCAATGCTGGGTGGGTGGGGGTGCTGGGTGACATGAGTCAGGGCCTGAGTCTCACTGCTGGGGGGTGGGGGTGCTGGGGGGTGGGGGTGCTGGGGGACATGAGTCGGGGCCTGCTGGCAGGTGCCCGTCAATGCTGGGTGGGTGGGGGTGCTGGGGGACATGAGTCAGGGCCTGAGGCTCACTGCTGGGGGGGGGGTTGCTGGGGGACATGAGTTGGGGCCTGAGGCTCACTGCTGGGTGGGTGGGGGTGCTGGGGGACATGAGTCAGGGCCTGAGGCTCACTGCTGGGGGGTGGGGGTGCTGGGAGACATGCGTCAGGGCCTGCTGACAGGTGCCCGTCAATGCTGGGTGGGTGGGGGTGCTGGGGGCCATGAGTCAGCATCTGAGGCTCACTGCTGGGCAGTGGGGGGGCTGAGGAACATGAGTCTGGGCCTGGGGCTCACTGCTGGGGGGTGGGGGTGCTGGGAGACATGAGTCGGGGCCTGCTGGCAGGTGCCAGTCAATGCTGGGTGGGTGGGGGTGCTGGGGGACATGAGTCAGGGCCTGAGGCTCACTGCTGGGGTGTGTGGGTGCTGGGAGACATGAGTCAGGGACTGAGGCTCACTGGTGGGTGGGTGGGGGTGCTGGGGGACATGAGTCAGGGCCTGAGGCTCACTGCGGGGGGGTGGGGTTGCTGGGGGACATGAGTCGGGGCCTGCTGGCAGGTGTCCGTCAATGCTGGGTGGGTGGGGGTGCTGGGAGACATGAGTCGGGGCCTGAGGCTCACTGCTGGGTGGGTGGGGGTTCTGGGGGACATGAGTCAGGGCCTGATGCCCACTGTTGGGGGTGGGGGTGCTGGGGGACATGAGTCGGGGCCAGCCGGCAGGTGCCCCTTACTGCTGGGTGGGTGGGCATGCTGGGGGACATGAGTCAGGACCTGCTGGCAGGTGCCCCTCACTGCTGGGTGGGTGGGGGTGCTGGGGGACATGAGTCGGGCCTGCTGGCAGGTGCCCGTCAATGCTGGGTGGGTGGGGGTGCTGGGGGACATGAGTCAGGGCCTGAGGCTCACTGCTGGGGGGTGGGGGTGCTGGCGGACATGAGTCAGGGCCTGAGACTCCCTGCTGGGGGGTTGGGGTGCTGGGGCACATGAGTCGGGGCCTGCTGGCACGTGCCCATCAATGCTGGGTGGGTGAGGGTGCTGAGGGACATGAGTCAGGGCCTGAGGCTCACTGCTGGGGGGTGGGGTTGCTGGGGGACATGAGTCGGGGCCTGAGGCTCACTGCTGGGTGAGTGGGGGTGCTGGCGGACATGAGTCAGGGCCTGAGGCTCACTGCTGGGGGGTGGGGTTGCTGGGGGACATGAATCGGGGCCTGCTGGCAGGTGTCCGTCAATGCTGGGTGGGTGGGGGTGCTGGGAGACATGAGTCGGGGCCTGAGGCTCACTGCTGGGTGGGTGGGGGTTCTGGGGGACATGAGTCAGGGCCTGATGCCCACTGTTGGGGGTGGGGGTGCTGGGGGACATGAGTCGAGGCCTGCCGGCAGGTGCCCCTTACTGCTGGGTGGGTCGGCATGCTGGGGGACATGAGTCAGGACCTGCTGGCAGGTGCCCCTCACTGCTGGGTGGGTGGGGGTGCTGGGGGACATGAGTCGGGCCTGCTGGCAGGTGCCCGTCAATGCTGGGTGGGTGGGGGTGCTGGGGGACATGAGTCAGGGCCTGAGGCTCACTGCTGGGGGGTGGGGGTGCTGGCGGACATGAGTCAGGGCCTGAGACTCCCTGCTGGGGGGTGGGGGTGCTGGGGCACATGAGTCGGGGCCTGCTGGCAGGTGCCCATCAATGCTGGGTGGGTGAGGGTGCTGAGGGACATGAGTCAGGGCCTGAGGCTCACTGCTCGGGGGTGGGGTTGCTGGGGGACATGAGTCAGGGTCTGAGGCTCACTGCTGGGGGGTGGGGGTGCTGAGTAACATGAGTCTCGGCCTGAGGCTCACTGCTGGGTGGTGGGGGTTCTGGGGGACATGAGTCGGGGCCTGCTGGCAGGTGCCAGTCCATGCTGGGTGGGTGGGGGTGCTGGGGGACATGAGTCAGGGCCTGAGGCTCACTGCTGGGGGGTGGGGGTGCTGGGGGACATGAGTCAGGGCCTGAGGCTCACTGTGGGGGGGTGGGGTTGCTGGGGGACATGAGTCGGGGCCTGCTGGCAGGTGTCCGTCAATGCTGGGTGGGTGGGGGTGCTGGGGGACATTAGTCGGGGCCTGAGGCTCACTGCTGGGTGGGTGGGGGTTCTGGGGGACATGAATCGGGGCCTGCTGGCAGGTGTCCGTCAATGCTGGGTGGGTGGGGGTGCTGGGAGACATGTGTCGGGGCCTGAGGCTCACTGCTGGGTGGGTGGGGGTTCTGGGGGACATGAGTCAGGGCCTGATGCCCACTGTTGGGGGTGGGGGTGCTGGGGGACATGAGTCGGGGCCTGCTGGCAGGTGCCCGTCAATGCTGGGTGGGTGGGGGTGCTGGGGGACATGAGTCAGGGCCTGAGGCTCACTGCTGGGGGGTGGGGGTGCTGGCGGACATGAGTCAGGGCCTGAGACTCCCTGCTGGGGGGTGGGGGTGCTGGGGCACATGAGTCGGGGCCTGCTGGCAGGTGCCCATCAATGCTGGGTGGGTGAGGGTGCTGAGGGACATGAGTCAGGGCCTGAGGCTCACTGCTGGGGGGTGGGGTTGCTGGGGGACATGAGTCAGGGTCTGAGGCTCACTGCTGGGGGGTGGGGGTGCTGAGTAACTTGAGTCTGGGCCTGAGGCTCACTGCTGGGTGGTGGGGGTTCTGGGGGACATGAGTCGGGGCCTGAGGCTCACTGCTGGGGTGTGGGGGTGCTGGGGGACATGAGTCAGGTCCTGAGGCTCACTGCTGGGTGGGTGGGGGTGCTGGTGGACATGAGTCAGGGCCTGAGGCTCACTGTGGGGGGGTGGGGGTGCTGGGGGACATGAGTCAGGTCCTGAGGCTCACTGCTGGGTGGGTGGGGGTGCTGGGGGACATGAGTCAGGGCCTGAGGCTCACTGTGGGGGGGTGGGGTTGCTGGGGGACATGAGTCGGGGCCTGCTGGCAGGTGTCCTCAATGCTGGGTGGGTGGGGGTGCTGGGGGACATTAGTCGGGGCCTGAGGCTCACTGCTGGGTGGGTGGGGGTTCTGGGGGACATGAGTCAGGGCCTGAGGCTCACTGTTGGGGGTGGGCGTGCTGGGGGACATGAGTCAGGGCCTGAGGCTCACTGCTGAGGGGTGGGGGTGCTGAGGGACATGAATCGGGGCCTGCTGGCAGGTGCCCCTCACTGCTGGGTGGGTGGGGGTGCTGGGGGACATGAGTCAGGGCCTGCTGGCAGGTTCCCCTCACTGCTGGGTGGGTGGGTCGGGGTGCTGGGGGACATGAGTCAGGCCTGCTGGCAGGTGCCCGTCAATGCTGGGTGGGTGGGGGTGCTGGGGGACATGAGTCAGGGCCTTAGGCTCACTGCTGGGGAGTGGGGGTGCTGGACACATGAGTCGGCGCCTGAGGCTCACTGCTGGGTGGGGGTGCTGGGGGACATGAGCCAGGGCCTGAGGCTCACTGCTGGGGGGTGGGGGTGCTGGAGAACATGAGTCGGGGCCTGCTGGCAGGTGCTCGTCAATGCTGGGTGGGTGGGGGTGCTGGGGGACATGAGTCAGGGCCTGAGGCTCACTGCTGGGGGGGTGGGGGTGCTGGGGGACATGAGTCGGAGCCTGAGGCTCTCTGCTGGGTGGGTTTGGGTGCTGGGGGACATGAGTCAGGGCCTGACGCTCACTGCTGGGGGGTGGGGGTGCTGCGGGACATGAGTCGGGGCCTGCTGGCAGGTGCCCATCACTGCTGGGTGGGTGGGGTGCTGGGGGACATGAGTCAGGGTCTGAGGCTCACTGCTGGGGGGTGGGGGTGCTGGGGGACATGAGTCAGGGCCTGAGGTTCACTGCTGGGGGGTGGGAGTGCAGGGGGGCATGAGTCAGGGCATGCTGGCAGGTGCCCGTCAATGCTGGGTGGGTGGGGGTGCTGGGGGGCATGAGTCAGGGCCTGAGGCTCACTGCGGGGGGGGTGGGGTTGCTGGGGGACATGAATCGGGGCCTGCTGGCAGGTGTCCGTCAATGCTGGGTGGGTGGGGGTGCTGGGAGACATGAGTCGGGGCCTGAGGCTCACTGCTGGGTGGGTGGGGGTTCTGGGGGACATGAGTCAGGGCCTGATGCCCACTGTTGGAGGTGGGGGTGCTGGGGGACATGAGTCGGGGCCTGCCGGCAGGTGCCCCTTACTGCTGGGTGGGTGGGCATGCTGGGGGACATGAGTCAGGACCTGCTGGCAGGTGCCCCTCACTGCTGGGTGGGTGGGGGTGCTGGGGGACATGAGTCGGGCCTGCTGGCAGGTGCCCGTCAATGCTGGGTGGGTGGGGGTGCTGGGGGACATGAGTCAGGGCCTGAGGCTCACTGCTGGGGGTGGGGGTGCTGGCGGACATGAGTCAGGGCCTGAGACTCCCTGCTGGGGGGTGGGCATGCTGGGGGACATGGGTCAGGGTCTGAGGCTCACTGCTGGGGGGTGGGGGTGCTGAGTAACATGAGTCTGGGCCTGAGGCTCACTGCTGGGTGGTGGGGGTTCTGGGGGACATGAGTCTGGGCCTGCTGGCAGGTGCCAGTCCATGCTGGGTGGGTGGGGGTGCTAGGGGACATGAGTCAGGGCCTGAGGCTCACTGCTGGGTGGGTGGGGGTGCTGGGGGACATGAGTCAGGGCCTGAGGCTCAATGAGGGGGGTGGGGTTGCTGGGGGACATGAGTCGGGGCCTGCTGGCAGGTGTCCGTCAATGCTGGGTGGGTGGGGGTGCTGGGGGACATTAGTCGGTGCCTGAGGCTCACTGCTGGGTGGGTGGGGGTTCTGGGGGACATGAGTCAGGGCCTGAGGCTCAATGTTGGGGGTGGGCGTGCTGGGGGACATGAGTCAGGGCCTGCTGGCAGGTTCCCCTCACTGCTGGGTGGGTGGGTCGGGGTGCTGGGGGACATGAGTCGGGCCTGCTGGCAGGTGCCCGTCAATGCTGGGTGGGTGGGGGTGCTGGGGGACATTAGTCGGTGCCTGAGGCTCACTGCTGGGTGGGTGGGGGTTCTGGGGGACATGAGTCAGGGCCTGAGGCTCACTGTTGGGGGTGGGCGTGCTGGGGGACATGAGTCAGGGCCTGCTGGCAGGTTCCCCTCACTGCTGGGTGGGTGGGTGGGGGTGCTGGGGGACATGAGTCAGGGCCTGAGGCTCAATGAGGGGGGTGGGGTTGCTGGGGGACATGAGTCGGGGCCTGCTGGCAGGTGTCCGTCAATGCTGGGTGGGTGGGGGTGCTGGGGGACATTAGTCGGTGCCTGAGGCTCACTGCTGGGTGGGTGGGGGTTCTGGGGGACATGAGTCAGGGCCTGAGGCTCACTGTTGGGGGTGGGCGTGCTGGGGGACATGAGTCAGGGCCTGCTGGCAGGTTCCCCTCACTGCTGGGTGGGTGGGTCGGGGTGCTGGGGGACATGAGTCGGGCCTGCTGGCAGGTGCCCGTCAATGCTGGGTGGGTGGGGGTTCTGGGGGACATGAGTCAGGGCCTTAGGCTCACTGCTGGGGAGTGGGGGTGCTGGACACATGAGTCGGCGCCTGAGGCTCACTGCTGGGTGGGGGTGCTGGGGGACATGAGCCAGGGCCTGAGGCTCACTGCTGGGGGGTGGGGGTGCTGGGGGACATGAGTCGGGGCCTGCTGGCAGGTGCTCGTCAATGCTGGGTGGGTGGGGGTGCTGGGGGACATGAGTCAGGGCCTGAGGCTCACTGCTGGGGGGTGGGGGTGCTGGGGGACATGAGTCGGGGCCTGAGGCTCGCTGCTGGGTGGGTTTGGGTGCTGGGGGACATGAGTCAGGGCCTGAGGCTCACTGCTGGGGGGTGGGGGTGCTGGGGGACATGAGTCGGGGCCTGAGGCTCTCTGCTGGGTGGGTTTGGGTGCTGGGGGACATGAGTCAGGGCCTGAGGCTCACTGCTGGGTGGGTGGGGGTGCTGGGGGACATGAGTCAGGGCCTGAGGCTCAATGTGGGGGGGTGGGGTTGCTGGGGGACATGAGTCGGGGCCTGCTGGCAGGTGTCCGTCAATGCTGGGTGGGTGGGGGTGCTGGGGGACATTAGTCGGGGCCTGAGGCTCACTGCTGGGTGGGTGGGGGTTCTGGGGGACATGAGTCAGGGCCTGAGGCTCACTGTTGGGGGTGGGCGTGCTGGGGGACATGAGTCAGGGCCTGAGGCTCACTGCTGAGGGGTGGGGGTGCTGGGGGACATGAATCGGGGCCTGCTGGCAGGTGCCCCTCACTGCTAGGTGGGTGGGGGTGCTGGGGGACATGAGTCAGGGCCTGCTGGCAGGTTCCCCTCACTGCTGGGTGGGTGGGTCGGGGTGCTGGGGGACATGAGTCGGGCCTGCTGGCAGGTGCCCGTCAATGCTGGGTGGGTGGGGGTTCTGGGGGACATGAGTCAGGGCCTTAGGCTCACTGCTGGGGAGTGGGGGTGCTGGACACATGAGTCGGCGCCTGAGGCTCACTGCTGGGTGGGGGTGCTGGGGGACATGAGCCAGGGCCTGAGGCTCACTGCTGGGGGGTGGGGGTGCTGGGGGACATGAGTCGGGGCCTGCTGTCAGGTGCTCGTCAATGCTGGGTGGGTGGGGGTGCTGGGGGACATGAGTCAGGGCCTGAGGCTCACTGCTGGGGGGTGGGGGTGCTGGGGGACATGAGTTGGGGCCTGAGGCTCTCTGCTGGGTGGGTTTGGGTGCTGGGGGACATGAGTCAGGGCCTAAGGCTCACTGCTGGGGGGTGGGGGTGTTGGGGGACATGAGTCGGGGCCTGCTGGCAGGTGCCTATCACTGCTGGGTGGGTGGGGTGCTGGGGGACATGAGTCAGGGTCTGAGGCTCACTGCTGGGGGGTGGGGGTGCTGGGGGACATGAGTCAGGGCCTGAGGTTCACTGCTGGGGGGTGGGAGTGCAGGGGGGCATGATTCAGGGCATGCTGGCAGGTGCCCGTCAATGCTGGGTGGGTGGGGGTGCTGGGGGACATGAGTCAGGGCCTGAGGCTCACTGCTGGGGGGTGGGGGTACTGGGGGACATGAGTCAGGGCCTGAGGCTCACTGCTGGGTGGGGAGGGGTGCTGGGGGACATGAGTCAGGGCCTGAGACTCACTGCTGGGGGGTGGGGGTGCTGGGAGACATGAGTCGGGGCCTGCTGACAGGTGCCTGTCAATGCTGGGTGGGTGGGGGTGCTGGGGGATACGATTCAGGGCCTGAGGCTCACTGCTGGGTGGTGGGGGTGCTGGGGGACATGAGTCGGGGCCTGCTGGCAGGTGCCCCTCATTGCTGGGTGGGTGGGGGTGCTAGGGGACATGAGTCAGGGCCTGAGGCTCACTGCTGGGAGGGCGGGGTGCTGGGGGACATGAGTCGGGGCCTGCTGGCAGGTGCCCCTCACTGCTGGGTGGGTGGGGGTGCTGGGGGACATGAGTCGGGCCTGCTGGCAGGTGCCCGTCAATGCTGGTTGGGTGGGGGTGCTGGGGGACATGTGTCAGGGCCTGAGGCTCACTGCTGGTTGGGTGGGGGTGCTGGGGGACATGAGTCGGGGCCTGAGGCTCACTGCTGGGTGGGTGGGGGTGCTGGGGACATGAGTCGGGGCCTGCTGGCAGGTGCCCGTCAATGCTGGGTGGGTGGGGGTGCTGGGGGACATGAATCAGGGCCTGAGGCTCACTGCTGGGGGTTGGGGGAGCTGGGGGACATGAGTCGGAGCCTGCTGGCAGGTGCCTGTCAATGCTTGGTGGTTGGGGGTGCTGGGGGACATGAGTCAGGGCCTGAGGCTCACTGCTGGGGTTGTGGGTGCTGGGAGACATGAGTCAGGGCCTGAGGCTCACTGCTGGGTGGGTGGGGGTGCTGGGGGACATGAGTCAGGGCCTGAGGCTAACTGCTGGGGTGTGGGGGTGCTCGGGGACATGATTCGGGGCCTGCTGGCAGGTGCCCGTCAATGCTGGGTGTGTGGGGGTGCTGGGGGACATGAGTCAGGGCCTGAGGCTCACTGCTGGGGGGTGGGGGTACTGGAGGACATGAGTTGGGGCCTTAGGCTCACTGCGGGGGGTGGGGGTGCTGAGGAACATGAGTCGGGGCCTGAGGCTCACTGCTGGGTGGGTGGGGGTGCTGGGAGACATGAGTCAGGGCCTGAGGCTCACTGCTGGGGGTGGGGGTGCTGGGAGACATGAGTCGGGGCCTGCTGGCAGGTACCTGTCAATGCTGGGTGGGTGGGGGTGCCGGGGGACATGAGTCAGGGCCTGAGGCTCACTGCTGGGGGTTGGGGCGCTGAGGGACATGAGTCGGGGCCTGAGGCTCACTGCTGGGGGTTGGGGTTCTGAGGGACATATGTCAGCGCCTGAGGCTCACTGCTGGGGGTTGTGGGTGCTGGTGGACATGAGTTGGGGCCTGCTGGCAGGTGCCTGTCAATGCTGGGTGGGTGGGGGTGCTGGGGGACATGAATCAGGGCCTAAGGATCACTGCTGGGTGGGTGGGTGTGCTGTGGGACTTGAGTCAGGGCCTGAGGCTCACTGCTGGCGTGGGAGTGCAGGGGGACATGAGTCAGGGACTGAGGCTCAATGCTGGCGGGTGGGGGTGCTGGGGGACATTAGTCAGGGCCTACTCGCAGGTGCCCCTCACTGCTGGGTGGGTGGGGGTGCTGGGGGACATAAGTCAGGGCCTGAGGCTCACTGCTGGGGGACATGAGTCGGGGCCTGCTGGCAGGTGCCCCTCACTGCTGGGTGGGTGGGGGTGCTGGGGGACATGAGTCAGGGCCTGAGGCTCACTGTTGGTGGGTGGGGGTGCTGGGGGATATGAGTCAGGGCCTGTGGCTCAATGCTGGGTGGTGGGGGTGCTGGGGGACATGAGTCGGGGCCTGCTGGCAGGTGCCCCTCACTGCTGGGTGGGTGGGGTGCTAGGGGACATGAGTCAGGGCCTGAGGCTCACTGCTGGGGGGTGGGGGTGCTGGGAGACATGAGTCGGGGCCTGCTGGCAGGTGCCTGTCAATGCTGGGTGGGTGGGGGTGCCGGGGGACATGAGTCAGGGCCTGAGGCTCACTGCTGGGGGTTGGGGGCGCTGAGGGACATGAGTCGGGGCCTGAGGCTCACTGCTGGGGGGTGTGGGTGCTGGTGGACATGAGTTGGGGACTGCTGGCAGGTGCCTGTCAATGCTGGGTGGGTGGGGGTGCTGGGGGACATGAATCAGGGCCTAAGGATCACTGCTGGGTGGGTGGGTGTGCTGGGGGACTTGAGTCAGGGCCTGAGGCTCACTGTTGGGGTGGGAGTGCAGGGGGACATGAGTCAGGGACTGAGGCTCAATGCTGGGGGGTGGGGGTGCTGGGGGACATTAGTCAGGGCCTGCTCGCAGGTGCCCCTCACTGCTGGGTGGGTGGGGGTGCTGGGGGACATGAGTCAGGGCCTGAGGCTCACTGCTGGGGGACATGAGTCGGGGCCTGCTGGCAGGTGCCCCTCACTGCTGGGTGGGTGGGGGTGCTGGGGGACATGAGTCAGGGCCTGAGGCTCACTGTTGGTGGGTGGGGGTGCTGGGGGATATGAGTCAGGGCCTGAGGCTCACTGCTGGGTGGTGGGGGTGCTGGGGGACATGAGTCGGGGCCTGCTGGCAGGTGCCCCTCACTGCTGGGTGGGTGGGGTGCTAGGGGACATGAGTCAGGGCCTGAGGCTCACTGCTGGGAGGGCGGGGTGCTGGGGGACATGAGTGGGGGCCTGCTGGCAGGTGCCCCTCACTGCTGGGTGGGTGGGGGTGCTGGGGGACATGAGTCGGGCCTGCTGGCAGGTGCCCGTCAATGCTGGTTGGGTGGGGGTGCTGGGGGACATGTCTCAGGGCCTGAGGCTCACTGCCGAGGGGTGGGGGTGCTGGGGGACATGAGTCGGGGCCTGAGGCTCACTGCTGGGTGGGTGGGGGTGCTGGGGACATGAGTCGGGGCCTGCTGGCAGGTGCCCGTCAATGCTGGGTGGGTGGGGGTGCTGGGGGACATGAGTCAGGGCATGAGGCTCACTGCTGGGGGTTGGGGAAGCTGGGGGACATGAGTCGGAGCCTGCTGGCAGGTGCCTGTCAATGCTTGGTGGATGGGGGTGCTGGGGGACATGAGTCAGGGCCTGAGGCTCACTGCTGGGGTTGGGGGTGCCGGGGGACATGAGTCAGGGCCTGAGGCTCACTGCTGGGTGGGTGGGGGTGCTGGGGGACATGAGTCAGGGCCTGAGGCTAACTGCTGGGGTGTGGGGGTGCTGGGGGACATGATTCGGGGCCTGCTGGCAGGTGCCCGTCAATGCTGGGTGGGTGGGGGTGCTGGGGGACATGAGTCAGGGCCTGAGGCTCACTGCTGGGGGGTGGGGGTACTGGGGGACATGAGTTGGGGCCTGAGGCTCACTGCTGGGTGGGTGGGGGTGCTCGGGGACATGAGTCAGGGCCTGAGGCTCACTGTTGCGGCGTGGGGGTGGTGGGGGACATGAGTCGGGGCCTGCTGGCAGGTGCCTGTCAATGCTGGGTGGGTGGGGGTGCTGGGGGACATGAGTCAGGGCCTTAGGCTCACTGCGGGGGGTGGGGGTGCTGAGGAACATGAGTCGGGGCCTGAGGCTCACTGCTGGGTGGGTGGGGTGCTGGGAGACATGAGTCAGGGCCTGAGGCTCAATGCTGTGGGGTGGGGGTGCTGGGGACATGAGTCGGGGCCTGCTGGCAGGTGCCTGTCAATGCTGGGTGGGTGGGGGTGCTGGGGGACATGAGTCAGGGCCTGAGGCTCACTGCTGGGGGTTGGGGGCGCTGAGGGACATAAGTCGGGGCCTGAGGCTCACTGCTGGGGGTTGGGGTGCTGGGGGACATAAGTCAGCGCCTGAGGCTCACTGCTGGTGGGTGTGGGTGCTGGGGGACATGAGTTGGGGCCTGCTGGCAGGTGCCTGTCAATGCTGGGTGGGTGGGGGTGCTGGGGGACATGAATCAGGGCCTAAGGATCACTGCTGGGTGGGTGGGTGTGCTGGGGGACTTGAGTCAGGGCCTGAGGCTCACTGCTGGGGTGGGAGTACAGGGGGACATGAGTCAGGGACTGAGGCTCAATGCTGGGGGGTGGGGGTGCTGGGGGATATTAGTCAGGGCCTGCTCGAAGGTCCTCCTCACTGCTGGGTGGGTGGGGGTGCTGGGGGACACGAGTCAGGGCCTGAGGCTCACTGCTGGGGGACATGAGTCGGGGCCTGCTGGCAGGTGCCCCTCACTGCTGGGTGGGTAGGGGTCCTGGGGGACATGAGTCAGGGCCTGAGGCTCACTGCTGGGTGGGGGTGCTGGGGGACATGAGTCGTGGCCTGCTGGCAGGTGCCCCTCAATGCTGGGTGGGTGGTGGTGCTGGGGGACATGAGTAGGGGCCTGCTGGCAGGTGCCCCTCACTGCTGGGTGGGTGGGGGTGCTGGGGGACATGAGTCAGGGCCTGAGGCTCACTGCTGGGGGCTGGGGGTGCTGGGGGACATGAGTCAGGGCCTGAGGCTCACTGCTGGGTGGGTGGGGTTGCTGGGGGACATGAGTCAGGGCCTGAGGCTCACTGCTGGGGGGTGTGGGTGCTGGGGGACATGAGTCGGGGCCTGCTGGCAGGTGCCCGTCAATGCTGGGTGGGCGGGGGTGCTGGGGGACATGAGTCAGGTCCTGATGCTCACTGCTGGGGGGTGGGGGTGCTGGGGGACATGAATCGGGGCCTACTGGCAGGTGCCCATCAATGCTGGGTGGTGGGGTGCTGGGGGACATGAGTCGGGGCCTGCTGGCAGGTGTCCGTCAATGCTGGGTGAGTGGTGGTGCTGGGCGACATGAGTCAGGGCCTGAGGCTCACTGCTGGGGGGGTGGGGGTGCTGGGGGACATGAGTCAGGGCCTGAGGCTCACTGCTGGGTGGGTGGGGGTGCTGGGAGACATGAGTCAGGGCCTGAGGCTCACTGCTGGGGGGTGGGGGTGCTGGGGGACATGAGTCGGGGCCTGCTGGCAGGTGCCTGTCAATGCTGGGTGGGTGGGGGTGCTGGGGGACAAGAGTCAGGTCCTGAGGCTCACTGCTGGGGGGTGGGGGTGCTGGGGGACATGAGTCGGGGCCTACTGGCAGGTACCCATCAATGCTGGGTGGGTGGGGGTGCTGGGGGACATGAGTCAGGGCCTGAGGCTCACTGCTGGGTGGGTGGGGGTGCTGGGGGACATGAGTCAGGGCCTGAGGTTCACTGCTGGATGGGTGGTGGTGCTGGGGGACATGAGTCGGGGCCTCCTGGCAGGTGCCCCTCACTGCTGGGGAGTGGGGGTGCTGGGGAACATGAGTTGATGATCACTAGTGGGCTGGCTGGGGGCTTGCCCATGGTGAATAAGCATGCGGGACATGACCAGGGGTGCTGGGTAGTCCCCTGCGGTGTGGGCTGCCTGCAGGGGCCGTGGAGGGGGCAGAGGGCACACCTGGGAGGACCCACACTGCCAATTCACATGTGGGACTCCCCGCGCACCACACTGGATACACGTACCCCGCTCTGACAGTGAAATCACGTGTGAAACTGCCCACGAACCTCCGAAATACATGTACCCCGCTCGCACAGGGCCAATCACATGTGAAACTCCCCGCGAACCCCAGTAATACACGTACCCCGCTCGCACAGGGCCAATCGCGTGTGAAACTTCCTGCGCACCCCCGAAATACACTTACCCCGCTCGCACAGGGCCAATCGAGTGTGAAACTCCCCACGAACACCAGTAATACACGTACCCCACTCGCACAGGGCCAATCGCGTGTGAAACTTTCCGCGCACCCCCGAAATACACGTACCCAGCTCGCACAGGGCCAATCGCATGTGAAACGTCCCACGAACCCCCGAATTACACGTACCCCACTCGCACAGGGCCAATCGCGTGTGAAACTCCCTGTGAACCCCTGAAATATACGTACCCTGCTCGCACAGGGCCAATCGCGTGTGATTCTCCCCGGGGTACGTGTTTTCAGAGGGGTGCACGGGGAGTTTTACTGGCATTTTCGTGGTTGGGGGCCTGTATGCTGGTCCACTGGCCTGTGCGCCATGTACGGGAATTGTGCGCTGTACATGGCGCACGGGGAGGGATTGGGGGCATAACTGGCGCTGCTACAGGGTCGCTGCGCCACTCTGCGCCACGGCTGGTAATAGATGTTAAAATCCATGAAATGCTGTGCACGGAAATGGATTTTGGCGCACGCGGCTGGCGCAGACTGTCGCACGCGCACACTGTGCGCCAGCCGCGTGCACCACTTGTGCGCTGAATTCTATGAATTACTCCCATAAATGTGTATAAAATGGATTGTGTGATAAACTGTCCATATGATTAATATTATTCAGTGTTTGTATTTTGTAATGTTTATAATGAATGTCAGATCATAAATGAGTATTGTTTACATTGATCTAATAAATTGAGATATAGTCCATTAAGTAATGATTATGTGACCAACCTTTCATTCCAAAAAAGGAAAAATAAATATTTTGTGGAACCCTTTATGATTATTGTTTTTTTAATCCATTTCCTTCACCCCACTGCAAATAAAGAAAAGAACAAAACTGTTTTAAAACTCTTTGTAGAAAACCTTTCCAATAGCACGCTCCCACAACTGGTAGTCAAAATAAAGAAAAGCAACAATCAGATTTCTACGAAAGCATATCATGTTTGAAGAAGGGACAGCAGGAGGTCTAACATGAGGAGGTAGAGATGGAGGGTCTACAAGAGGTGGAGCATGAAGAAGAAAAGATTAATCCTCAGCAGATAATGGAGAACAAGGAACTAGAGATGGAAGGGCTAAAGGAGAGGGAACATGAAGAGGTGGATACAGGCAGGGTGACGTGGAAAAAAAGACCCATATGTAGGGCAGCAGGAGGAATACAAGGAGGAGGATGAGGGGTAGGAGGAGGATGGGGGTAGGGGGAGGAGAGGCAGCAGGAGGTGGAGCATGTGTCGGATACATAGCAGACAGTACATGGACAGGATATGGAGGAAGAGAAGTGTCAGACAGAGGATCAGAAGGCGGAGGCAGAAAAAGCAGATGTTGTTGGCTCCCTTCCCTGGAGGGGGTAAATTGACATGCTACAAATGAAAGTATACAGCCCACACACTTTCTACAATGGGCCCCCTATGTGTGCCAGTGATTCACCACTGCATGAGAGAGCAGGTACACGCAGACGAGTGTCAAATTATGTGCAAGCTTTGCAATAAGAAAGTATGACAGGCCAGGAAGAATGAGCAGTATGCATTGGGCATTACTGTAATGCATAAACACATTTCGTGGTGGCACAAGCCACTTTTCTATACTCATATGCCATGTTCTTTTCCTGGCTCCATGGTTGCCATTGCCGGAGGAAGTATCTGCAAGCAGATATTTGTATGTAGATAATTCACTACAATGATTCAGAGCATGGCACAAAGAGAACAAGTCCAAACCTCAGCCACTGGCATCCACACCAGCTATCAGACCTGTGTTGCATCAGCTGGATTACCTCTCCTTGGAGGAAGGGAAAACATGTGGATGTGCCTCCATATGGGAGCAGGATATGTGATTGCCTGTTCTGACAAGGAAGCACACACTGCCTGCATTGTGTGAGAAACCTGAAGGTGTCTCACCCACTAGTCCCGAGGCATGCACCATCCAGGTGGCCAGGTCACGACCATTGCTTTTGGATCCAGTTCCTGAGGCTAGACCAGTGCAGGAGGATCGTCTGGATGAGGGGTCCTCAGGGAGAGGAAGTGGGACACCGGAGGGTAAGACGTGGCATCCCCTTCGTTTTTTCAACTTTTCCCCATCCTAGCAGGTAGGATACATAGGAACTAAACCCTCCCCCCTTTTCCCGACACAAAGATTGTTTCACGGACAGTTCACCGGGATGGACAACAGACTCACACCAGAGCCGTATATCTGACATGTCCCAACACAAGGGTCAGGTAGAGTCAGGCAATTACTGATAATTACACACACCTCACTTCCATCGCACTTCCGCACACGGATAAAAAGCAAAGCTAGAAAGCACACTCTGAGCAAGGCAAAACACATGAGAAAGCCGCAGTTCCAGGATGTTAGTTAAATATGAGGAGAAATACGGCAAGACCAGAAAGAGTTGCAAGGAGGAAGTTACCCTTGGCCTTTTCAGAGGAAAACTGCTACGTTCAAGAGCCCTCAAGAATAATAAACATAACACCAGGAATTAAAGCTGAAGAAAGGTGCATTGTGTGCCAAAGGTACCCGGGGCTCTCCTGCATCGATAGCGAGGCAGTAAGGAGCGGTTGCCGCTGTTGTACTGTTCTTGGCTCCCACAACAAAGCAGCGCCAGTAAAGTCAAAACAGCTGGTGAGTAAGGCTGATAGCAGACCGGTCTACGTTAGAACCAAGGTTGCAAGCAGAAACACTGTATAAATAGAATCATGTGTGAAGCGTTGTCGATGAGGTGCACACGTATAATTGGAACTGAAGAAGTCATTGAACTTTGTGATTGAACTTTGGGAGGTAACCCAAGATACTGTATACAGAGTGGCCCGGCACCACGTGGGTGCTCACTGGAAGGTCTCTTTTAGATATCCAACTGAGAGTGTAAAATTGCCTTGAAAGAGTTATGTATAGGCGCGTTATAAATGCCATATCATATCATATCACACCATCAAAGTGGTCCTGCAATGGGTCAAGCCAAACCATGTCCACACTCAAAAGTCTTTGATAGCTTATACAAACTATATTTGTTCTGAACCTGGCTGAGGGAGACTAATTGTGTAAAAGGGATCTGAGCCCGACTAAGGGAGATCCGGGGTGAACTGTGAGTCACCCGAGAAGGAACTGTAGAAAGGGATCTGAGCCCAGCTGAGGGAGATCCAGGGTGAAGAGGGAATCGCCCTATGTGAATATTTGGAAAGGAACTTTTTGTTTGTTTGATTCATCGGGCCCTTTGAAGCAAGAGACGTTTGATAACTTAACAGACTTGGGCTTAGAAGGCCCTGATGAACTGTGTCCTCATGCCGAAGAAGCCCAGGAGTGTGTTATACTCGAGTGAACCACTTTGTCCCATGCTGAAAATGTGGGGAAGGGAGGACAGCAGCCTGAACATCCTGACTTATAATTTTGTGAACACTTCTTTCTTCTTCATGAACATTACCCCACCGCTATTTGTAATTTAGCAGTCAGGATTGGAAATATATTTTTTTTAGTATACCTCCTTTTTTATTTTACCAGACTCCACTAGGACTGCATTATTATTATTTGATGGTTGCAGCTTGCTCCCATTTTAGATTTAGGTTTAAATAGGAGTTTTTCACACCCTTGAAAAGGTTAAAAAAACACCCTTGAACTGTGGTCACTTGTGTCTGTCTTACTTTGATGCCATGCCGTTCTTACAATTTCTGGCTGGTGGGGTCAGTTGAGTACAGATGAAGGACACAGTCAAAGGTCATTTGTATGTAGTCTCCACTGTCTGCCCATCCATCCAAAACTCACCAAAATTAAGCGGGGGTGGGGAAAGAGTCAAACATTCCATGTTTCTACATAGACTAGGCCATCCTTGCTCAGTGGCTTAAATCCCTCACTATTCTCATCAAGCACCTACCTCAATTACGCCACGCTGGGCATTCTCTCATTTCTTCCCCTCCTGCATTCTTTCCATCACCAATTGAACTATTGATCCCTGAAAACAAAACCCCAACCTAAATATGTACTTTCATGTTGAACCTAAACCACTATTTTCCACACTTGAAAGGGGTTTGAACACTTTTCCAGAACATCCTCGAGAACCTGACAAATTATCATGCTGGCTGACTTCAAGAAGCAATGAGAAAAAGACACATTCTCATGTTGGTGGCTCAGAGGTATGAGGGAAACAAGAATCAATGTTATATTTGGGTTTTTCATGTGGCTGGAAATACTTCTAACATGGTCATGTTGTCACTGATGAAACTGAGCTCACTCCTCCGCTAATGTGGGTTTAACATAACAGGAGCAGGACTGAGGAACAGGAATTCAAAGAAGAATAGTAGTAGCATACACAATAATGCCATCACTCTCATCATGATGCATCAGTCAGCCATTATAGCTATAAATTTCACAACAATAAGCCCCATTAAACAATCCTTCTCGGAATTGTGTGTGAGATTTTCAGAAGAAAACAATTCTTCATCATTGGAACTGGTGTGTTTGCTCTGACGGGGTGTCTTGCGATAGCCTTCATCAATGCATTGCTGGTTCTTTTCAATAGATGTTAGTCTTTCAATGTGGTAAAATGTAATGCTGCTCCTCTAATCAGTCACAACGTGTCTGGCAGCACCTATGACTGACTGTCTCAAGCTGCACATAGGAATGGGGTGGCTTAGGGGTTCTAGAAATGCTGCTGGCCAGATGGACAACTTACAGAAAAAGCACTGTATCATAAATTAAGGCTATGCATGGATTTCTACACAAGGATGAGCGCACATCTAGCACCGGTTCTGTTGTATCCACATCACCAGCCAAATCATTGCTCTTTTAATGTAGAACAGGTTTAGTTCTAGCTGGTAGACCAGTGGCAGTATCTCACTGGGTGCTGCATTGTGCAGGCTAGCAAGGTTGCTTGCTTCCTAAAAAGGCATAATAAACAACAGACATTAGACACCAGATACCACTATCTTGCTACAAATAATGCCACATATAAGGCTCTGCTGTGATTGTTGAAATAATAAATTATGGCATCGCATTGCTTACTACGCAAGTCCAAATTGTGCAGAGTAGAATTACTTTGTATGGTAATTTCACTCTTGAAGGTGCAATGCAGACTATTGTGGAGCATCTGAAACTGCTGCATCACATTTCTTGCACTGAAGGACCAGCTGAACTGTGACCTGATCACCTGGACCACAGCAAAAATGTCCTTCCATGGCTGACAAATGCGGATGAAATTAATCACACACGGTGAAGGGCATAAGAGCAAGGAAGATGAACAGTATTTCCAATTTATGGGTTAGTCAAAATATTATACCATTGTTAATAGCAACACAACAGAAGTGTAGGGTTCACTGGCTTATTCACTACCACAGCACCTCCTCAACCTTCTTCTCAAGGTCAACTCTCCTCTGCTTGCATTTCCTTGCATCCACAAAATGGTCCGATGTAGAAATGCATGCATTTATTGTTTACTTTGATTACTTTGGGATCAGGAAACATCTCTGCTGGCAGTGAAAGGGAAGGTTAACCAATCTGTGGTGATATCCATGTGTTCAATGCACTGGCTGATGGTCCATATGTCTAAAATGAAGTAAACGTTCTAGTCCTCAGATTAATCCAATGCCTTCCCCAAATTCGAAATATACCTCCTAATAAAACTCCAGTACAGGTGTGTTTGAAAAATAACATCAACTGAGACATTCCTATCACTGGTCAGCTTTAAACAAGGCGTGATGGAATACAGAAACTGCTCTCTTGAAAATCTGTGAAGACCTGCCCTCCAACCTTGATTCTAATCTCCTCTCTGTTCTCATTTTACTCAATCTCTCTTCTGCCTTTGATATGGTCAACCATGCCATCCTGCTCAGCCGCCTCCATGATAATCTATCTATCACTGATCAGGCACTGGCCTGGCTGACCTCCTTGCTCTATGACCGACCCTCCCAGGTCCAACTTGTTTCCTTCCTTTCCTCTATCTCACTCTCCACTTGTGGTGTTCCCCAGGGGTCTAACCTCTCCCCGGGCTTTTCAACCAATACCTGGCACCCCTTGCCCACTGCATTGCTGATCTCTGCTCCAATTTTCAGTGCTATGCGGATGACACTCTGTGTGTTTTCAGGCTCCTCTCTGCCACCTCTTCTCCCTCTCTCATCTCTGATTGTCTGTCTGCAATCCAGGAGTGGTGTGCCGCCAAAGACCTCTGCCTTAATGCCAGTAATATAGAGATGCTCCTCATCAGCACTCCTGCACCTTCCATTCCTGTCACTCTCTGGCTGGCCTCCCTTAGCCCTCTCCCTGCGCCCACCTGTGAGGCTAAAAACCTCGGGTCATCTTCAACTCCACACTCTCCTTCTCTCTCCTCACATCTCTGACGTCTCTAAGAAATCACACTACCAGCTGCACCTCCTCAGAGGTATTCTTCCTTTCCTCTCCTTCCCCCAGAAGCTCACTGTCTCCAGAGCTCTGGTTCTCTCTGGGCTGGACTACTGCAACAGCCTTTTCTAAATCTGCCTGCCTCTACTCTCCGCCCTCTGCAACTCATCCAAAACAGGACTGCAAGACTAGTCCTTGGCCTCAAGGCCAGGGATCGTATCTCTCCAGGACTGAAATCTCTACACTGTCTCTCGGTGGTGGCAAGGATTAAGTTAAAAACCCTCTGCATTGTCTACAAGGCCTTCTGGGGCCTGGGGCCTCAATACCTCCAACTCTTTCTTCCTAAATATCTTCCTTCTCGAGATCTTTACTCATCCCCCTCCAACTCCATCAGGGTCAGTCGCTTCTCCAAGAGTTGGTGATAGATCTCTTTCTTCGGCTGGAGCCTCCCTCTGGAACAGCCTCCCTGCCTCTTTGAAACTTGAGGAGAACCATATCCTGTTCCGGAAGCATCTCAATACCTTCCTCTTTGCTTCTGCTTTGTCTCTTCCTCTCCCCTGCTGATGTCCTGGCTGAAACTGAAACTGGACTGGTTACCTGATTACCCTCTGATCTCGGGCCCAGGTCTCCTCCCCGCCAGTTGCACACCTGCACTGCCTCCCTGGCAACCCTTGCACTTGGGAGCTGTTTTCTGTATCCCTACAGCCCCCTTCCAGCTATTGATACCTGATGCCTGCACTTACCCTTGCACTTGCCACCAACTGGCCGCACTTCTTATTTATTGTTTTATTTATTTTATTTATCTTACTGTTTATCCTATGTACTGCACTGCCCCTCTCCCTTCCCCCGTATTTTCCCTCTCCCCCTCCCCTACACTTGCACAATCTCAATGTCACCTGGCCTAGTAAGATTGTTGTCTCTGTTTTCCCTGTGTTCCACCTCCCTTGCTTCATCACGCCTTGAAACACTTGTGTATAAGCGCATTATAAATTCCATATCATATCATCATATCATATCTTCAATGTTGAAACATTTTTTTTCTGTTATGAAGTGGAATTCGATTCCCCCTGGGATTTGCCAGATTCAAGCCCTACTTCAATTCTGAAAGATGTTGAAGATGTGATAAAGGAATTATTCTTTCTGACAACATGAGAGTTAGATTTTTAGATTTTGCTGATATTGATATGGCTGATATTTTGTCATACAATGCATTCTTTGTTTCATGGTTTTTAGAGAGTGGTATTTAAATGGAAATAATTGGAAGTTTGATCATTTAAAATGTCCTGGAACTCACAAACCTCTGGCCTAACCCAGCCATTCTCCATATCAGCATCCCCAATATCAATCCTTGGACCTCTCCTCTTCAACCTCTATACTTCTGACATAGGAAGATGTAGCTTGTCTTTTGGCTTTCAATATCAGCTTTTTGCTGATGACACTCAAATCCTTTTTTCCTTTCCCTCCCTTAACCCTGCCATCACGTATCAATTATCAACTGTCTGATGGCAATGTGTCACTGGATGGCTCTGCACTGCCCTTGCTGAACTCTTCAGACATGGAAGTCATCTTTTTCCCAGCTTCCAATGTCATCTCCAATGATCTTTCAATGTTCTCCCATCCCCTTCCCGCCAGATCTTCTTGCTCCCTTATCCGAGGCTCCCAACCTTGGGGTCCTCTTTGATAGTGATTTCCAATTGCAAAATGTCATCACTACCACTGACTCTGCTGCTCAAATGACCCTCCTCAACATTTGGAAAATTAGTCCTTTCCTTACTAACCACTCTACGAAAACTCTATACTCCAGCCGTGTGCTGAGCAAACTTGACTACTGCTCAAGACTAATCATCTGTCTTCCTCTCTGCTACTTCCTCCCTTTAGACAAAGTCTTCAACTTAGCCACCCACACTATCTACAACCTATACAGATCCACCCCACACTTCTACCTTACAATAACAAATGGTTAGCTCGACACAACGACCCCATTTTCAAATTCCTTCTACTAGTGTACAAAGCAATCTTGCTCCTCAGTACCTGTCTGATTGTATCTCGGTTTACTCACCATTTTATTTCCTCTGATCCTTATCTGCATGCAACCTTACTGTCCCATGTCTTCGTGCATCTACTCTTGCTTCCACTTTCTCCTTAATCAACCTGTTCTGTCAAAACCCGCTGCCCATCACAATGAAAGCCAGCCCAACTGTGGATCCCTTCAAAGCTCAGCTTGAACGTCACTTACTTGCAAAAGAGGGAGTTCCCACTGATGATGAGGACGAAAATAATGATGTTGTTTCCCTTATTTTCTGCTTCTTCCTTTCTTTGTTTCTGTTTTTTTTTCTTTTTTTTTCTAACCCTCAAATCTTGATACGAGCTTAAGGTTTTAATAATTGTAAAACCAAATGCTTAATACAAAAAAAAAAGTTCCCATTACCCTCTTCCAGATCATCCCTACTTGACCCCCACTACTCCCTCCAGTGACAATAATGTAATTTTGTATATTTGTTTGCAGGCAGTACTCCTATTTAGTTTTAGTTTATTTACGTGTCCCCTTAGGTTAATGATAACTTTGTAAGTCACCTGCTTTCATTCATACAATCAAAAGTCAAAATGTGTTTGTGGTGAGATTTGCAGCATTGCGTTTTTTATTTCATTTGACACCCCACACCATTCCCCATATTTCATCGCAAGTAAAGAAAAATGTGTAGGTTTGTGGCTTGGCAAAGCGTTGTTCCTTATGCAATTCCACACTGTTTCACCAATCTGCACCACATTTTGCATAGTTACCTTTTAGGGCCCTCCAGACATTACTAGCTACATGACATTTGGACATCCCACCCCTTTCCCTGTATTTCAGTGCCTTCACACATGAGACTGTTACTTGAAATTAATTACTAGCTACATGACATTTGGACATCCCACCCATTTCCCTGTATTTCAGTGCCTTCACACATGAGACTGTTACTTGAAATTGCCGAAACATGAATGTGGTCGTAGAATGACCGATACCGGCACGAGGAACAAAACACGAGATCCAAGCTCTAGGATGCATGGGTTCCAAGATATTTGCACCACAATGCACTACAACAAACTGCAATACAATAGGGTGAGGCAACAGGGGGGGAGGGGGAGCACAGAAAGTCCCATTATCCAGTCGCACAACTACTCTCATCTCCCCACACGTCTGCACTGTGGTATGTCAGCTAGCCACACACCCCATTCTCAGTGCAGTTTACTTCAGGATGAAAAGTACATCAAGCGATAACCGAATCGGAACACTGACCTACAGTATCAGTGTTATCATGTCTGTCTACAGAACATGTTCGGACACTATAGTTAAGGTAGTTGCCTGGATTCAAAGGAAATCTGAACATGTTGTTAATAACTTTTGACTTGCATGATGGATTTGGCTATTTTCCAAACAAAGGTTTTATCATGTGACCGTCCTCGCCCCCCAAACTGAAAATTTGGAGAAAAATTCTTTAGCAAATGAAAATGTTATTAAGAAAGCAAATAACGCTGTTTTTGGTGTACTCCCATTCATTTTCCCTTAGAGCAAAAGTCCACATTTTATCAAGCCAAAGCGCAAAAATTACTCGACGGATTTGGACCTAATATGAAACCACTTGGACACAAAGCATGACTTAATTTCCAGGACATGTTTGAGGTTATTCTGTCCAGTAGTTTTTAAAATATTTGATGGGGTATGGATGTCCCCTTTTCCCAAAAATATAGCTGTATCTCCCATGGTGCCTTGCAGCAGAGAGGCTGAGAGGCTTTTCAGAAATGCTATTGCTCATATGTTTTGACTTGCTGGATGGATTTGGATGAAATTTGCCAAACAAGAAGATTGTCAAGCACTCCACAGTCCCCCGCCCCAAACTGGGAATTTTTTGGAACAATACGTTAAAAAATAAAAAAAGTTATTAAGAAACCAAAACACAGCAGTTTTCCCCCATTCATTTTCCCATAGAGAAAAAGTGCCAATATTGAATACCCATAGCGATAATAGAGCTAGGCAGATTTGTACCAAATAAGAAACAACTTGGGCACAAAGCATTGACTTTTGGGGTAAATCCATCCAGTTGTTTTTAAAACATTTGACAGAGAAGTCGGGGTGCCCCCTGTTCTTTAACATCTTCATATTGTTACATCTTGCTATAAACGTTGGTCTTTTTGGCATCGTGGCTGAATTTGCTGTGCCGCGATTTTGAGTCCTTCTAAGATGGCGGGTGCTCTTACTTGTCATTCCATGAGCACCGGTCTAGCTGTTGCACGTATTCCCCCTACTTTGCCTGCCGATCATGTGACCGAATATAGGGTGACCAATGTATTGCTTCAGTGCACCGCTACTCCAAGTCCAGACGCTTCGTAAGTGACCGCCACCTAGGGATCTTACCTTCTGACTCTTGTCTAAATCCTAACCTCCTACCTCTTGTATGCTTCGCCTTTGTTAATCCAGATCGTGGGAAATCTTTGGCCCGGCCCTCCGAGGCTTCGTCCCGTTTTCCTTCGGAACACTGCCTGGAACTCGTTCAAGTGATCTGCAATTGAAATTCACACCGGAGTACATATTCCCAGTCTTGCCCTTTCTCCCTAACTGTAGTACCGTCTATTCGCTTCAT
The DNA here is from genome assembly GCF_040938575.1 of Ambystoma mexicanum. Taxonomy (NCBI): domain Eukaryota; kingdom Metazoa; phylum Chordata; class Amphibia; order Caudata; family Ambystomatidae; genus Ambystoma; species Ambystoma mexicanum. Next base: position 962,617,472 of record NC_090929.1, on the reverse strand, counting down.
GCTATTCTAACAGCAGGTATTTTTCGACTTACCCTTTTCTCCCTCCTGTTTAGGATTATTCCTCCATTTCTTGCAGTCTTCCGATTCACAGAACGTGGCGAGTATATTTGATCAGCATTAGAGATTCCTAGGCGGATGTTATGACTTGCTGGTCGTGTAGATGATGAAACCTCCGTCCCCAAGTACCGCACGGGCAAAATAGTATTATTACTGCCCGAGCGATGTTTGAGGCCACAGGTGTAGAGTACCGTCAGCCTGGAACCAGGAACTCCGGAAGGACCCCCCTGACCACTTCAAAGCAAGCAATGAGGTTAGACAAGGAATCCGATTCCAATACAAGCAGTAGAAGGGAACAGAAAAAGGCTTACCCGAATACAGGTGGCAGGGTGCCCAGGATGTGGTAAGTAGGCAGCGGTCAGAATGGTCAACGGCAGTAGGCAACAGTTGTGACACAGGATGGCACTCTAGTTGGCTGTCAATGGTACCTGAAGTAGCAAGGAGCATGGGCCAGAAACAATGACAGGAGGAGCCTTAAATCAGTCCAGCAAAGGATCCGGGGTCAAAAACCATGAAGACAAAGTCAGTTGCAAGGGAACATCCAAACACGTATCCAAGGAAAAGCCGAGGTCAACGTTCCGAGTAATCCGAGATTGCAGAGGTACCAAGAAAAAGACATCAAGGAGTCCGTGAAGCAGTCCGAGGTCAAAGTAATCCTGAAAACAATGTCCATGAAACGGCAAACACTACTGATGAAAGCAGCTGTGAAGCGCTGGTTGAATGTCCGTTCACTCCTTATGAACGCGCAGGTGTGATCACATGATACGGTCACGTGACAGCGTTCCGTGTTGATGCTATGGTAAACACTTACTGGATTCAGAACCCTTCCTGGACACGTGACTCGTGTTCTGCATCCTGCAGCTCCAGTCAGGCTGTTTTCTGGTCATGTGATGACTCGCGTGCCGAGCACCCAAGCTGCGCCAGTACCGCAGGCATGGTGAGGCAAGGCACCACGGCATTCGCCAGGCAAGGAAGGGAGACTGCACTGGGCGCAGGGTACCAGTGGGGTGCCATGAGGTGTCGCCCACTCGCCGCCGTGGGGAAGGAACAGGTAAGTGGGAGGGGTTTGGTTTGGCAGCTAACATGTGCTGTGCTAGCGGGGAAACTAATGGAGGCATGACAGCGGATCTGAGGTGGGTGACGGCTCCTGTGGGACTCCCTTCAGTTCGCGATCCTCCCCACCTCTCTTACCTGTCCTTTCTCATTCACAGAACAACTTCCATGCAGAAACCAAACATCTGAAACAACGACAAGCTCCCGCAGGGGTTCGCTCTTGACGACCAGACGACATCAGACTGCTCTCGCCGCAACCCAGGGTTTTCTTCCCATAGAGGGTTTTCCTGGGGGCGCAGTCCTCTCTTCTTCTGATTACCATTATCTGGGTAGAGAGTGATTGGGCTTGTAGGGGAATTCTCGCCTTCGTCTGTTCCTTTGCCTTCCCGGTCACTGTTGAGTGTCCAGGTTAGTGCTCTCCTTCCTAGAAAACTACTGAGCTGGAGATTGTTAAATTGTTTTCTGCTAAGGGCATAATCATACTCTAACAGTTAACACATATCGCCTTGGTGCTTTGCAGCTGAGAAGCTGAGAAAGGCTAATAATGGTTGACTTGTTAAATGGCTCTAGAAGACATTTTCCAAATTGAAAGGTTGTCAAGCTGAAATATTTGGGAACAATTTGTTAAAAATTAAAATGTTATTAAGAAAACATAAAAACGCAGTTTCAGCTTACTCCATTTGTTTTCCCATCGAGAAAAAGTGCAGATTTTGAACCGCACAGAATACCACAGGGCGGATTTGGACAAAATAACAAACAAGTTGGGCACAACACATTGACTTTATTTCATTGACTTATTTGGGATTACTCCATCAAGCATTATTTTAAATATTTGACAGAGTACGGGGTGCCCCTTCCTACTTAAAATCATTATATCAGCCTTGCTGCTTTGCAGCAGAGATGCTAATAACCTTTAATTTGCTGGATGGATTTGGATACATTTTTTCCAAATATAAAGTCTGGAAAATCCCATCACCCACCTGGAGATTTTCAGGAACAATTGGTTAAAAATTAAAAGGTTATCACAAAAACACATTTTAGAGCCTAATCCTATTCATTTTTCATTAAGAAAAAGTGCAGTTTTTGGACAGTCGTAGAACAAAAACTTTTGGGTAGATTTGGACCAAATAAGAATCAATTTTGAGCACAAAGCATTGACTTACCTTCCTTGACTGATTTGTGGTAAATCCATTAAGGAGTTTTTAAAATATGTGATAGAGACATGGGAGTTACGGGTAGAAAATGTTTGGTTTATCTGGGGAAGACTGATGGATTCTCACGAGATTTCCGCAGCAATGCCACAAGACACGCTCAGAAAGAAATGTGTGCCACACGAAGCAGTGAGTCACAGGGTGTTATGGGAGAGGGTTAGGAAGGTAAAAAGCTAATGAGTGAAGTGAGGTGACCTGGAAAATGAAGGGGGACACATGTTGAGTGTGTGTGAGAACAGGGAAGACTTTTTTTAATTTTGAAGATTTGTTCCCGTTATCGTGGGAATCAGCAAACCGCCACTCTACCGCAGGAATTTCTGTTACTGGCAATTATCAATGTGCAATTATGCAGGAATGATGAGTTAGAAAAAAAAGGTTTAACATCTGCAGGCCAACATCCACTGGGCAGTGGGAAATGGGTGTTTTTGTCACAAGTTAATGTTGTGACAAGGCCAGTGGCAATGCATATAGGGCCCCAACAAAAGCTATTGGTGCAACATTTGCAGGGGCCAAGGCTGAAGGAATGGCTAGTGGCACCCAAAGAAACCTATTGGTGCAACATGTACAATGGCCAAGGCTGAGGGCCAGGGCTAGAAGGGCCCAAAGAAACCTGTTGGTGCAACATTTAGAGTGAACACAGCTGAAGGCCATGGCTAGTGGGCCCCAAAGAAATCTATTGGTGCAACATGTACATTGGCCATTGGCCATGGCTGAAGGTCATCTCTAGTGGGCCCCAAAGAAACCTAGCAGTGCAACATATACATTGGGCACAACCGAAGGCCTTGGCTAGTGGGCTACAAATAAACCTATTGGTGCAACAAGTACAGTGGCCGCAGGCCACGGCCAGAGGTCTTGTCCGGTGGACACCAAAGAAACCTATTGGTGCAACATGTTTCAGGCCATGGCTAGTGGGTCCCAAAGGAAACTATCGGTGCATCATGTACAGTGGCCACGGATGAAGGCCTTGTCTAGTTGCCTAAAAAGGAACCTATTGGTGCAACATGTACAATGGCCATGTCTGAAAACCTGTGTCCACTGGCCATGGCTTCAGGCAATGGCTAGTGGGCCCCAAAGAAAACTATCAGTGCAAAATGCACAGTGGCCAGGCGCAAATGCCGTAGCTAGTGGGCCACAAAGGAACATGTTGTTTCAGCATGCACAGTGGCCATGGCTGATGGCCATGTCTAATGGTCCCCAAAGAAAACTACTGGTGCAACATGTCTAGTGAACATGGCCAAAATCCATGGCCAAAGGCCATGGCCCTGGGGCCCCAATGAAACCTATTGGTGCAACATGTACACAGGCCATGGCCAAACCTATTGGTGCAACAATGGGCCCCAAATAAATATGATATAAAAAACCCTTGAAATTCACTGAAAAAACCTCAATAAAGAGAGGGTTAAGGTGATCAGATGTAACGTGAAAAATACACAGCAACACAAATTTTGCAATTCAGTGAAAACCCATGCACAGTGTCCTAGGGCGAAGGCCATGGCTAGTAGGATCCAGAAATAATATTGGTGCAACATGTAGAGTGGCCAGGGCTGAAGGCCATGGCTAATAGGCCCCGAAGAAACCTATTGGCGCAGCATGTACAGTGGTTATTGGTCATGGCTGAAAGGTAATGTCCAGTGGGCACAACCAAAAACCATGGCTAGTGGGCTGCAAATAAACCTATTGGTACAACATGTACAGTGGCCAAAGGCCATGGCTGGTGGACCCCGAAGAAAACTATTAGTACAACATGCTGAAGGCCATGGTTATTGGGCCCCAAAGAAACCTATTGGTGCAACACGTACAGTGGCCACTGCTGAAGGCCATGGCTGGTGGCCTACAAAGAAAACCTATTGGTCCAACATGTACAGTGGCCAAGGCTAAAAACCGTGGCCACTAGCCATGGCTGATGGCGGTGGTTAGTCAGTCCCAAAGAAACCTATTTGTGCAACATGTAAAGTGGCCAGAGCCCAAGGTCATGTCTAGTGGGCGCCAAAGAAACCTACTGGTCCAATGTGTACAGTGGTCAAGGCCGAAGACCATGGCCAGGAGGCCGCAAAGAACCCTATTGGTGCAACAGTGGGCCCCAAATAAACTATAGCATTAAGAAAACTTGAAATTCAGTGATAAAAACGCAGGAGACAGTTAATTGATCAGATGTAACATGAAAAAAGTCTTAGTTGAAGAGACGTTAAGGTGAAGATTGACAACAGTGCATTGCAACAAAAACATTAAAATTCGGCAGATATTTGAAGCAAATTCACCTTAACTACATGTGCGCTGTTGTGCAGCGTATGACCACAATGATGACATAAGAGATTACATCACTGATGACATACCCAATGACATTGCTGGTGACATCAGACATAACATCATATAAGACTTCATTGATAAAAAAGCACTGATTACATTAATTACATTTTCAAGTTTTATGCGTAATTTCTTTAACAAAAAATACATATGTATATTTTCAAAGTACATTTTATGATGCAGCCATTTTTTTACATTTAGTGTATGGTCCAAAATTTGAAGCACATACAGAAATAAGTACAAAGAAAAAAATGAAAATAATGTTAATCCAAATACATGTTTAAAAATACATTTTCAATTTCTAAACTTCATTTTTTTGTATATATGTAATTATGTAGTATGCATATGTGTTTACAATAGACATACTTAGAATTCTTATATTATATTATATCTCAATGCAAATAGCATGTAGATTATTTAATATGTCTTTTTAACACGTCTAATTTATAAAAAAATATGTTTATGTACTGTTTTATAATAACTACAATAGAAAGTGTCAAACTGTACATTTGGCATTTTTCTAATGATCAGGATTAAACATTTTACTATTTATATCTATTCCTATTTTCCTTTTTTTACTACTATATATTAATATGTTGAAGAGGGAAAATGGAACGATCCCTTCCCCCGATTGTCATCCAGACCATGGCCTAGGACGTAACGACCCAAGCACCCACCGCGAGAGGAATTCGACCCAATCACTACCGCCCCAGATGTCAAGATCCACTGTGGCCACGCCCCACACACCCAGGGAAGCTGCACGTCAATCAAAGCACGTGCTGGGACCTCAGGTAGAGCTGACAACAACCATATGGATCAACTGTATTTGGCAGCACCTACAAATACAGCCACCGTTAGAGATGCCATGACGACATAGCCAACGGACAAAAACACATGTGCCACGAAGCACATTGGTCATACACACACCAATCCACACAAAGAACATACTCAGTGTTATGACGTAGAGGACCACACACACTCACACATGCATCGTTGTTATTTTTCACATAGGCCAACTACAGTAACGCAGAAACGCAAGACGCCAGAAGAGCTTGTGTGCATGCTTGCAGACGCTTCCTCGACTCTAATACCACGAAGATGTAACCCCATATATGGACTAACGCATATGAATCTCTGTCTCCCCTCACGACCCCCACATTATGGACCATGTACCGCCACCCATAAACCAGGTCAAGGTAGGCCGCAAAGCCAGAGTCCCCACGCCGGAGCAGCTCAGACAAAGCTGCAAGGTGCTGATCACGCAGAACGAGCCCTGACGAGAGCCCACAGCCAAGGTCGTAATATTGCAATCTACACACCGCGCTCCCCGCACCAAGGTTACACCTGCCACTGCTAAACGCTCCTCAGAGCCGAAATACAAATCAAATGCTCATAATTCTGCTTCAGCCGCGGTCTCACAACACGTGACTAGGCTGACCTGATACCATGCCAAGCCCAAGGACCAGAGAAGATCTGGGTCTCACGTCTGGGAGAGGGACTGCAAGAATTAAGTGACAAATTGGACACCAGCAGTGATGGGAAAGACATGCACACCAGCTAATTGTCAGACCTGTCCATTGTCCGCCACTGACACATAGTCATACTTTGTTGCCAGCACCAGGTACACCGCGAGCTGGGAACAGCGATGTTCCCAGGCTTGGGGGCTCGTGGGTGAACTAATCAGAATACAAGGGCTCACCATTGACGCCACTACAGTTTAGCCAATCACTAATTGGCCCCTTGTAGTAATTCCCTTGTAGCAACTATTAGGGACGGCCCAAGCATACGACCTGACCCTTTCTCCACCACTAACCTTTTCCTCTATATGTGCATATACTGACCCTACCACTCGGGGAGCCAACCCGAGATGGCATTAGGTTTTGGGTCTAGTTCTCCCAGGTGATGCACGTAGTCATGTCATACAGCTAGAAAAAGGGCCTTCGAGCCCACCACGAACAAGATGTCTCCCGGATGCCTATGACCTGAGAGCTCTTCCCTGTCTGTTTTGTGCAATAAACAGCAGTAACTCTTTGCTCTTGTGTGTGTCTCTTACTCCTTTGTGACGGAGGAGGAGTTGGGGCCTCCCCAACCCTAGAGGTCCGTGGACGGCCCTGCCGGCCCCCGGGAAATTACCCCGACAAAAATCTTACAAATTTGTAAAGTACGTTTGCCACAATCAGGCACATTCTATGCAATGGACTATTTTAAATGCTTGCTATGAAATAAAATTAAAGGTACTTCTATAATATCACATATTTATATTTTAAATCTCATACTACAAATGAATGCTCCACAGGTACTCATATCATGCATGTGTACCGGTCCATTCTTCTATGTTCTGTTTCTATTATTAAGTATAGTGAAATAACATATGAACCAAGAGAGTGACCCAAACATATTTTAACATACATGAGTAATCTCATGTCTGATGTCATCAGTTTCACCATCAGTGATGTCATATATGATGTAATTAGTGATGTCACCAGTGATTTCATCAGTGAAGTAATCTCTGATGACATTTTTGTGGTCATACACTGCGCAACAGGGAGCGCGTAGTTAAGGTAGCTTCGCTTGAAAAATGTCTGCCAAATTTCAATGGTTTTATTGCGTAAAATGTTCACCTTAAGGTCTCTTTAACTAAGGGTTTTCACTGCATTTATATACATATTCACTGAAAAACCCTTAGTTAAGGTGAAGTTGAGTTGTGCAGATTTAACGCAAGAAAACCCTTGAAATTCTACATATCTGGGAAGTCATGACCAGCTTAACTCGGCACGTTCACGTTAATGCCCCTCATAATTCCATGGCCCCCATAATGCCATTTTGTATGCCATTGTGAATCTCTGCTATTATAATATTGATGTGCTTATGGGCATTGCAAAGGTAATGCGCCCGAGTTAAGCTGGTCATGACTTCTCACATCAGCAGAATTTCAAGGGTTTTGTTGTATTATATCTGCACAACTTAAATGCATCTTAGCTAAGGTTTTTTGAGGGAATTTAAAGGGATTTGTTATACCATAGTTTTTGTACGGGCCACTAGACATGGCCTTTAGCTGTGTCCAATGTACACGTTCCACAATATGTTTCTTTTGGCCCACTAGGAGGTGACCACTTTCCCGCTCAGTAGCCATGGCATTCACTTATGACCATACCGCCATCGTCCCTTTACACTTTGCCCCAATAGGTTTCTTCCAGTCCCACTAGCAATGACCTTCGACTGTGACCACTCTATATATTGTTCCAATAGGTTTCCAAAAAAAGCCCAGTAGCCATGGAATTCGGCAATGGTCAGTGGCTACGGCCTTTCGCTGTGGTGCCTTGACATGTTGCCCAAGTAGGTTTCATTGGGGCTCACTAGCTATGGCTTTTGGCGGTGTCCACTCTCCATATTGCACCATTCAGTTTCGTGACATAACCAAATAGCAATAGTGTTCAGCCACATCCATTAACCCCACCTCACTGTAACTGTAACATTCAATTTTTTGTTGGTTTTAATATCCTTTTTTGTAACTCTCTTTAAAAAAAAACATTTTCCCATAACCGCGGTTTACCTTGATAATAGTAATGTACTACAAATAACTGTAGTTATCCATAAAATAATCCTGGTTATTTGTAAAATAGCACCGGGTATTCATAATATAACCCTGGTTATCCATTTAATAACCCGTTATTCATGTGACACACTTTCATTTTCAATCACGTTTTCTACTTTAGCTAAATTATGCCCCGGTTATGTGAAAACATTCAAACTCTGACCTTGGTCCACATCCCCCCCTCCAACTTCCCAATTTCCCATGGTGTCCTCTTTCCCCCCTTCTACTCCTAACCTGATGCCATGTCATCACGTTTTCCTCCTCCAAATGGCATTTTTCACACCTTTCGTTCATCTTGGAAAAGGATTTTCCTTCCTACACCGGGACACCACAGGCATCCCGGTGTAGGAAGAAAAATCCTCTTTTTTAGCATCCCGGGTTCCAGCTTTGGGAACCTAGGTTGCAAATGGCCTTCATCCCCCATTTCAGGGGCTGGAATGGGGTGATAATGGTCCAAAGATCTTGTTATCTACCCTCGCTTTGCTTGGGCTGATAACTTGGGCTGCTGGGCTGGTATCCACCGTTCCAGTCCCTGGAACGGAGGAGGAACGCCACAATATTCCCATTAGCATAACACAAAATGCAAATGGAAATGTTAGAAAATCTTATTGAGTCTATGTACTTTACTGAGAAATATAAAGTAGATGGAGTTTATACATGTTTTTCAGTTCTATTTTTTTAACTGTGAAAGGTGGTTCCTAAAGGAATATGTCTTTTGTTGTTTTTGGATGTATTTTTTTTGGCAGGAGATCTGAGAACGAAAGGTGGGGAGGGAAATGAGGGACGAGGAACCAAACACTAATATGGCGGGGTAGGTGGACAAGAGAAAATGTTGTGCGTGTGTTATTGCTTAGGTAGGGGGCAGTGTTTCTCATGCTCCTTGATTACAACAGTGGTGGTGGCTCTTGGGGAGGAGGGATGGCATTCGCTGATGCCATTTTAAGATAAATAGCAGTTTTGCTAAAAGTATGTACTGTGTACTAGATTGTTAATGGATAATGAGTAGGAATAGGTGTTGGAGCTGTGCAAGGGAAATATTTAAGTTGATACTTCCTAGATCAGTAGAAAATGCAGTTCTGAACTGTCCGCGAAGCAGAGATCTTATTGTGAAGTGCGAACAGGTTCTCGGACACGTCATCATGCCGCGCGCCAGCGTATGGTCATGTGGCACTGTCCTGAATGTCCGCTATGAAGTCAGATGTTCGTAGACGGCTATGGATGCAAAACTAGTTGAATTAGTTTCAAAAAGTGTATAGAAGTGTTAAACATGATTCCAGAAGGTGGGAAATGGCAGAGTTTTAAGGTAACACTTTGTAAATGGGACCCAAATATTGCTATATTGGGTAAGTATGATATTAGTAAGTTATAGGATAATAGCCTGCACTGGTAAAATAACTATGAAATTCACTGAAAATTCCTTGTTCAAGTGGCGTTATGGTTCAATTGGACTAATAAAAACATATGAAATTCAATGAAAAAACTTTTTGAAAGAGCCGTTATGGTTAAGTTGCACTAATAAAAACCTATGAAATTCAATGAAAAGACTTTGTTAAAGGGACATTATGGTTAAGTTGCACTAATAAAAACCTATGAAATTCAATGAAAAAACTTTGTTAAAGGGACGTTATGGTTAAGTTGCCCTACTAAAAACCTATCAAATTCAGTGAAAAAACGTTGTTAAAGGGACGTTATGGTTACAAGTAAACCTGCAAGTTCTTCAATGGTGCATGCTGCTGTCATTGCCTATGTTTATAAATGATTAGGTTTCTGTATTAACGACAACACTCCAATACAATGATATTAGATGAGTGCATTCTTTAATAGATTAAGTAGTTCATGATAGGTCTCGTGATCACCCCTGACATCTTGTTACCAACAATATAAACACAACTCCTTGTAAGGACTTTTCATCAAAATGAATTTCACATGTCCTGGGTGTTAGTCTTAGCAGTGCACGGTGGTGGCGTGAATTTTGGTTGTTCAGCTTACCATAACTGGCGAATTTCAGGGGTTTTTCGGTTTTACTTGTAACCATAATGTCCCTTTAACAAAGTTTTTTCACTGAATTTGAAAGGTTTTTAGTAGCGCAACTTAACCATAACGTCCCTTTAACAACGTTTTTTCATTGAAAAAAAAAAAATATATATATATTCACATTTCTGTTTATGTAGTTTTGTACCTGATATATGTTGCATTATTTACACCCTCATAAACTGGCCCACCCCTTTTCTCACCTTTGTGCACCGCTGGGATCATACAGGCACACTTTGCGGGAATTCATCCAACATCTATAAACATATTGATGTAAGTCATTTCTGATTGAAATGCACATCCTTTGTCTTCAAATAAATACAAAAACAATGTTTATGTGTTGCTCTTGAAGAGTGTGAGCTATCTTTCTTAATTTTTGCTTTGCACAGTGCTATGATACTTCTGTGTCCTGTTTGTGCTATATCATAATGCATTAATACATAAACAAATAATAATAATCTGGACATAAGTTGCTAATACCCACCAACAACACAGAAATCCTTTTCCTTATCCAAAGAACAAAGTCCCAAACTATTACTGCAGTCAATGCTCATGTAGATATGAGAATGGTGCATCTTCAGAACAAAGCACACACATCATTTTAAATTGAATCTATTATATTGGAGTACAGCAAGAAGGCATGTGAGGAGGGACACACAGCATGTAGGTGTTGTTTAGTTATTTGCCCACCCATTGACTGCTTATGGCCATACTCATTTCTATGGCCGTTTCTGCCCAGTACCTGCCTATCGACGCTCATGACACATCCTCCTGGAATCTCTTTTAGCTATATTTTTCCAGCAGTAACATCAAACTGTGGTCTGCCAATTTTAATTCTCAGCTGTCTGCAATGAGAGTTAATTGCTTAATTGCAGCTGTATAAGGTGCTACTGGTGTAATACCTGTGAGGTTATTTTAAAAACAATAATTGATAAAGCCAATAGTTTTACCTGACTTTTTCAGACTACTCACTTCTGAATTGAGGCAGTAAGAGAGATGTAACATAATGTGATTTTGTTTCATTATTTAGATATAGCAGAATTCCTGACTTACATGTGTGATTCAAGACATGTTTTCTGTGTTCAAGAACATGTTCTGCTTTGTGATTGCCTATGGGCAGCATTAAGTCAGTGCCCATTGTACACCACGGTTTATAGTGAATATGTCGAATACAAAAATGTCGAAAATAATAATGCAGAAAAAAAACATGTTAAATGTGTTTTTTTTTTTTAATGGGGGTTCCCCCAACCTCCCGTTTTATTTTTATTTACAATATATTTTTACTAGCTAAACCAAATAAATCATATAAATAAAAAAACACATTAGAATTTTTTTTTCAGCATTCTTTTTTTCGACATTTTTGCATTCGACCAAATATTTTTCACATTATAGCTGGATACCGTACACCACCATGACATTTTATTGAGTAAAAGTATTCTTTACATCTAACTCTTACATGCACTGGGGGTTTAAACCTGAGTGGGACCCCGTATCAGATGACAGATTAAAAGATCCCATTCTTCTCCCAATTCAATGTTTGTTTTTCAGCATTTAGCATCTGTATTTTGCATAGACATTGCACTCTTACATCCCCAATACATGTATTAGTATGCAGTGCCTTGGGGACTTTCCCAGGCCTATTACTGTTTTGAAAATGCGTATCAAATCACTTCAGAGCCGAGATGGTATCCTGTGTTTGTATACCTGCATCTTTGTTCCCTTGCTTGGGATTCACACATCCACACACATCTTTACTGACAATGTCATCTTTTTTACTATATTGACTTGGGTCTTTTTAGATGATTCAGCCGAATCTTTGGGCAGGTGCAGATTTCATACAAACTTTCTAGCATTTCTCCTGGATTTTTTCCTGCCATTTTATGCTTTTTTTTAGGGCCTTTCTCTGTCAGGGAATTAAAGGAGCCCTGTTTATAGATACCTGAGAACCTTGCCCTTTTGATGGCCCATACAAACGTCTGTATCTGCCCCGACGATTGGCAATGCATTCACTTGTGCCTGACTCTGTGCCTGCCCTTACGAAATAGGGGAGGAGGATGGCACTGCTTTGATGAGAACATCGGACAAAATGACTGCTACACTTAATTCACTAGACATGTCAGTAAGCAATTCACCTGACTCTTTTCTTTTTGTTTGAAGATCTCATCTGGTACATTCTTCTTTTGTTTATGATTCTACATCACCTCTTTGCTCTTTAATTTATCATTCTCCTCTAGTGATTCCTTCAACATAAAAAGAATGATCTTAATATTGCTCAATTGCAGAGTGAAAATATATAAAAAAGGGCGTTATGTCCTGATAGCCTTTCACATCTTTTATACTCTGACAGATACCACACGGACAGAGTTACCCTTCACTCGCAGCCTGAAGAAGGCCACACCAACAACTAGCTCCTATCGACTGCTAAAATTGACAGAAACACTACAATGTCGATCTGTGACACAACGCCTTGTCCTACCTTTCTGTTTATACATGTTGTTGTGTGTTATGTTTTACAATACCCATGGACCATCAGTAATCCTGGGCAGCACTTACTCTTGTTTGTATTGAAATGTCGAATTGTCTTTTAGAGATTGTGCACCAATGAGAGGCAAATACCCTCAATATTTAAGAGGCTGGTACGCAGCGGTACACCCCATTGTTAAAGCAAAATACCTGTCTGTTTACTGTTACCTTGTGAAGAAGTAAAACCATAGTAGTTTGTCACTACTTTGAGATTAAATAATAATTAAATTATTCCATATTCTTGCTGTTTGGATCTCCCATCCTGATTTTTTCTTTATTATCAATTGCAGAGTGTGCGTGGTTAATTTTAACTTTAGATTTTCATACAGACTCACAAACGAACTTTGAACAAAATTTAAAGCAGATATGGAGGGGGCAGTGAGGTTCACCCTCTCATCCATATCACGTAATGTCTGGTGTAGAGGCTGCTCTGGTACTGGGCCCAAGGACGAGATGGAACTGAGTGACGAATGTTACATTAGAATTGGTATATCCTTCAGATTTATTTCGAAAGCCTCATGCATAGCCTCATTCCCCGCCTGGTTAGCATTTAGCCCCAATGGAGGAACGCCCTTTACTACATCGCCCTCCTCAATTCACGTTACGGCTTCCAAAAAACCTCTGTCATTTAGGAAGCGTGCATGCCAGCCAGCGATTTAAATTAGAGCGAATGTCAGTACTTTTGTCCAGCTGTTGAAAAAAATACTTCATGTTTCTATGATGTAAACATTGGGCAGGACAGGAGGGGGGTGGTTTTTAAACAGGAGCCTGAACACTTTGAGACAACAGTCTGCTCCGTTAGTTCTGTTAATGGGGTCAAATCGCCTTGAGCGACCAGTTCAATAGACTTTGCAGTCAGAGCATTTCTTACACATGTCCTCGTCTGGGAGACTCTCTGAACATGCTGTGGAAACCGGCATAACTACAATGTCAAGATGAGACAGCGGGGGAAACACAGCAGGAATTCCACTCAACATAAGTGTTCTCATTTCCCCCTCTCTTCTCCAAAAGTATCAATTGGGTGGGGCCTGTGTGAGGGCAAATTAAGGTTGGGTGTGGTGGAGAGTGTAAAGCATCCAGCATCGTGTCCTGGACCGGTTTGCTTCAAAGGTCGTACATGGATCTTAGATCTTGGACGGGAAGGCGGGATACTAAGAACTACTTATACTCGCGCATGCAGATCAAATAACACGTGTGATTCCCAATGTTACAGATAATCAGTCTCAATGAGTTAGGTACAATTGTGTAACAAGCTTTTCCAGCCAGCAATTATTTTCAATGAACGGCATAGCTCACCTCATCGATTTGCTGACTTCTTGCACTTCTAGTTCTTTCACTTCATAGAGAAGGTAGACTGCAGAACACCAACACTGCTGCAACTGCGCTACACTCCACGCTGGAAGTGTTTTTAATAAGCTGTTCTCCACCTGCACACCTGCACTTTCACATGAGTGAACAGATATATACTCTGCTAACAGAGTGCAGCACACCAGCTCTGCTGCAACTTCGCCATTTATTAAGTGGTTCAATAAATACGCTGTATCAAATGAAATATCAAAATGCCTTATTTAATGCATGACCTTAGTTACATAAAAAATCTTTAGTAATTTTTGGTACTAACTTTTTGTGGATGATATATGAGAAACCCCACAATATTGATTTTCGGAAGAGAATGATTCATTTTTAACCAGGGTGTGTTACTGTGCTAACTTGGACATTTGCATAGTGGCAGCTTGCAAAAGGTAAATACTTGGTTAGGGAATGTGCACATTAGTGCACATGTGTTTTTTGCGTGTTGTGCATTCCATTCATCTTTTGTCTAAGCCTACGTGTACCTTTCTTATTGATTGCCTTGCATTTCCCATAACCCTTCCTCAAAATATGTACAGTCACTCATTTTATTTTCACTTTGCACTTTTTAGACACTGCAGTGTGGGACTGAAATGAAAAATTGGCTAGGGACAAAACACAATACACCACCATAACCACTGGTTTGTAGACACGTGGCAAATAAATTAAAAGATTTTCTTAAAGTAGGATTAAGCTCACCAACAAACGTAGCAGCCTGCGCTCAAGAGCATTAATTTCCTGCCGCGGCCTGGAGGCAGAATACACAGAACTCTCAAGATTCTCGTGACCATCTGTCATTTGGTCCTGTTTTTGCTTTGAATTCTGCGACTTGTAGTTTTCTTCCTAAATTTCAAATAGGAAATAAAAATCAACAAGTCCCAAGATTCAAAGTGAAAAAATATGTCTGAAATGCCTTCTCACGTATGCGTTGGGTATTGATTACATATGTATGCACCCTATGACCATTCACAACGGCTACCTTGCCCCATCTATTTAAAAAACCCTTCCCCCATGATCAGTTTTGAGCTAGTTCTTCCCACTTCAGAAGAATCCTATCTGATTTCAACGATGTCATCTGTATGGTAATTGAGTATTTGCAACTATAAACTAACTCTTGGTGTAATAATGTCTAATCCAAGTGTGATTTCAGGCACTTGATAGATAATCAGTGTGTCTTTGTACTGAATTCCTGTTTATAAAAAGCCTTTGCAAAATCAATATTGTGGGTCCTTGTATATGTATTAAACAAGCAGTTCCTAGGCACTGTTATAATATGCCAAGGTGCTAACACCATTTGCTAGCTGATGCCACGGTATGACCAGAAAGTACTATTATGGCAACATACTTGCCAACCCTACAGATTTAGGCATTACGCTACTGCTTTTTAAGCAGCCCTACTGCCTAAATATTTTAGTGGCAGATCTAACCACAGTATTAACCCTATTGGCAATATTTTCAGAGCAGCTGAAGCCAATTGTTGCTACGTAACCCAGCACAGCCTTGTCGCTGAGAGGGTTAGACTGTGTGTGCGTGGGGCATGGTGAATGGCTCACACTAACGGATTGCCATAACATCATTATTGATGAAGGTCTCTAACTCTAGCAGCCACACACCCTCTGTGACAAGAAGATGGATGCCATCCTTCATCCCTGTAGCAGTGTCAGTGAGAGAAAGTGCAGAGGGCTTTGGAAGTTTAATGGGAGAGAGGCACTGCACGAGTTCACGTCAGCTGTGAGCCCTGCACAAGTTAACAAGTGAAGTTAGGTGCATCAAAAATATTTTGCAGCACAGTGACTTAACGAGCAGTGCACGCTTCCTTGCATAGCCGTGCAGACAGTGCAGTCCTCCCTGCAAAGTCTAGCAGGATGAAATACACCTCACCCACACAGGTAGAGAGGCAGTCTGTACCGCATTCCCATTCATCCCTTGGCCTCTAGAGATTTTAAGCACAGGTTCTTGCATAAACAGATGGGCATATGATGGAGAACTACTTAATTCCAAATTAGCCTTCAAATATGCTATAATGAATGCTGGTAGCTAGACTGGGCTAAACAATTTATCTGAGATCTGGGGATGAAATGGGGTCTTGACTACATATTTGCTAGCACGGACCTACTCAGTTTTTCCCCCCTCCCCGTTCACAGACAATCAGAGATTTAAACCGCCCCCACATGAATGGACCAGTAGCATTCAGTCCTGGTTTTTTAATGCCAAATAAAAGTTCTAGAATTCAGAAGGGGGAAAGAGACCTGTGTAAAATGTAGGCCTATTATGGAACAACTTGAAAGCTCTGCACAATTCAAAAGAAGTAATGATTGTTGTGAATCTCCTGAAGGTGCCGGCACATGGCAGGTATTCCTTAAAGAGGACCAATGGTGTGGATGAGAAAGTGGAAACTTTTTTTTCCTTGTAAATCCTGGAGACCTGCATCCTCAAAATGCCTTCCCCACTGCATCACATGCAGACACACAGATATGAAGTTGAATCCCCTTACCAGAAATAACTTCTTAATGGAATCCTACACAAGAGAATATATATTCCTGTACCAGTTGGCAAGATCTACCACTACTACTACCGCTGCTGTGTTTGAATCCATTATACTACATGTACTGCAATAACAAGATGGTACAGACAAGACGACCTATGCTGGTGGTATCTGTTTCTTATTGGACAACTGTGAATGTAATTTGCATGTCGACTGCATGTTAGCTATTGATGCATGTGTTCTGCATGTAAAGTATAGCAGAGCCCTCAACTATATACAGTTGCCCTAGGGATTGATAGACTATTTGTAAAATATCCTTTCCGCTCTTGCACTGTAACCCATAGAATACAGCTGTGTCCCACAAAAAATGTGGTCTAGCTGTCACATAGCCACTGACATAGCAGTCTTTCGTCATGGCTTTGCAATATGCGCTGTACGATTTAAAATGATACGACCTAGTCCTCTGTTATTATCATGGAATGTCATTTACTGATCACTCGCATTGTATTGCTCCTTTTAGTCTCATGTTTGCACAAACAACGGTTTTCCAAACGGCATTCAGCAGCGCTTTGAAGCCATACCAATGGAAATAGCTGCTATACGAATATCAAATAACATAATATTGCGTGATCCTCGGCATCTTCCTTAACATCCATGAGATCTGCCAACATTTTCTGCAATTATCTTCATACCTTCTGGAAATGCTGTATAAATAACTGGCTCTTCAAATTTAAACAAAGCTCACTACCTTAAACAATTAATTGAGCTTGACATGTCAGAGTCAGTAAACTGTCAGACAGAAGGAAACACTCGCAAACCTATGTATCAATTATGACAATTTCAAAATCTCATCATCTAAATTGTTTAAATACGTTCATCATAAGGGAAAACACAGTAAATTGTATCAATGACCTGACAGGTTGCTGTGCTGCTCTGGCAGTGTGGGGCATGCAATCTTGGACCAAGGAACTGCAAAGCCCTATTATAGGATCCGGGTTTGGAGAATCTAGATATAGAACTCAATCTTCATTAAGTGGCAGGTGTACTGAAATCAACAATCACCCTCCAAATTAAGCCTTGGCCTTTGCCATAGTCTCAAACAGTATGCTCTGGTGAGTTCTATTGGCCACCGTGCTTGTCATGCATAATTCGGGATGACACCCCGGCTCTCCTTCTGTGTGTGGCAGTGGTGCGGGGTAACGCAATCGATTCAAATCACACAAAAGTTAGCATCATTCACATCACTTTGCAATTATAGCAGATATGACATGATGGGGTATTTATAACGCGCTTTATACCCAGAGGTTTCTAAGCGCGGACCCGGGAATCGAACCTGTATTGCGAGCACGTTGCCGCTGAGCTATCCTCCCGAGAGCAGAGATTGAAGGCACGAGACAGAAGTTGCTCAAAGAAAACTAGCTTCCACCGATTTTCCACATAGGTTACCGAAGGGTGTTTGGATGACGAGACGGGAATGATGGCCCTTGCTAAAGCCGGAATTATTTATTCGGTGGTGCAGACATTCGATTTTCAGACTACGAACAATGTAATATTGTTCGTGGTATGTTTGGAGAGGGAAATGTGTTAGTGAGGCTAAAGCTGACCACAGTGCTTACAAGTCAGTCCTTTGCCCTTGTATTTTCTCACGATAGGTCATCTGGCTGCGAGGCCAGAGAGTCGTTTGTGGGATCTAGTCAGGCTCACATATCATGTGATGTAATGTCAGTGGGTGGGTCCAAGGGCATATGATGTAATACCTCTATGATGTTCTCATGGTCCTTATCAGTGTTTTTTTTTTTTTTTTTATCTTGAAAAAGCCTACCTCTTTTTGCTCACAAAATGTTGACAGGTATGTGGCAGGGCCCAGACAATACCTTTCCCATGCCCACATAAAAGCCAAAACTGTTGGCTTTGCCGATGATTGTTTTGAAAAACTATTGCAGAATCCAGTTTGTCTGTAATATGTGATTTTATGCTTCACTATTTTAGAAGATAGTTATTTGAACACCTAGTAATTTTTGTTATTCTTAATAGGCTGAATAAAATGTTGTACTGGAAATAAAAGTCTTCCACGGGGAGTGTAAATCATTTTTTATTTCGAACTTCTTTATTTTTAAATTATTTTATTTCAGGTGAACTGATTTACCTTGATTGCCCAGTGTTATAAACTCAAACTAGCACAGATCAGGTGGCCAAACCAGTCAGACAAACCAGCTGAAGTAGCTGCGTTTTAACAACCATCGCTTTTTGTCTTCTCATCTTCATAAACGAGCCACACTGCTCTGTAGCCAGTTCATGAAACTCGCATGGCCATCTGTGACCTAGAATCTGTCAAAAGCGTCAGGGAAAAGGCGCAGGGTGACTGATCTCCCCGGGCAGAGGTTGCTATGGGGACAACCAGCGAATTGTGAAGCTGGTCTGCGTGCGACTTCAGGCACCGCTACCCAGCATGCCTTGCTGTCATCCGCAGCTCTTTCTGCCCTGTTACTCCAGGGGTGTCCTTTACTCAAGCGGACATGCCTCGATTCCGCTTAGGAGCAGTGCCTCTGCTCCCTCAAGTAGAGGATGTCGTGTTCACATAATTTGCATTGGAGTAAGCCAGTGGGGATTGGACTTGGAGGTTTTAAGCTAAATGAACAGCAAGCAAATGGAGGATACTAATTGCATTGATTAACCATTTCTGATGCTTCATTTATTATACAATAGCCATTGGGATACCCCGTGAACGTCCTGGCAGTAGGCTGTTTCTCAAACCTCTTAAATAGTCTCTTGCAATAAATCTGACATTGTTTGTACAATCCGTATTGTTAATCATTGGGATCTCTTGTATGTAATTGTCGATTTTTTCTCGGGTGACCAGATTTAAAAAGTAAAAAAAACAGGGACAGGGCAACTAACATAAAGGTAGGACTAACTGTTGAAAGTGGCTGTCAAGCCACTACACTTCAGTAGCCGTTGGAGGAGAAGGAGGTGTAAGTGTTTCTGGTGGAATAAACACATTACAATTAATTTATCACAAAATACCACTATCTTAATTTGTAAAATGCAGCATTTCTTCTGTGTGAGATTGTGCATTCTTGCCTGCCAGAAATGAAGACTTACTACCAACAACAGGGACCACTGCATTTTCCAATTAAAAAATTATCTTAAGAATGGGGAATGGAACACCCAATTCCGGGAAGGTCCCGGCAAAACCGGGACATCTGGTCAGCCTAATTTTGTCACCATTAAATTGTGCTACAAAATACAGCAGTGATACTCACTGGATAATAAAAAGAGAGAATATAAACGAATCATGGCTTTTCTAAAGACAGCCATTCCCCAGTACTCAGACATTTTGTATCATTACCATTTTTATACATTTGGATTTTCTACAAATCACCCCAATAAAACGATGAGCATGTTACTACCAGTTTTTAGGGTTTCACTACAAGACATACAAGGGTAATATCATGTTACTTCATCTTTTCTATTCAAAGGAAACAAATGAGACATGTTACATGCTTTTATTCAGGGCTTTGTGCTGTGCTCAGTGCTGTAACTGGGCCAGGTTTCCAGAATTCGGAAACAAGGAAATGTGTCTGGGGAAACAAAAAGCTGATGCCTGGCCTGCCACAGTTCACAGCGCTCAAAGATGAACTTCTGGCCTGAGAAAAGCTCTACTACATTTGTTTTTGTTTGCATCTAAGCACATTAAAGTGTGATTAACGTGGGATGGCTGCAATGGAGTAACCTGGAAACTGAGCCTTCTGAAAGACCGAATAGGGTGTGGCAGATTATGCCACATGATAGGCAGAGGAGCGGAGCCCGAGCTGGCACATCACTGGCTCTTCCCCAGTTCTTCTCGATTTACAGAGTCAGAGATACACTGATTTTCCCAACAACCAGTTTCCACCTCTGAGAAAGTGGGTGAAGATATTGTCCCTTGTGTGGTTTGGTTGCTGGGGGTGAAAATACATTGTCGGGGTGCATAGTGTTTCATTCTGGATGAAATAAGGACTACAAACAGGTGCTCATATCTTGTATTTTCTTCAATGTGTTGCTTTGTCTTGTCGCCACAGTTTAAAACTCAAATTTGAGGCTCACATACCTTTGCATGCTGGCAATAGTAGTTTTCCAATATACGTTTTTTGCCAATATGTTACTGTAACGATTGACATATTTTTATGTGGGGTATATATGTGATTTGTGTATGCTTTAAGTTTTTTTTAAATAAAACTGAGTGTTGTTTTTTGTTATCCCTGTGTTTCATTTTACCGTTTTTACTGACTGATTCTGGAGGCTATCACTTGCCTGCTATAAATCCACGCCTCACCCCGTTGCCATTGCTGATCCCCTTGCTCCCTGTGTAATCTCAGAGTAGTTTTAGCTTCCATTTCCAGCACTGACTTGGCTGCTGAATTGCTTAGAGTACAAGTGGGAGTCAGGGTATGGATTGCGGCTATGTAAAATGAAATTTTAAAATTTTTTCCCAAACAGTTGTCCAATAAATTAAAGTTTTATTTGCAATTTCCATGGTGGTTTAGTGGAAGCTTGTGGTCTCAGATGTGGGTTAGGGTTCTGCAGTCTAAAGATTGATTTTCTGTCAGCAACCAGGCTCCAATCGCTTTTTTGATTATATTGTGGATGATGGAAACTCACTTTGCGGAGTTGCATGGGGTAGACCTGAGGGGAACATTACCACATCCCTGTTCCTGTAGTGAAAAGCAGAATGTCATGGCCCACTCTGGGGTGAGGCACCTCAAGAGTGTGCGGTGCAGCCCACTGAGTCTGCAATCTTTTCAGGATCAGAGCATGATCACTGAGCTGTTAAGCTGTGGCTCACTGTGTTTTCTGTTTTTTTCGGTATACCCAGGACAATCTTTACTGAGAGCAACTGCAGTATGTGGGTGAAGCACTAGTGAGTCGGTAGTGCTGGCATTTTGTCAGTCTCCTTATATTTCCAGCTGGTGTAAGGCAAACCACCAGACAACCAACCAGAGAAAAAACAATCCTCTAAGGAAAAAAGTTTGATGCAACTCTTTTCAAGGAAAACAAGATTTATTTTGAATACCAAAACATAAACAGTGACAGAGGGTGCCGTAGAATGCACCTGCCACAGAGCTCTCTGGGTTAGTTTTATGAATCCAAGTAGTTAAATCACAATCACCGTCACTTGTGATGCAAACTGTATCCAGTGTTATCCCACCACCCTCATTGGCTACCACCTATATACATACTTCCCGTCACTGCGGGCAAGCTACAGGGGTCTTCTGCAATAGATATTACCTACCTTGGTAGCTTTGAGATGCCAGATGGCGCCTCTGATGGTTCCTCATTTCCGCATAGACAGTGACGATATAGGTCATGTGACCTACATAATCCTCAAGGTCCTTGCTTCAAAAAATCACGTTCTAACGTGACGGTATAAAATACAAGGCAATTCACATATGCGCCCTTCTCGCAACGATCGCATATTCTATGGACCTGAACCCAAGCATCCAGTGAATCACAAGTGCAGGTATTTATACATAGGTAATTACATCAGGACCTGGATTATTCTAGGAGTTCCTGGCTAGGAGGTATTTTCCTTTAGGTAAGGACATTACAATTGTGTTTTTACAAACCTTGTATTCTCTCGGGTTTAGTAATCTAGACCCTTCAATTTATGTATCCTGTTTCCTCTGTAGCTCCTGATTTGAACAGTTCTTGGTACCTGACGGGATGTGCCATGTAGCACTCCTGCCTTGAGTTATAGGTCTCACTAATTGTTATACCAATTGGTGGGTCACATCTCTTTGGGCAGGGTTAGCACAGCATCTAGATTTCTGAGGGATCCGATATCAACGCTCCATCTGACATCTCTGACAGGAGGGTTTTGACTGTACTTTGATGGACTTGGGTGCTATGGTCAGGTGCGCCTCAGGAACCATGAGGATGGCTAAATGTAAGGTCATTAGAGAACATGTTTGTTTGTTTGTTTATTTATTTGGTATTGCGCGCAAAACCCAGCTGTAACAGGGCATGTGCCTCTCCATGATGGTGAAAGATGCATGTATGCCCACTGGCCACACACGCAGAAGACGTCCATAAGGGCTGCTGTGCCCTTACTAAGATCAGGGAGGAATAGTGTCTTATTGCACTTGCTGTTGGTTCCCACCGGAACAGTTCCATTCCCTCGAAAACAAAACTTCTATTCATCCGCCACTTGCACTTTCAGTGAAATTTGTTTTGCTTCAATCAATGTTAGTTTCAAGACATATATGGACCATATATTTAGACAGTTCTTGTTGATGATCCATATGGCGTCTTCATCAAACCCTGCCAACCCCCCTATTGTGCAGCTCACTACTGCCTCCTCCCATCTGCTCAACCTGAAAAACAGTCTGTTCAGTTTTAGCAGTGGGTGCTCTTTGCACTGCAGGTCTTTTCCATACTTTGCACATTTTTCTCTGTCTTTATCTATGATATGATTTGATATGATATGATAGTTCATTTATATAGCGCGTATACACAATGTGTTTCAAAGCGCTTCAAGGCAAGGGAGGGATCAAGGGAAAATACAATTACATTCTTACAGGCCATGAACAGTAAGGATTTGAAATGAACTATTGTTCTCAGCCTGACAACATTTCAGATAGTGCAAGAGGTAAGACATAGATAAGGAAGGGAGGGGGAGAGTGGGAAGGAAACGAAACAGACAGGCGACTAGCGTACTAGGCCTGACAACATTATTGGTAGAGCCGGAGAAAACAAAAGGTGAGGGAGAGGGATGCAGAAAGGGGGGTGAAGGATCAAAACAAGCGACTATCATACTAGGCCTGATGACATGTCAAATTCAATGCCACCATGAGAAAGGGTGATGCACCGTGAATCAATGAAGTGTATGAAAGTCAAATCCAGCATTGGCCACAAGACCGTGATGGTGAAACCAGAATGTATCAGGACAGACTCTTGCAGAAGTAGGCTGGAGGGTGGGAGGTTGAGCAGGGTATAAGAATCAAGCAAAACAGCCAGCACCTTTTGAAACAAATTATTGAATTATGGTACTCAGCACATATATGTTACCTAAATCCTCATGCAATAACCTGTTTATGATACTGGGAGATGCACAGTACCCCTGTGTGAGCCTTGTGTGCTGGAATTGCCTTTCCCGCCATACATAAACGCAGTGAGGTATTGAGAGTCACGGTGCAATAGGACGGAGAAGAATATGTTTTTCAAACCAATGACTTTGAAATGAGTTACTGGGCTGGGTATGTTACATAATATTGTTGCAGTGTTGGCCATAACAGGAAACTCATGCTGTATTATATTATTTAAAGGATGTGATCCTGAATCAACCTCTAACTGGATCCCTTTGATTTCTTGACTGGGTATATAGCAGTATTGCAGGGTGAATTTGATGGCACGATAATGCCTTGGTGTAGGGGAGCCTTGAAGGTGTCATATATCCCCTCCTCAGCTTCTTTGGACAATGGATACTGTTTAACTCTGAGCAATACCACACCTGATTTAAGTGTGATGTGAATTGGGGCAACACTTTGTAAGAGCCCCACATAGTGGGGATTATTTGTCCACAAATTGTGAGGTACTTGTGCTAGATTGCTTTGGGCAAAGGGTGGGACACTACCTTCTAGCAGCATGGGGTATGGGACGTGTCGATATTACACCATTATCTCACATGGGCCACAAACTGGCAATATTATTTCCCCCTCATTGTCCATATCTACGAACACATCACTCTCTGTAACTTCTCTTAGGGACTTGGTTCGGCCAATACACAGGACTGTGCGCCATTCTCCTACCTCAGCATCTGTCCCAGTCAGGCCATTATTCTCTTTTGACACCACCACCCCTTCTAAATTGAGCATGAGAATGGTTCCCGCAACCTTTCCCTGGGGCTGGTCTAAACAAAAACTTGGATGGTACTCACCAAGTCCGGTTGGCTACATTCGGTACTGCATTCAGCAATACTGTAGCCCCATACATTAACAGGTCTGGGTGCACTGGTATGCCCCTGGTTGCTGCTTCATTCTCCAGTGTGTGTATGATGATCATTAACCTTCCATGGCATGTGCCTGGGTTGGAGCAACCACCCCTCTCTCATTGAAAGAGATGGTCATGTTTAAATTACTTAACACGTCTCTCCCCAAATGGTTGATAGGGTATGGTATTGAACACAACAAATGGGGCATGTACCACCCTGTCCCCAACCTTAGTATGCAGTTCTTCTGTGAACAGAACCAGTTTTATTGCCTCAGAGAACCCCTGTGTGTCAATTACCTCACCTGACAAAGGGAAATGCCCCTCCGTGATACATGATTTTGTGGCACCTGTGTCTACCATAAAAATGAATGTTTTGTTTCCTATCTCCACGCCTACCAAATGTTCCTCATCTGGGTCGGCAGTGACTGATAGAACTGGGCATGATAACGTTCTCTGTGGACTGTCCATATCTGGATAAGTTTTTGTCCCTGGAAAGACGAAAGGATTTCCTCTGATCACACTTGCCCCTTGATAGTGTGTCACTATGCTACAAGGCACTGCATTGCTGTTGGGCACTTGAGGGGCCTGTGGCTGTGCGGGGTGTACCGCATAGGCTGGTGCATCATTGAGCACAGATGCTTGCAGCTATGGAAACTTGGTGGGAGGGCAGGTGGTTCCATGGGCGGTGGTGCGCCATATGGAACACTTGGGGGTACTGTAAGAGGATTCAATTCAGCACTACAGCTAAGTTAACGCCTAGTCTAGAATACTGAATGAAAACCCTTATTGATATATCTTTATGCCCAGTTCATGCGTTCTGGATGACTACCCCTATATAACACCCCTCTCTTGGAATCCCCCTGACCCCACTGAGCCAAGAAGTAGTTCTGTTTTGCAAGTTTAAAAGGTTTATTTGATAATTTAAAATATATATATATCACACTTTATAATAAATTAATAATTGAATAGCACACTTAATCTGATATGATAAAGATCAACAACGGAGAATCTGGCACTAGCACACTTCTTATAATCACTAATGAGTTGACATGAAATGGATAAGGTAGCACACTGGTAAATAGGAACAAAAGTATAATGTGGTAGAGGATGCTTTATGTAAGCTCAGGTGGATGCAATATTCAATGAATGCAGTACAGAAAATACTCAATATGATTTCAACCAAACAATGTAAACACTTTTCTCTGGCAATCCCCTCCCCCCCTTGATGCAAGGCAAGGAAATGGAAGGAAAACACACAGTTCTCAGAAATGCAATCAATGTAAATCAGTTCACCCCAGCAAGCTTACACTACAGAAAACAGATAGGAGTTTTGAAAACACAGGCAAAATGCTTTGATATGTGCTAGCAATGGATGAGAAATATGCTGAAAATGCTTTTAATTCCCTTTCAGAGGTTCAGGGTGAGTGGTATCTAGTTAATATTAGTCCAGGCTCACACTAGCAATGAGGCAGGGATAGTTAGCAGGTTAAACGAATTTCTGGCAAATGGAAGGCAAGCAGCAGCAGTTTTTACATGTGAAGAAATTTGCAAATCGCGGTAAAATTCGCGGATGCGCCGAGCGCTATTACAGAGGAACCACAAGGACTATCTCTATCGTTTTGGGGTCCTAGGAAAGCCTAGGATCTCAGCTTCCAAATAAAAGTTACTGCAAGTCTCTAGCACAAACGGTTGCGGAGATATGAGCGATTGAATAAAGGTCGTTTTTCAGATTTGAAATTTTAAACGCACACTTTTTCAGCTTTAAAAATGATGGCAGGATAACACAATTGCTAAGCTGCAGTTCTACTTAGGTTAAAAATGGATTGAATTATATTATTTTAACTAAGAGATTGGTTCTGCACAGTTTTCTAGGTACTCACACTATATTCTTGAGTGAAATGGGCCACGCCACGGATCTGGTCAGATTTTAGACTCGCCTCTGGTCTCTGCACTTCACAGTGATCTGGGTCAGCTCTCTCTGGTTCTCTGGTCTGGGTCTCTAGTTCTGGATAGATTGAAGTCTCTAGTTTGGCTCTCTGGAGGTTTGATGGAGGTAAAGTATGGATTTTTCCGGCAGAGCGTCCCGCTGCAGATGGAAATGAAAAGTCCCTATCTGTCCTGTCTGTCTGCTTTTATGTGTTTAGAATGTGGGTGTGTTCTAGCATCACTGACCCTACCTCTCTCTCAGCTTCTAATTGGTCAAACTTCCATTTGTCACTTGATTGGGGAATGAACTGTGAGTCAGAGGGATGTCATTTTATGGCTTGCAGATAGGACACTCCTCTGTCAGATTGCACATATTCTATATTTGATAATAAAAGACATATTTCACAGTTACACAGTTGCTTGAAATTACATATACATGGTGTGGCTGAATTTAGCCATGTCTCTGTCCAAATCTGCTGTTTCTAAGAGCTTGCATTCAGAAATGGCACATAATTGACTTTTTAACTGATTTTTCAATTTCTGACATTGACCCAACTTTACATACATGTGCGCGGGGAGTACGGACATTAACTGATGAAGTTTCAGATTTTTAACATGCATACATTTAGAGTAATATCCACTTTTCCGCTAAAACCCCCCTGAACATGCCACCGGGTCGAAAAACCTCTTAAAATGTGGGCAGAAAAATCACAAGAATTATGGTGTCATTTATAAAATTTTCACATGTCCGTACTATGAGTTATTCATCTTTTTCTAAACAATATTCTGGCTACAAAGGGGTGTGGTTTCCTCTCAGCACAAGGTAGAAATACTGGTTTATCCAGTTCTGCCAAGCCAGCTTGCTCTCACAGGCAGTGCCCCTCCCCTTTCCTCAGGAGGAAGCCACTTTTTACGACCATTTACGACTCCTGCCAATAAAACCTTTGCCTGAGCCAGGACAGGGCTTTGTTCACTTTCCTGCAGAGCACAGGTAATTCAATTATCAGATAGATGGCATATCCTTAGTGTGAGCAGCAAAAGGGCAGCTAGGCCTGGGAACACAGCTGTGACTCAAGTTTCACTCCTGATGGGGGTAGTTGCCAGGCAGAATTCAGTTCCTTAAGCCGGGTTTCAGATAAAATGTCACTTTTTGTTCCCCAGTTTCTGCCTTCAAATAAACTAAACATTTTCACATATGCAGCTAGAAGGCTGATTCTAAGTGCAAAACTATGGCATTTCAACAGTTACAAAGGCATGTGACACCAAACATAGGTCACTCATTTAATCTAAACATTTTCGATTTTAGTGTCTTTAAATCCAGAGCAACTTAAACTGCTGACTCCATAGCTCAGCCAGTTTTGTTATAAGCATTGTTCTGGGCTCTTCATTTCCCAGATTTTGTAGGCACACAAAACTCCATTCTACCAAATGTCTGCTGGTGTTCAGTGAATATTTTGCACATATTGCAATGTTTGAAATAGGCACTTTGGCTTGCCTTCAGAGAAACACAGGGTGGTTTTAAACTGCCGGCTTTTGGATAGTGGTGAGTACTGGTATTGCACCCATTTTTGGGATTTAAGAAAATGAATTCCCAACAATTCTAGGTTGCATTTGGCAATCAGCATTGCCATTCCCAATGGTTTCAGACTACTGTGCGGGTAGTCCAATGGTGGTTTTAAAGCGCTTTGAAGCTAACCGGCGCTACTGTTTTTCCTTTGGCAACCCATTTCCCTCATGGCAACCCGGCCTTTCATTCTCGCACTGGTGGGTGGCAAGTGAGGCAACCATTTTGGTGTGCGCACAAACTGCGCAGCTTTCCTGGATTTCGGCGCACATGTGGGTTTTCCGCCATCTTGAATTTTCTAAGCCCACAGCACCAAATGTTGTGGCATGATAGCTTAAACGTGGGTCAGGACACCCAACAAGCCCCCCCCACGCGACTGAACTTTGAATTTGAGTCGATGGGGAGTCGCGTGCCCAAGGGTTTTGACCCACG
Organism: Ambystoma mexicanum; assembly: GCF_040938575.1. Lineage (NCBI taxonomy): Eukaryota > Metazoa > Chordata > Amphibia > Caudata > Ambystomatidae > Ambystoma > Ambystoma mexicanum. The sequence goes on along the minus strand of NC_090929.1, from coordinate 962,588,973 downwards.
CACCGGTCTGTCCGCATAATCTTCTTCCTACTCTGTAGATGGCACAGTTCAGCATCTTCTTCTCCATCCGGTACTGATCGATGAGTTCTCCTCGCCGGTCCTGATGTGAATATTGGGCGGTCCACTGGGCCCATTGGATCTTCGTTCCCGGTCTCCGGATCGTCCTCCTTGGCCCGTCTTCAGATTTTCTTTCTCCTAGGACGACAAAGGAAGAGCGGCAATACCTACTCATAGACGTTTTTCCACCACTGTTGAGATGGTGGGACAGCATATGCATTTCATCATGACGAAACATTACATTCTTATTTTGATAAAAAACAGTATAACTAAGAGACAGTTTCATGCAAATCACAATATTTTAGAGACTAGATGTGGTATGTTTTATGGTTGGAACTGAATTAGTCTGAGACAGTACCCGCTAGGATTCCAGAGGATTCCTCCAGTTGTTGCAGAGCGTGCCTGGGATGGCAACATTTCAACTGGTTTATGTGGACCCACTTGTCTTCCCCCTCTGCCGAACCGCCTTTGGGGATGTGGATTTTGTAGGCCACAGGTGAGATCTTGTCGATGATCTCAAAGGGTCCTTTCCATGTAGGCAAAAATTTGCGCTGCTTGGCCTGGTTCCTTTGGAAGTTGTATAGATAGACCCGGTCCCCCACCTGATATTCCTTCCTGGAAGTTTTCAGGTCATAGTGGGTCTTCATGCTATCAGCTGATCTTTCTAGATTCCGCTGAGCATAAGCAAAAGCATGTTGGAGGTGTTTCCTTAAATTCTCCACATACTCATGAGTAGTGGAGGCATTTATCAGTGTCTGCTCTTGGGTCCTGTAGAGCAAATGCTGAGGAAGCACCATCTTGCGCCCAGTCATCAACTCAAATGGTGACATTTTGGTTGCAGATGAAGGGGTAGATCTGATAGCCATTAGGACCAGAGGTAATCGGATATCCCAACTTGGCCCAGAATCTGCCACAAACTTCTTTAACATGCTCACAATGGTTCGGTTATATCTCTCTACTGCCCCAGAAGAAGCTGGTCTATAAGCAATATGCAGCTTTCTCTTGACCCCCAGTATCTCCCACATCTTTGTCATTACTTCACTGGTGAAGTGGCTACCTCTGTCTGACTCAATCCTTTGAGGTAGATCAAAACGGGAAAAGATGTGGTTAATCATCAAGGCAGCTGCAGTTTCTGCCTTGCAGTTTGGGGCTGGGAGACATTCCACCCACTTGGTAAACAAGCATGTCACAGTCAACATGTACTTATTCCCCCTAGCCGAGCGAATCACAGGGCCTACAAAGTCGATTTGTAAATCTGACCATGGCAGGGTCATCCCCCGCTTTTGGAGAGGCGCACGGTGAGTGAGGGATGATGGCTGAAATTGTGCACACACAAGACACCCCTTCAAGTATTGGTCGAGGTCCTGCCCCATGTGTGGCCAGTATGCAACCTCTCTTAAGATTTCCAATGTTGTGTGAAACCCCCTATGACCGGCGGTGGCCGCATCATGGGCGTGACTTAACATCAGGCTTCGGAATGAGGTAGGAACCACCCACTGATCGTGGCCAGCTTTGGATTTCCTTACCAGCAAACCGTCTTGGATCCGCAACATTTTTGGACATTTCATCAACACTCTTAGGTCCTCTTTCCCAATGTAATCGGTATCCGTCAGGGGAAAGTTCTCAGGGTCCTCAAGGTGCTGGTAAAATTTACCAATAATTGGATCCCCCTTCTGAGCAGTAATCAAATCATCATCAGGGGTCTCCTTACTCCATTGTGCAATTGAAAGGTCGTTGTGAGCATTTGTCTGGGACCTAGTGATAGCAGTGACCTGGATTTCCCCCAACAGGGACTCAATCTCAATTAGATCCCCTTGGATGGCCCCGGTTTTGGCCAGCTGATCAGCTAAGTCATTTCCAGTTTTGTCTGGTCCCTCTACTTTGGAATGACCCTTGATCTTTTTCCAATAGATGGTCATCCCATTCGAGGTGACCAGATCATCAATGTTTTGGATCAACTTCCCATGTTTCAAGGGTTTGTTGTTAGCACATAACATGCCTCTGGTTTTCCAATTAACCAGGTGCTCCACGAACCCGTTCCGTACATAATCCGAATCTGTGATTATGACCAGTTCGCGGAGTTGATGCTGGACAGCAGTGAGGATGGCCTGATGCACAGCCATCAATTCTGCCACCTGACTACTTCGGGGACCAATTTTGTATCCAGCGGAGGGTTCTGGGGACTCATTCACCCATGCATTCCCTACGCCAGCCACCAGTTCTTTCTCCCCGTCGTTGTCAACATGGTAAGAGCATCCATCCACATACACAGTGGGCATTCCCTCACACTTGTCTTCTTCAAAGACTTTGTGGGGGGAATTAAGGTATGCCTCCATGTTGTCCTTTATTTTTAGACTTTCGTCCTCGAGACAGTTTTCTCTGGCACAATCATGCAAGTCAGCCAGACCTTGCGCGAGGGGACTCTTCTTGTTTTGGCCATATCTGACCTCCACAGGAAAGCCTTGCATTGACAGAATCCAGGAAGTAATTCGGGAATTACTCACATTTCCGGCCCGGATTCTGTCACTTTGGAGATATTGCAGAGGCTGGTGTGGAGTCTCCACTATGATGTGTTCCCCCTGGATAAACGGGCGGTAATTCTTCAATGCCCACACCGTTGCCAGTAGTGCCTTCTCACAATCGTTGAATTTTTCCTCCACAGAGGATAAAGTTTTGCTCGCATAGGAGATTACTTTATTGACCTTGTCATGCTTTTGGTATAATACGGCCGTCAAGCACGTATTAGAGAACCCCGTCTCCAGGAAGAACTCCTTGCTTCTGACAGGGTAAGCTAGGCAAGGCGCTTGTGAGAGGCTTCTTTTGAGTTGTCTTACTGCCTCGGCTTGTTCTGGACCCCATTCCCACTTGACCCCCCCCTTCAGGAGATGAATCAGGGGTCTGGTGATCTCTGCGTAGCCCTCAATGAACTTCCTGCTGTAATTAGTCAGTCCAAGGAGGCTCCTTAGTTCTCGCAGAGTTGTGGGGTCTTTCAGTTTCTGAAGTGCTTCCACTTTCTTTTCCTGGGGACAGAGACCCTGAGGAGTAATCTCATGCCCCAAGAAATTAACACGGGTTCTACACCACTGTGCTTTCTGAAAGGAAAGTTTTGCTCCGGCGGTCCTCAACTGTGTCAGAACATAACGGATCTCCGCTATGTGTTCCTCCACAGATGAACTTTTGATGAGGACATCATCTACATAAGCCAGGTTACCCCTCGCACCCAGGTCGGGCATGGCCTTATGTAGGAAAATGTTGAATTCATTGCCGGAGTTGAGGTATCCGAAGGGAGTCCGGGTCCATGTGTATTGCTGGCCCCCAAAGGTAAAAGCCAGTTTGTATTGGTCCTCCCTACTGACAGGCACGGTCCAGTATCCATTGGTCAGGTCTATTGCTGTGAATACCTGTGACCCCTGGATCTGGGCCAGCCCTTGGTCAATGTAGGGCAGAGGCCATCGGGAAGTATGGACCCGTTTGTTGAGCTCCCTAAGGTCAGCACAGAGTCTCCACTGGCCGTTCGGCTTCAATATTCCCAGCACCGGGTTATTGAAGGTGCTGTGGACTGGACGGATTATTCCCCGGGACTCAAGGTTCTTAATTATTTCAGTAAGGGACTCCATTGATGCGAGAGGCAAGCGATATTGCTTCACAAACACAGGAGTCATGCCAGGGTCCGTGGGGATTGTTGTTGTGTGGATGTCAGTGCGACCACAGTCATATGAGTCTACCGCAAAGAGATCTTGGAAATCCAAGAAAACTTGTTTCAACTTTTGCTTTTGTTCCAGAGTCACACAGGCATCAGCTAGGTTGACTCTCTCTTCCACCATCTGCCTGAAGCCTGGAAAGACTTCTGGTTTGGCTATCTCAGCGGCCTCCTCCAGCTGGGTGGAGAAGTCCCTGGTCAGAGTGCTGATTTGGACCGGAGGCTTCAGGTGGGCAAGGCAGCCTTCATGAACCTGGAAAATCACCTCATCCCTCCTGAATTCACAAGTCACATCTTCCTTACCATAAGGGCAGGAAGTGTACACCAGGAAGTTCCCCCCATGCCGGGTAAAAATCCTGTCTGGTGTTGTATTGTCATCACTGTCACTGTCAAAACAGTCCTTGGGGATTGGTCCTAACAGTTCATTTACTAAGTCGATGGAAAAATGTCGGTCATCAACCGCCATTCCAATAATGGTGCCTGCGGCTAGAGTAATACTCTTTAAGTCGCTGTTATCCACCTCTATTAGAATGGTGTCATGTTCTATGTTGACTAATGGAGTTGGGTTTACCCCCAACCCTTGCTGTTGGAGAGAAGCGTTTAGATGTATGTAAGCATCAGGGTTTTTCAAATGTTGTCCTCTTTTAACTTTCACTTCCAGGAAGAATTGTCGGGTCCTTTCTGGGATGGTGACTTCCTCTTTAACCTGAATTTCAACTGCATAAGGTAGCAATTGAGCTGACCTAAATGCTTTTTCTGGATCATCAAAGCCCATGGGATTATCCGCTAATCGGGACCAGGCTTTGAAGTTTATTAGGTCCAAACTAATGGCAAAGCGATTGAGAATGTCACTGCCTAAGTAAAAGGCGGCAGGGACGTCTCGCACGACCCAACAATTGTGGACTATGCTCTTGTTGCCAATGGAGATTTTGAGCATACACCTGCTTGGCAGGAGATGTTTGGAATTAGGTGCTTCCAGGTCCATTTCCCATTTGTCTATCAGTTTGAAGGTGGGAATGGCTGGATCTTTTGGGAGTTGGCGAAACATGGCTTCACCGATGAAGCTCTTACCGTTGTTCACACACACTCGAGCGAGAACAGAGTCCTTCCCATCATTTAACTGAACAGGGATGAACAACTGCTCTCCAATTTGCTGAATATCAGCCAGGCTCTGAGCTGATTTCACATCTTTCTGGACTATAGGAGTGGGAGTTTCTGATTGTGGATTAGTATAGAATTTCAGAGTGTTTCCTTCTAGCGTGGAGTACCACTTTAGACTGGAAGGAAGGTTGATTTTCAGAAATAGAGAGGACCCTCCACCACCAGTCTCTTGTCCTACTGCTATTACTGTCACATCTGGAATTCGGCTATTCTGGAAGTGAAATTCTACTTGGTCAGATTTTTGTTCAACCATGTGGCAGGTGCCGTTTAAACTAACATGGTTGACACTCTGTTTTAATTTCATTGGTCGGCTAGTCTGGGTCCAGAGGACCTTGTTTACACAATCTATTAGGGGTGACAACCTTCTCAGGAGGTCATTCCCTAGTAAACAAGGGGTGCCCTCTGGGGTCACAACTATGACCGGGTGTTTCAACTTATGTCGCCCAATTTTAATGTCCAAGTCTGCCGTCCCCTCGACGGGAATTTCCTTCCCGTCAAAGTTCTGCAGTTGTCCAGGAAGAGAGGTGAGAGGAATTTGGTAATTCTCTCCCCTTCCTGCATTCAGTTCATCAAAGGCCCTTCTGGACAGAAGGGTAGCTTGAGATCCAGTGTCCACCAGTGCCAAAATTGTACCCTGTCCCTGTACTTGTACCGGGGCATAATATCTTCCCTCCTTCTCCTCAAGGGGGCACAGATAATGTACATTTTTGGACAACTGGTGGGCTAATTTTCTGGTTTTGGACATTGCTAGCGAAGAGATTTGGGCAGAATTCTGTGGAGAGCCTTGGGAATCTGAAAAAAAAAGTTGGCAACTGGAGATCAGAGCCATTGTGGGTTCCCCTGGTTCCGGTTCTGGGCTGCCCCCCCCTTTTTGGAGGCAGTCCCCAGGATGGGTTTGAACCAGGGGATTTTCTTGCTGTTGGTTCTGGGATGAGATGGTGGGCGGCGGTAGCTCAGTCTCCACATCTCCCCAGTCTGGATTTGCATCCCTAGGGACCCATTTTTCTTTGGGGGGAGTTCCCCCCTCTCTGAAGGAGAAGATCCTTTTCCCAGGATCCTCTGAGGATACCTCTCCCTCAAATTGGAAGATCTGTACCTCCTCCTCAAACTGAGTCTGTTTGGGTCTTTTGTTTCTCCTACCCCCCCTCTGCTCCTTAGGAGGCAGACTTTCAGGGGCAAGAGATTTCGTTTCCGGTTCCTGGGTTTCTAGGGGCTGTTTACAAGTGAGGAAGGAAGCTTCCTCCAAGGCTTTACACCCCCCTTCCCTTTGTGCCTCCTCCCTGGGAACCGGTGAGTTATCGGGGTGCTGCCCCCGTCATTGTTCTGGAGCACCAGGTCCAGAGTTGGGTGCGTTCTGCGCCGGCACGCCCATCTGAGGGTTCTGCTGAGCCCTCAGTATGTGACCCAGATCCCGCGCCATGTTTTGAACCTGGCGCTCTAACTGGGAAACCCGCTCAGGCTGATACGGGGCCCTGTTTTCTCCCCTGGGCTGATCCCGGGAAGGGTAGCTGTCCCTTCTTTGGTAGTACCCTGGTTGGGAAGATTTGGGTACCCCTCCACCCTTGGCCTCCCCTCTCCCGGATTCAGTGGTCTGGGCTCAGGGAATTGGGGAAAGAAGGATGGATGGTTTTGGGGCTGAAAGTCGGGTGGATATCTGGGGAAAAAGTTCTGCCCAGGGTTTGGTAAATTTCTGCCCTCCTGTGGGAAGTTTGGAGGGAAGTTCCCTGGGTTAGGTGCTTGGCTGGATCCCCCCCCCTTGGGCTGGAGGAGTCCACACATAACCCAGGATGGGTCGATTTCCCTTGTAACGGGGACTTACATAATCAGGAGAGCGAGGGACCCCATTTGTGGGGCTGCCTCCTTGGCTCCCTGTCTGTGACTGACCCGAGGACCTCCTGGGCCTAGCATTATTAGGTGCAGGCAGGTTTTTAGGCCCCTCCATCTCCAAATCCAAAACGGGGGTGACCTTTACCTCTGCCACCTTGGCAGCAGCAGGGGTGCTGTTGGCTTTGGGGTTTTTCTGGGCATTACTTTTGCTATCTATCGGTTTCTGCACCTCATAGATCCGGGTAGCCTGTTCAATGACCCAGTCTAAAGATCTTTTCTCGTGAAAATCCCTCACGAGCTGGGTCATGATATATTTGGGCAAGGCATGGAAAAACGTATTTATAAATTCCCTGCTATCCGTGCGCACCCTTCTTGTGGTCTGTGCAAAAGCACGCTTTAACTCCTGCACAAATTCTTGTGGGGCCTGATCCTCCCCACATTGCAAACTGTAGGCTGCCCTGCGAGCCTCTTGAGGATTTCTGTGTACAGAAAAATGTTTCAAGATGGCCGCCTTATAGGTGGACCATCTTAAATGATTTTGGTCCTCCAGCCCCGCAAAGAAACTGGAGTATTCCGGGGAGAAGGTCCACTTTACATATTGAATACAGCTTTGGCTGTCCTTCAAATGGAAAGTCTCCATCATTTGTTCAAACAACTCTAAGTGCTCCCAAACAGAATACTTAGCGTTCTTATGGTAAGGCGTGATGACGCTCCTGATCGCCTTAATCTGCTTTAAGGGGTCCTTAAGCAAGGCCCTTTTTGCCTTATTGGCCTTTTTGGTTCGGGTAACCCTTGTCCATTCTTCCTCGGACTCAGAGGCACTGCTCCCAGAGGTTCCCGTCTGTTCTTCCAGGTTTTCCCGGATTCTGCGAGCCTGGGAATGGCTGGCAGAATGTGGGGACCTGGTCTCCTGTGTCCTGCGCAGTTCAGAGGAGTCTTCAGATTCCTCCTTGCTGCCAGGATTTGATGGGTACCCCCTCCACTGACCTAACTGGGCAGAGGTTTTCAGGATGCCCTTAATGGGCCTACTCTCCTGGGGTTCCCCATTGAACTGTACTGTACTTGGGTGCCCATACCCGGATGCCCACCCCTCCATTCCTGAGTGGTACTGGCCTATGAGCCCCATACTTTTAGCTGGATAGTAATCTGCCATCCCTGTGGCCCTGTGCTCATGTGCACCAGGGGACATGGGGGTGGCAGAGTCCAGGGACTGAGAGGTATGAGGGCCTCTGGTACTAGGGCTCCTGAGGTTATGCTCCGGAGTTTCCATTTCCCAGCGAACCTCATCTCTATCCGCCCCTGCTCCCTGTTGCAATGCAAGAGCCTGCATTTGTGCCTTCAGTTCCTCTGTTAAGGCCTTACTCGACTCTATCAGTTTCTCCTGCATCGCTACCTGTTGCTGGAGCCTATCATTGTGTTGACAGAGGGCCTCATTCTCCCTCTGTGCTTCCTGGTTGGTCCTGGAGAACTGGGCCAGTCTTCGCTGCAGGAGGTTTACCTCCTGGGCAATGTCCCTATTGGCCTGCTCCTTTCTTGCTAGAGCATCTTCCACCCTTCTGGTGTGCTCTACCAAGTTCTGGTTTTCTTTTTGGAGATCACCCAGCCCCTGGAGGGCCAGGTGATTTTCTTCAATTTCCTTTTTTAAGTGGCAGACTTCCTGGCCTATGGCGTCTCTTTCCTGACTAAGAGCCTGCATTTGTGCCGCCAGGTCGTCCCTTTGCCGTTGAAGGGCACCAGCTTTTTGGCGCTCCTCATCAAACTCTGCCTGGGTATCCAGGTCTTTCAAGATCAGCTTGTTGCTCTCTGCCTTCTCTCTATCTAGGTGGCCTTGCAGGGTGACTACCTGCTCAGCACATACCCTGTTGAAGTCCAGTTGTTGCTCCAGCTTTTTCTGGTTTTGCAGTAGGGAGTCCAAACCTTCTTGGTATTCCTTCTGCAAGGCCAGAAATCTGGTATTCTGTTCTACCTTTTCCTGTTGCAGCACATCCATATCCTTCTTTATTTTAATGATGTGCTGCCTACTATCATCTTCTGACTCCTGGCTCCTCTGCAGCCTCTGCTCAGAAGAGTCCAGATCAGATTGGGCCTTCTGTAATGCCATCTGTTGCCTATTTGCCAGATTTTGGCTTTCAGCACATCTATCCTGCATGTCTCCCATATATAGGTACAGGTATGCTGCTATCCTGGCAATCTTATTGTGTTCCTCTTTGGCTTTAGGAGCCATATATAGTTCACTCAGGGCCACATGTAAGGGACCCTGATCTCTATATATATCTGACCCTGTTTCAGTGACCTGTTGTGTGATGGCCTGCAACCACACATCCTGGCCCTGTTCGGTCCATTCACCTCTCACAAATAGCTTATGCAAGAGGTGCTCTCTGGCTATTTTCATGTCTACTAAGGTCGTCATTCTAGAGATTGGTCTCTGTCCTGACTTACAGAAGTTTGTATTTTATTTTTGCAGAACAGAACTTTTCTTGGAGTGTCCCTTTTGAGGAATGCTTCACAGCGTAATGCAGCGTGGTGATCCGACCGGATATATGTTTCCCGTCAGTTAGCACACTGTATTAAGCTGCACAAGTGGTAAATCTAACCCAACGTCTCGGCTCGAGCCCCCAATTTGTAAGAGGATTCAATTCAGCACTACAGCTAAGTTAACGCCTAGTCTAGAATACTGAATGAAAACCCTTATTGATATATCTTTATGTCCAGTTCATGCGTTCTGGATGACTACCCCTATATAACACCCCTCTCTTGGAATCCCCCTGACCCCACTGAGCCAAGAAGTAGTTCTGTTTTGCAAGTTTAAAAGGTTTATTTGATAATTTAAAATATATATATATCACACTTTATAATAAATTAATAATTGAATAGCACACTTAATCTGATATGATAAAGATCAACAACGGAGAATCTGGCACTAGCACACTTCTTATAATCACTAATGAGTTGACATGAAATGGATAAGGTAGCACACTGGTAAATAGGAACAAAAGTATAATGTGGTAGAGGATGCTTTATGTAAGCTCAGGTGGATGCAATATTCAATGAATGCAGTACAGAAAATACTCAATATGATTTCAACCAAACAATGTAATCACTTTTCTCTGGCAATCCCCTCCCCTCCTTGATGCAAGGCAAGGAAATGGAAGGAAAACACACAGTTCTCAGAAATGCAATCAATGTAAATCAGTTCACCCCAGCAAGCTTACACTACAGAAAACAGATAGGAGTTTTGAAAACACAGGCAAAATGCTTTGATATGTGCTAGCAATGGATGAGAAATATGCTGGAAATGCTTTTAATTCCCTTTCAGAGGTTCAGGGTGAGTGGTATCTAGTTAATATTAGTCCAGGCTCACACTAGCAATGAGGCAGGGATAGTTAGCAGGTTAAACGAATTTCTGGCAAATGGAAGGCAAGCAGCAGCAGTTTTTACATGTGAAGAAATTTGCAAATCGCGGTAAAATTCGCGGATGCGCCGAGCGCTATTACAGAGGAACCACAAGGACTATCTCTATCGTTTTGGGGTCCTAGGAAAGCCTAGGATCTCAGCTTCCAAATACAAGTTACTGCAAGTCTCTAGCACAAACGGTTGCGGAGATATGAGCGATTGAATAAAGGTCGTTTTTCAGATTTGAAATTTTAAACGCACACTTTTTCAGCTTTAAAAATGATGGCAGGATAACACAATTGCTAAGCTGCAGTTCTACTTAGGTTAAAAATGGATTGAATTATATTATTTTAACTAAGAGATTGGTTCTGCACAGTTTTCTAGGTACTCACACTATATTCTTGAGTGAAATGGGCCACGCCACGGATCTGGTCAGATTTTAGACTCGCCTCTGGTCTCTGCACTTCACAGTGATCTGGGTCAGCTCTCTCTGGTTCTCTGGTCTGGGTCTCTAGTTCTGGATAGATTGAAGTCTCTAGTTTGGCTCTCTGGAGGTTTGATGGAGGTAAAGTATGGATTTTTCCGGCAGAGCGTCCCGCTGCAGATGGAAATGAAAAGTCCCTATCTGTCCTGTCTGTCTGCTTTTATGTGTTTAGAATGTGGGTGTGTTCTAGCATCACTGACCCTACCTCTCTCTCAGCTTCTAATTGGTCAAACTTCCATTTGTCACTTGATTGGGGAATGAACTGTGAGTCAGAGGGATGTCATTTTATGGCTTGCAGATAGGACACTCCTCTGTCAGATTGCACATATTCTATATTTGATAATAAAAGACATATTTCACAGTTACACAGTTGCTTGAAATTACATATACATGGTGTGGCTGAATTTAGCCATGTCTCTGTCCAAATCTGCTGTTTCTAAGAGCTTGCATTCAGAAATGGCACATAATTGACTTTTTAACTGATTTTTCAATTTCTGACATTGACCCAACTTTACATACATGTGCGCGGGGAGTACGGACATTAACTGATGAAGTTTCAGATTTTTAACATGCATACATTTAGAGTAATATCCACTTTTCCGCTAAAACCCCCCTGAACATGCCACCGGGTCGAAAAACCTCTTAAAATGTGGGCAGAAAAATCACAAGAATTATGGTGTCATTTATAAAATTTTCACATGTCCGTACTATGAGTTATTCATCTTTTTCTAAACAATATTCTGGCTACAAAGGGGTGTGGTTTCCTCTCAGCACAAGGTAGAAATACTGGTTTATCCAGTTCTGCCAAGCCAGCTTGCTCTCACAGGCAGTGCCCCTCCCCTTTCCTCAGGAGGAAGCCACTTTTTACGACCATTTACGACTCCTGCCAATAAAACCTTTGCCTGAGCCAGGACAGGGCTTTGTTCACTTTCCTGCAGAGCACAGGTAATTCAATTATCAGATAGATGGCATATCCTTAGTGTGAGCAGCAAAAGGGCAGCTAGGCCTGGGAACACAGCTGTGACTCAAGTTTCACTCCTGATGGGGGTAGTTGCCAGGCAGAATTCAGTTCCTTAAGCCGGGTTTCAGATAAAATGTCACTTTTTGTTCCCCAGTTTCTGCCTTCAAATAAACTAAACATTTTCACATATGCAGCTAGAAGGCTGATTCTAAGTGCAAAACTATGGCATTTCAACAGTTACAAAGGCATGTGACACCAAACATAGGTCACTCATTTAATCTAAACATTTTCGATTTTAGTGTCTTTAAATCCAGTGCAACTTAAACTGCTGACTCCATAGCTCAGCCAGTTTTGTTATAAGCATTGTTCTGGGCTCTTCATTTCCCAGATTTTGTAGGCACACAAAACTCCATTCTACCAAATGTCTGCTGGTGTTCAGTGAATATTTTGCACATATTGCAATGTTTGAAATAGGCACTTTGGCTTGCCTTCAGAGAAACACAGGGTGGTTTTAAACTGCCGGCTTTTGGATAGTGGTGAGTACTGGTATTGCACCCATTTTTGGGATTTAAGAAAATGAATTCCCAACAATTCTAGGTTGCATTTGGCAATCAGCATTGCCATTCCCAATGGTTTCAGACTACTGTGCGGGTAGTCCAATGGTGGTTTTAAAGCGCTTTGAAGCTAACCGGCGCTACTGTTTTTCCTTTGGCAACCCATTTCCCTCATGGCAACCCGGCCTTTCATTCTCGCACTGGTGGGTGGCAAGTGAGGCAACCATTTTGGTGTGCGCACAAACTGCGCAGCTTTCCTGGATTTCGGCGCACATGTGGGTTTTCCGCCATCTTGAATTTTCTAAGCCCACAGCACCAAATGTTGTGGCATGATAGCTTAAACGTGGGTCAGGACACCCAACAGTACTTGGGCACAGGGCTGTGAGTACATGGTGGGGCACCTTGTGTGTATGGGGGCATTTACTGGTTGCATGCAGCCACTAGTCTGCTCCTACACTCCCATGAAAAATGACCCATTTGCCCACATGTCCAACGTTGCCCCATACCGCCCCCCCCCCCGCGACAATTCCCCCGAAACCCTCTATTCCTCTGTGGAAGCCTGCAAACCCCCCCCTCCTCAGAGATACCCTTGTGGGGGCCATCCCTGATATTGTGACTGGTACCCACCATTCCAGTCATTTCCACCTCCCCATGTGGAGGCTGCTCACACCTCTCCTAGGATCAATCTCTGTTCTATCTGTTCTTCCTGTGCACAGCTACAACCGCTCCCTCTACTGACAACTTCACCAATTTCTTCTGCACCGGCCTCGCTTCCTTTGCTTGTACCTACCCTCTGTGCTTTTTCCTTTTACTTCTCTTTCACCCGCTTGCAATGATGTACAATTATAGACTGTATCTCTGCCCACTTCTTCGCTTCAATTGCCAACTCTTGTCGAGGGTCTTCTGCAACTCTTTAGGGAGCACTTTCTTGACCACAATGTAGAAAAACACAATCTGGGGGGCACTAGTGCCCAGAATCTAGTTTGGACATTTGGTAGCTCAAAAACTCGGCCCCGGCTCCCATTGGTTTGTGCTCTGGGTTGGGCACAATACTGCCCATGCTCTGCCATTCACATTCCTTTCAGGATTTGCAGGCCTGCAACATGAGACAATTGAATTTTATCTCTCAGGCCTGAAGGCCTCTACGTTCGGGTTCCGTGCTGTAACTTTAGGATGGGAAAGTAATTCAGTGGTCATTGCCATGTTATGCTGCTACTTTTGCCGTGACCTTTTAATATGGCAGCGCTCAGTATTTCTCGCAGCGGGGACCAGGGTCAACATTTACATTGTTATACATTATATTTGACATATTATACTTTAATATCATTGATGCCCTATACCAGGGCCTACCTATGCTTCCATGACTATTAGAAAACACTACATGTGTTATTTACACATTACATGCTCCACCCCCCTGCAGTCTTGCACATGCATTTCTTAACACACTTTCATATTTTCCACAATCTAAATCGTTTGGGTGGACCTCGGACCTGAACGTGCATCCCAACACTGGTGCCACCATTTTGGCTAGCTACGTAAGTAGTATTGTGACACCCACTCTGATCTACCTGTGGGGTTTGCACATTGATACATTTAGCAATAGATAGTGGTGTGTCTTTAGTCACCTATCATCAGGGGGACTGGTGATGCCCGGTTTCTCCACTGACACGATAAGTATTGTTCTTTGGTAAAGGATTCCTAATAGAACTCCTGGGTAGCTTTCTACAATGTGGGAATGGGTTGGGACCCTCACTCTCCAATTTGCAGGTTGCTCAGGACTGGGCGTGCTCTGTGGTGGCACTTACAGACGGCTCCCCTATGGTGGGTCTTCTGATAATGGAGGCTGACGTCTTTTGGGAGCTTCTTCCATTCTGCACCTTGAACTAGCACCATGACTGCCTTAAGGAACGCCTCTTTAAACAAGATTGCTTGCACCCCTGGCACCCTTAAACCAATCCAGAGCTTCCATTGAAGTTCAACTTTTCAGAAACAAAGTAAAACTTGGCTTTTCTCCCAGCTTAATTAAGGTTGTCAATCTACCTCGACACACCTCTTGCGCCTACACAAGGGTCGGTGCCTAGATATGTAACACTAGGCGCTTGCCTCTCCAGTCTTCATTCTTGTAACCATATCGACTTCTGTATGTTACTCTTTTGCCAGGCAAGACACGTTGGCTTGACCTGTAACACAAGTCAACTGCTTAACTCAATTCATATGTAAGTGATTACCTTCATGTCTGTAATGGTAGCTTCATACCACCTCCATGTAATAATTCCTGTTTATTACATGGCCATGGTAGTGGCCATGTAGTTATGGTTAAGTTGCAGTTTCCATAGGAAGAGCACCTTTTTGGGCGGTTTATAACTTTGCTCTCCCTGGACGAATCCTCACCAAACTTTGGAAATATAGTATATGGGCCACTGTGAATTCTTTTGTAAAGGTTGGAGATGTTTGGCCAGGGGAGGGCAGAGTTATAGGGGGGTCCCAAAACTTATTTTTTCCCATAGACTGAATGGGGGGAAAAATTTGCGCATGGCTCCAGGTGAAACTGCTGGACGGATTTTGACGAAATCTGCGGCAGGTACAGGGGCTTGGTCCAGAAAGCGTGCTCTTGTAAATTTGGTCACCATCCGTGCAGTATGTTTCTTTATAATTAACAAAAAGTAGGTCTGAAATAATTAGTGATATCTATGTTCGCTCCGCGGTCACACTTCCCTGTTCGGTCGACGAACAAGATACCGATTGGCTAAGGGGCTGGCGTCATGACCGCGGACACGCAACGTCTCTGCCCATTGGCTGCTGTGAGACGTGTTCTGCGTCAGATGGTTTGGATGCGCCTGACATCTTGGATCCACGGAAAGCGGATCAACAACCAGCGTACACATGCTTTTTTCATGAAACTATTTTGCTGTGTCATAGAGCATTGGGAAAGGTTCAGACAGCAAGACCTGGGTGATCAATGCATTTGTTCTTCGGTCATCATGATGTAATTTCTATGGTCCTTGACAGAGTAGGGATATACCCTCTAGTGCATTATCTTTTTGACAGCCAGGGCTGTCTCTAGGGTTTTCTTCAATTGCTCATTTCTTGTTCTTTGTTCCTCTTTTCTTCTTCGACCCCGAGTTTAGCTAGTAGACCCTGAGTTTAGCTAACCAATTGAAAATGCCCCCAATGGAACTGAAAATTTATAATTCAGAGACATATGGTTTCAACCTCTGAGTGGGGGCCTATCAACTTCAAAATTTATATAGTGTTGACTATTCTGAGAAAAAGTTTTTTCAAATGTTCTTTTCTAATGTGTATATATAGACCCCGAGTTTAGCTAGTAGACCCTGAGTTTAGCTAACCAATTGAAAATGCCCCCAATGGAACTGAAAATTTATAATTCAGAGACATATGGTTTCAACCTCTGAGTGGGGGCCTATCAACTTCAAAATTTATATAGTTTTGACTATTCTGAGAAAAAGTTTTTTCAAATGTTCTTTTCTAATGTGTATATATAACTGTCTTTTGCATTGTATGAAACACTGTGTACATGAACATGGATATTTATTGGTTCTTTTTTGTATATATTGTGCTTGATGTGGAATTTATGTTGAGCTAATAGTGCTTGGTAATTGACAGACCTTGCTTATGAGTAATAACTGAAATAATAAAGAGTTACTTCTGTATAATGTTTAAACAGAAGTACGAAATGGTGATTTTTGTAAAATGTATCCCAATGAAAACTTAGGTGGACACAGAAAAATGTAAAACACATACCTAGGAAATACTTTAGATAGCTTGTGCCATATTTCTGGTATTGAGAAGTTTATTATAAATTAAATTTATATATATGTTTAGTGAACCTGTCAGGACACTTTTCTGTTTTGTGGTTTAGCGATCCCAGTCCTTGACAGAGTAGGGATATACCCTCTAGTGCATTATCTTTTTGACAGCCATGGCTGTCTCTAGGGTTTTCTTCAATTGCTCATTTCTTGTTCTTTGTTCCTCTTTTCTTCTTCGACCCCGAGTTTAGCTAGTAGACCCTGAGTTTAACTAACCAATTGAAAATGCCCCCAATGGAACTGAAAATGTATAATTCAGAGACATATGGTTTCAACCTCTGAGTGGGGGCATATCAACTTCAAAATTTATATAGTGTTGACTATTCTGAGAAAAAGTTTTTTCAAATGTTCTTTTCTAATGTGTATATATAGACCCCGAGTTTAGCTAGTAGACCCTGAGTTTAGCTAACTAATTGAAAATGCCCCCAATGGAACTGAAAATTTATAATTCAGAGACATATGGTTTCAACCTCTGAGTGGGGGCCTATCAACTTCAAAATTTATATAGTGTTGACTATTCTGAGAAAAGGTTTTTTCAAATGTTCTTTTCTAATGTGTATATATAACTGTCTTTTGCATTGTATGAAACACTGTGTACATGAACATGGATATTTATTGGTTCTTTTTTGTATATATTGTGCTTGATGTGGAATTTATGTTGAGCTAATAGTGCTTGGTAATTGACAGACCTTGCTTATGAGTAATAACTGAAATAATAAAGAGTTACTTCTGTATAATGTTTAAACAGAAGTACGAAATGGTGATTTTTGTAAAATGTATCCCAATGAAAACTTAGGTGGACACAGAAAAATGTAAAACACATACCTAGGAAATACTTTAGATAGCTTGTGCCATATTTCTGGTATTGAGAAGTTTATTATAAATTAAATTTATATATATGTTTAGTGAACCTGTCAGGACACTTTTCTGTTTTGTGGTTTAGCGATCCCAGTCCTTGACAGAGTAGGGATATACACTCTAGTGCATTATCTTTTTGACAGCCAGGGCTGTCTCTAGGGTTTTCTTCAATTGCTCATTTCTTGTTCTTTGTTCCTCTTTTCTTCTTCGACCCCGAGTTTAGCTAGTAGACCCTGAGTTTAGCTAACCAATTGAAAATGCCCCCAATGGAACTGAAAATTTATAATTCAGAGACATATGGTTTCAACCTCTGAGTGGGGGCCTATCAACTTCAAAATTTATATAGTGTTGACTATTCTGAGAAAAAGTTTTTTCAAATGTTCTTTTCTAATGTGTATATATAGAGCCCGAGTTTAGCTAGTAGACCTTGAGTTTAGCTAACCAATTGAAAATGCCCCCAATGGAACTGAAAATTTATAATTCAGAGACATATGGTTTCAACCTCTGAGTGGGGGCCTATCAACTTCAAAATTTATATAGTGTTGACTATTCTGAGAAAAAGTTTTTTCAAATGTTCTTTTCTAATGTGTATATATAACTGTCTTTTGCATTGTATGAAACACTGTGTACATGAACATGGATATTTATTGGTTCTTTTTTGTATATATTGTGCTTGATGTGGAATTTATGTTGAGCTAATAGTGCTTGGTAATTGACAGACCTTGCTTATGAGTAATAACTGAAATAATAAAGAGTTACTTCTGTATAATGTTTAAACAGAAGTACGAAATGGTGATTTTTGTAAAATGTATCCCAATGAAAACTTAGGTGGACACAGAAAAATGTAAAACACATACCTAGGAAATACTTTAGATAGCTTGTGCCATATTTCTGGTATTGAGAAGTTTATTATAAATTAAATTTATATATATGTTTAGTGAACCTGTCAGGACACTTTTCTGTTTTGTAATTTCTATGGACACCTTGTACGCACAGTAAATGTGGGGTGTAATAACGTTAGCACTTCAGTCCATGTAGTGGGCAGGAAATTTGTAACACTTCAGTCCATGTAGTGGACAGGAAATTTGTAACTGTTGAAAGCACACGCGTATTGGTAGGCAACATTGAAATTGACAACATGCAGTGAATGCATTATTTTTTTGGAAATGGCTATTATTATGTTCATTAGTATGTCACCATGGGTGGCACATGCTACGATGGTTGTGGCCAGGGGCTAGAGTCTTAAGATATGGGTGATGAATGCATTTGTTCTGGGGGTCAGTCGTCATGATGTAATTTCTATGTCCATCTTGTACGCACAGTACACTTATATGGCCTCCTTGTATGCACAGAAAATGAGGGGTCCAATAAGGCCAGTATTTCAGCCCGTGCAGTGCACGGGGGAGTTGTTACATTTGTAAGGACACGTGTCGTGTTAGGAAACATTGAAATTGACAACATGCCGTGAATGCATTATTTTTTCCAATGGCTATTATTCTTCAACTTGATTTTTATTGGCATTTCATGCACCAACAATGAAAGTGTCAACAGGACAGAACTCCTCCTACCCACAGAACCCCCCTCCCCCTTGCTTGATCCAGTAAATAACCCCCCCAATGATGTCACCGATAAGTTCCAGGCATCCGAACAAGGGCTGAGACCCATACCCCTAAACGATAGATCCTTGAAGCCAGACCACTCTTGATTCATCTGATATGTCCGATTCCTCATGCGTGTCTGTAATTCCCAACAATGTTATAGATTTTGGGCACCAAGCCCTGCGCGCTTCCTCCTTTAAATAAGCAATTAGTTATTATACTCATTAGTACGCCGCCATGGGTGGCGCATGCTACGGTGGTTGTGGCCAGGGCCTAGAGTCTTGGATGCATGGGCGAAGGCCTTACTTCCAAGACTGTAGGCCCTGGCCACAACCACCGCCGCATGTGCCATCCATGCATACACCCGTAGTGTTGCATTTTGATTGGCAAGTTGTGGGGAGTGCATGCAGTGTTGGGTGCATGGCCTCTAGCCATGTACCCAACAACAAAGTGGTAAGTATTAGACGTGGAAGACACTGCACACCCATCCCATGTAAGATCCACAGACATACAGCTAGGAGTGAAGCCTCTGTGCAGACACACTGAAGGATAACACACCTACAGAATAACCCCCACTACCACACATCACTGAGGTGGTTGTGGGGAGACCCTGCTCTCTTGGGTGCAGGGCCGAAGGCCATGCACCCAATAATACACTTATACCTACTTAATGACATATGTCCTATGGCCTCCTTGTACGCACAGAAAATGAGGGATTCAAGAAGGCCAGTATTTCAGCCCGTGCAGTGCACTGGGGTGTTGGTACATTTGTAAGGACACGTGTGGTGTTAGGGAACTTTGTAATTGACAATATGGCGTGAATGCATTATTTTTTCAAATGGCTATTATTATATTCATTAGTACGCCGCCATGGGTGGCACATGCTACGGTGGTTGTGGCCAGGGCCTAGAGTCTTGGATGCATGGCCGTCGGCCGAAGGCCGAAGTCCTTACTTCCAAGACTGTAGGCCCTGGCCACAACCAACGCCGCACGTGCCACCCATGCATACACCCATAGTGTTACGTTTTGATTTGCAAGTTGTGGGGAGTGCGTGCAGTCTTGGGTGCATGGCCAAAGGCCATGCAACCAAGAACAAAGTGGTAAGTACTAGACTTGGAAGACACTGCACACCCATCCCATGTAAGATCTACAGACATACAGCTAGGAGGGAAGCCTCCAGGCAGAGGTGCTGCAGGATAACACACCTATAGAAGAACCCCCACTACCACACATCATCGAGGCGGTTGTGGGGAGACCCTGCACTCTTGGGTGTATGGCTTTTTTTTTAACCTCATATTTAGTTTACAAACCAGTGTACTGTGCATTGCGCTCAGTTTCTGTGTTTGCTTTTCTAATCCTTGAGTCTGGGGAAAAAAATCCTTGTCGGATTAAAAAAAACCTTAATTGCATATGGTACTAACTACTTCATTTTTTCCTTTCAGTGTTTTCTTCATCTTTCAAGTGTACGTAAGCGTGATAATGCTACGTAGCTCATGCCTTCCTTAAACACTGTCTTTCCTATATCTATCAATGTTTTATCTAGGGTAAGACCTTGGGATTTATGAATGGTAACTGCATATGCAAGAGTTAAAGAAAATTGCTCTCTACGTACATACATGTCTTTGAAGAGAAGGAATCGAGCAATTGAGCGCCCTATCCTTTTCACTTCTGAAACTTTATCAAAGTGAATATTTACAAACTGAATGTTGCTATCACATGGGTATGATTGAAAGCCAACAACTGTGCCCAGTGCTCCATTAACTAGCCCTTGCTCTACGTCAAGGTTACGTTTAAGCATTACTCTGTAATTTAATGATAATGTCAATATTTTTTCCAACCCAGCTGAGTTGGAGACTGAATTTTCTAAACTATTTAGTCTTGTTGTGGCTTGCTCACACATGGGTACCGTCATACCATGTATGTCTAGTTTGTCTGTGGCGCTAATTTCTATTATTGCTTGCATTTCTTTCTTTAACATTGTTTCATTGAATTTGAAACAGCTTGCAAGAGTTGGTATTATCGCCATAAAGTGCATGTATATGCTGGCTTTTCAATAGAGCTTGTGGTTCTTATGATAATACACCAACTCTAATACTTTTTAAGATGTTGGCATAAGTGAGATATGCAGATTGCCGCATGTTCTCAGTTAATTCTCTGTATTGGAAATGTTGCCAAAGGTTAACCTTACCTATACTACCAACTGTTTTCCGGCAGAGTTTGTGGCCTAAGGTTTTCAAAATCGGTTCACCTTTCACTGGTGTCAATTGTAGAAGATCTCCGAAAACGATAATTTGTTTCCCTGCAACGAGTTCTTCATTATTACTTTAAAGTACTTCTGGCAATCTGAGATGAATCAAAGCCAACATTAGGTTGGAGACTATGCTCACTTCATCTATTAATACAAAAAAGGTAGCAGGCGCCCCTCTCTCGAAAGAACAAGGCATGATAACCTGTTCAGTGGTTATTAACCACATTGAGAGTTCGCAGCCATTGCTTTTTGCTCACTGTACCTTCACAGATGGGAAATATCCATTTGCATATCAGTCTTTGTCCCGCCCACAAGGGCAGTCCAGCACCGAAATGCTATGGCAATTCCTCTCTGAACAAGAGTACCATCAGCAACCCCATACACGTGTTTCAGCCTTGTTGGGCATCATCAGTGAGGTGAAGCTGAGCCTCTCTAAGCACAGTGAGCAGGGAGTCCACGTCTGGTTGCCCCCAGGTAACCTAGGGTGACCAACCCCAAGTTCCTTTCATAAATACAAAAAAGGTAGCAGGCGCCCCTCTCTCGAAAGAACAAGGCATGATAACCTGTTCAGTGGTTATTAACCACATTGAGAGTTCGCAGCCATTGCTTTTTGCTCACTGTACCTTCACAGATGGGAAATATCCATTTGCATATCGGTCTTTGTCCCGCCCACAAGGGCAGTCCAGCACCGAAATGCTATGGCAATTCCTCTCTGAACAAGAGTACCATCAGCAACCCCATACACGTGTTTCAGCCTTGTTGGGCATCATCAGTGAGGTGAAGCTGAGCCTCTCTAAGCACAGTGAGCAGGGAGTCCACGTCTGGTTGCCCCCAGGTAACCTAGGGTGACCAACCCCAAGTTCCTTTCATAAATACAAAAAAGGTAGCAGGCGCCCCTCTCTCGAAAGAACAAGGCATGATAACCTGTTCAGTGGTTATTAACCACATTGAGAGTTCGCAGCCATTGCTTTTTGCTCACTGTACCTTCACAGATGGGAAATATCCATTTGCATATCAGTCTTTGTTCCGCCCACAAGGGCAGTCCAGCACCGAAATGCTATGGCAATTCCTCTCTGAACAAGAGTACCATCAGCAACCCCATACACGTGTTTCAGCCTTGTTGGGCATCATAAGTGAGGTGAAGCTGAGCCTCTCTAAGCACAGTGAGCGGGACAAAGACTGATATGCAAACCACTGAACAGGTTATCATGCCTTGTTCTTTCGAGAGAGGGGCGCCTGCTACCTTTTTTGTATTTATGAAAGGAACTTGGGGTTGGTCACCCTAGGTTACCTGGGGGCAACCAGACGTGGACTCCCTGCTCACTGTGCTTAGAGAGGCTCAGCTTCACCTCACTGATGATGCCCAACAAGGCTGAAACACGTGTATGGGGTTGCTGATGGTACTCTTGTTCAGAGAGGAATTGCCATAGCATTTCGGTGCTGGACTGCCCTTGTGGGCGGGACAAAGACTGATATGCAAATGTATATTTCCAATCTGTGAAGGTACAGTGAGCAAAAAGCAATGGCTGCGAACTCTCAATGTGGTTAATAACCACTGAACAGGTTATCATGCCTTGTTCTTTCGAGAGAGGGGCGCCTGCTACCTTTTTTGTATTTATGAAAGGAACTTGGGGTTGGTCACCCTAGGTTACCTGGGGGCAACCAGACGTGGACTCCCTGCTCACTGTGCTTAGAGAGGCTCAGCTTCACCTCACTGATGATGCCCAACAAGGCTGAAACACGTGTATGGGGTTGCTGATGGTACTCTTGTTCAGAGAGGAATTGCCATAGCATTTCGGTGCTGGACTGCCCTTGTGGGCGGGACAAAGACTGATATGCAAATGGATATTTCCCATCTGTGAAGGTACAGTGAGCAAAAAGCAATGGCTGCGAACTCTCAATGTGGTTAATAACCACTGAACAGGTTATCATGCCTTGTTCTTTCGAGAGAGGGCCGCCTGCTACCTTTTTTGTATTTATGAAAGGAACTTGGGGTTGGTCACCCTAGGTTACCTGGGGGCAACCAGACGTGGACTCCCTGCTCACTGTGCTTAGAGAGGCTCAGCTTCACCTCACTGATGATGCCCAACAAGGCTGAAACACGTGTATGGGGTTGCTGATGGTACTCTTGTTCAGAGAGGAATTGCCATAGCATTTCGGTGCTGGACTGCCCTTGTGGGCGGGACAAAGACTGATATGCAAATGGATATTTCCCATCTGTGAAGGTACAGTGAGCAAAAAGCAATGGCTGCGAACTCTCAATGTGGTTAATAACCACTGAACAGGTTATCATGCCTTGTTCTTTCGAGAGAGGGGCGCCTGCTACCTTTTTTGCACTTCATCTATTAGTAGCATTTTCATTTGTTTCAATACTCTACGTAATTCCATTGCAGCTTCTGCAGAAAGTTTGTAGTAGTCTAATTTATTTTGATGCTCTACTGGATGCAGTAGTAATCGGTGTAAAGTCACACCGCCTATGTTGTAGGCAGCTAAACCTGTGGGGGCTGTTACAACAGCTGACAGTTTGTTGTTTGTCAATTGTTGAAGGCACTTGCTGATAATTTTGATTAAGAATGTTTTCCCTGATCCAGCTTCACCACTGACGTACAGCAGTATAGGTTTGTAATTTTGGCAGGTACATTCTTTATTTTCATGTTGTAGACCATGTACAATTTGCTTTGTTACGTCTTCAAAAATGGTGCGCTGATCGTTGTTAAGTTTTGCTTGTTGTACAGTTAAGGCTCTGTATCTTCCTGATACTGATACATGGTGTTTTCTACTTCTGCCATAGCTACTTCAGCCTCATTTGCTATTAGTGGTTGTCCTAATGGTTCTTGACTTTCTGTTACAGAAGGTTGACTACTGTCGGAAGAGTCTTTATCGAGTTGGGCCTGAATTTCTTCTTCCTGTTGCTCCTCATTGTGTAACATTGTTTTGTACTGCGTAAAGTTCACATCAGTGATAGTGCTTTCATTTGCTTTGAAAGCATCTTCATAGCACTCATAATTATCTAGTATGTCTTCCTCTTTTCTCCATGGTTTGAAAAGTTGTAACAGAGACATGTAATATAGTTCTTTCTGTTGCGGAGTTTTTAATGACAATTTCACATGATTAATTAAGCTTCGTTAGTTAAGTTTCACTAAGCTCCCTTCACAATCTGTCACTCTATATCTGTGTTTGCTTTCATCGGGTTTTACATTATTTTTGTATGCAAAGTTTTGAGCTATATGGTATAGACACATGCTTTCCAGAGTGGTACTCCTGTTCGGATAGTATGTGTCCAGTAAATTGTTTTTTAGAATGTCTTGGCTGTTGGGATCATTTCTGGCAATTGTTTCTCCTCATATGATTTTAGCACTCTTTTTCTAGATTTTGCAGGACCAAGACTGAGCCATAATATGTTGTCTGATTTTCCATACAAAGCATTCCCTATGAGAGAGCATTTTTATGCCTAGGCTGTACTATTTCTGTGATAATGTTTAGTCTGATGCTAGGTCATCCCAGAGGTCTTGAAGCTCTGTTTTTTCTGCTTTTGTTAAGTAGGCTGTAACATATTGTGCAACAGAAGTTGAATTGTCTGCAATGTACTGCACATCTATGTTTGCATTCCATAATAGGGCAATGATTGCATTGTAATTATTCATATATTTTGATTCTTCACTTCTTTTTATGTAATATGTGTTTTTAGGTGATTTACCTTTAACACTATGTCGAACTGAAGACACGAAGGTGTTTACTTCACCTGTTTCTGTAACTGGTCTAGGGAAACCAAAGCGGCATTTGGTGTAATATTTATCTTTGTTTTTGTATTTACGGTGACAATATTTGCCACATTTGTGTCTTTGAAATTGTAAAATCTGCCCATGCAGCTCACTTTGTGTCTGTTGTGAAGGGATTTCACATGTGACATATTTTTGGATAAAGTGCAAAACATTGCTATCACTGTCGTGCCCAAATTTCAGTGCACCTTTGATCCATAACAGCATGTGAATATGTGGTGCTCCTCTTGCTTGATATTCTTTTCTCCAAAAGAAGTGTTGCACTTCTCCAACAGTTTTATTGCAAATAAAGTGTAGCATTGCAATGAAACGATGATGGAAATATCTTGAGATATGAACTCGATCTAGAGAGCAAAGTTCTTCAGGTGTTAATACATCTATGTTGTTTTTGTTGCTGTTTGCTATGCGTAGGAACTCATGTAAATCTTCCCATGCATATTCTGCACAACATAGCGTATCAAACCAAGATGGTGGTCCAATGTTTCTGATCATGCAACGCACGTCTCTGTGCCGTCTGAACCAGTATTCCTTTGTACCACGTATGTTTGCAAACAGATTTGTTATACTTGATTGTAACATCTCATCTTTTTCTTGTACATTTTGTATTAACTGCGTAGCTGACATATTTTGAAAGTGCGTTCCAGATTTAAGAATGTGTGCAACTCCATAACATAGTGTTGCTAATTCACTTTCATAGAGTAGGTGGAGGAGGTGGAATATGTATTCCACATTTTGTCTAAATCTGGGATCTTGCGAATACATTCGTAATGAGAGGTATTCTGTTGCCCCAATCTGAGTGGGTCTATCATCGTATCTCCTACCTTTGCCAGTAGGAAATAGCAGTGGAAAAACACGTGCTTTTATACTTTTTTCACAAATACTCATTGGTGACCCTTTGGTTTGTCGTATTTGGTAAGTTTCTAGGGCATCATCTATGCTTTCATTGGAATGCAATTGATGAATTGTGTAATGGTCCAAAAGAGTGGATACTGTAGCTGGATCCAGAAGTTTGAATTGTCCAGTTTCTGATGGCTCTTGAATTATTTAAGTTGTTTGCCTTAAGCTTTCATCAATATGTATTTCCTTGTAGCACTCATTATTGTCCTTTAGATTTTGTGATGCTTGTCTAACTTTGTGTAAGTCCACTAATTGTTGCCAATTTTTTTGTCCTTTGTTGGTACTCCATTTACCAAGAATATTAAAGAAAGCTCTATTGAACGTTCCACTACTAGAGTGTGTACATTTTCCATTAGATCTAATGGCAAGTAAACTACTTTGCCACGGATGCCATTCACCAATTCAGAGGAAGGTAATTTTGCTGTTTTTGGATGAAGGGCGTATAATTGCTTGAAATGGGTGAACTGTTTTAATTATTATGCTCTCATACAAATTGAGTTGTTGCAGCATTTCTGGTAATGGAAACAATTCCAAATTATTTGTAATAACACGTGAAGGAGTGTGGTTGTTGTCTAATTTTGCAGTACAGTAACTGCAACATATTAGGCATTCAGTTATTTCATATTTGTTTTCAGCTAAAAGGTACAAAGCTAATTCAAACCATTTAGAGTCTTCATTGTTTTCTATTTTGTATGCTATGTCCACATTTTTTGTGTCCCTTTTGTAAAACGTTCTGCAGCAACACACACACACATGGTTTGGTACTTCAGCCGATGGCCTTTTAAATTTTACTAATTCTTTTCTATATGTGTGTAGTAGAAGGTTACTATGTGCAGAATTGTCGCTACTATGTTCTAAAACTGTTGCATTTTCTACGTGGCTCTCACTTCCAAAATACTTTTTCTGAATATGGTCCATTTCTTCTTGTAAGTATTTGGGTGTACCATGCAGAAGAGTGGTATTTAAATTGACTAATTCTGAAGCTGGACTTTGCACAGTATATTTTATACACTAAATTTCTTACATTGGAATGATTTGCTGATATTCTTTTAATATCATGGAAGGTACTTTTGCAAATAGGTCCAGAAATGCAGGCTAATGAATGTCCTTTTAGTCCTGTGTCTTTCCACACTGCACAAATATCCATATTTTGCAGCACTTTCATTTTACTTTTGTCTTTACCTTTTACATATTGATTGAGGAACTGACGTAAAGATTTGAAAGCTTTGTTTGGAATGTCACATATTGATGTGCACGGCCATTTGTATACTGGACGGTGTGGTTCTGCTGAATCGAGAGGTAAGTCTGAGTTTTCAGGAGATAGTTTTGTAAGCAGTGTTTCTTGTTCCATGATGGTAGTATTGATTTTCTCATAACCTCGTCCACTGCTATGGATGGCAATTGTGTTTGTTTGATTTTGTTTGTATGCTTCTTCATTAAAATATAGCTCTGTGGTTGTTATGTGACTCCATTCACCACCACAAACATGCAAGAAATTATTTTTGTTCACATTCCGTTTATTGCTGAGTTTCTTTTGTAGTTTGGTACTTAGTTTTGTTAGTGCTTTCATCCTATTTAACACTAATATGAACAACTTCCTTTTGAGAAGGATTTCACTGTCCACGTGTGCTTGTAGAATTAACTTTCTACGGAACGTTTTAAAGGGTGAGGATGATTTTGGTCCTCTTCTTAGTAGATTCTGAAGGACTCTGTGATAAAACATTTTTGCTGAAATACTTTTTTTACTATGGGTTCTTCTTACACTATCAGGATTATTAGGAACACTGTTAGCTGTACTGGCAGACATTTTTTGACAACATTTCTGTGTTTTGTGACACTTTTTGATGGAGGAGGTACAGTTTCGGTAGTTGCGACTTCCTTTTTTATATCACCCAAGTGCATTACCTGGTTTGTACCAAGATTCTCTACACACTTTACAACAAGTGGATGCTTACATTGGGCACCTTTATTTGTCTTTGCTCTAATTCTGCGTTCCTTTCTACGGAGTTGCTTTTTGGTAGGCATTCTTTGGTGTCTGTTGAGAAAAAACATATACTTTGGACTGCTGTCCAATGTATGTGTGCAGTGTGCGTGTGTGCATAAGTCTGATGGGGAAGCTCTTTGTCATGGTGTCTCAATGTACAGTGAACTCTAACAATCATTTGGTAAGGCTACTTTACTGTTTGTATACTACTACAATGTGCTTCAGATGAGAGTACAAAGTGGCCTACTTGTGACGAGACCATTATTAATAACCGAAATGCCAAAAACTTGCTACAGCAACTTCTTTTCACAATCTAACCTTATAAGGATTAACTATGTTATTTCAGTACCAAACATACAGGGATTTATCAGCCATTCTGCCTGTTATTCTTTGTTCAATAAATGGATATTTGTAGGTCACATGGTTTACAAATCAATGCTTGCTTTGGTGCCCAAAATAAACGAATAACCCACGCAGCCTCTCTAACGAGTAGTTACAATATAAAGGTTGTACTGTACTTATTTTCTGGTGCAAGATGACCAGGTTTCTTCGGATATATCGTCTGCAGTGTAGATGCTGTTGATTCTCAGGAGAGTAGTCTTCACTGCGAATTAAAAAAACAAAATCAATTACTTTGTGTGTTTGCAGCAGTGATGATACTGTGGACATTACTTGTGCTTCTTTCGTCAGAGGATTGAACTTTCATATTTCAACCCAGTGCACGTGCACTTTTAACTTCACTCTGTGCAGTCTTTGCACAGTCCTTGCAATATGGTACTTGTAAGTCCTTCAAAAGAACTAAATTTAATAAGGGTATGGAAATGCCTTGTTCTTTACAAAGTGTACTATGCATAGGAGAGAGGTTTGTAAGCGATAGGGCAAAGTACTAGATGGGGAAACATTTTGTATTTGTTAATGAAAAGCATGATGTCGAAAAATCGGGAGACCCTCAGAAGGAAATGTCAGCACTACAATCGGGAGCGCTTACAGTTCTCATACGATCACATTGCAAGCAGCATTACTGTAGGCCGTACAGAGTACAGAACTCTGACATTTTCAAATACAAAATTGAGGTCTGTCCTAAATAGGCATGCATGCAGCGTATGTACAGGTTACAGGTTAGCAGTCGTGCGATTTGTGCATGATAAATCGGCAATCGTGCACTTTAAAGGGGGAGCGTTGTTATGTCTTCCCTATGGACATTTAGTGGCATTATTTTGTCTAATTTAAATCATAGGGCTTTCACATGTTCTCTGATTAAAATATACATACCTGTACCCTATACTGATGCATGTGCACATGTATGGAGCTGTACGTAGAAATTTGCAATCCTCGCACAGTAGCTTGTGAAGTAGGTGCTTTGCAATAGTATGCGACTTCCATTCAGAATCATCGACAGTAATTTTGAAGTGCGCAATGTTGATGACGGAGTTAAAATTAGCAATGTTCTATGTGATTGGTGGATGATTGTGCGACTGCTTAGTCGTGTCCAATGAGGGTCTCGCTTTGGTACCGCTGTAGAAAGGGTGGAAGGACTGGGTAAGAGTTACGTGCCGCACGTAGGCAACGCTTGTCCGCTGGTAGGGCGCATCACATATGGGTTT
Source organism: Ambystoma mexicanum (assembly GCF_040938575.1). Taxonomy (NCBI): domain Eukaryota; kingdom Metazoa; phylum Chordata; class Amphibia; order Caudata; family Ambystomatidae; genus Ambystoma; species Ambystoma mexicanum. The sequence continues at coordinate 962,560,041 of NC_090929.1, read as the reverse complement.
CTACAGCAAATCCTGCATGGAAAGGCGATTGTAGGCATCAGCCAATCAGATGTCCACATTACTCTTTTGTGTGGAAAGACGGTGCGCACACTGAAGATGGCAGAGGTGGAGAGGGTTAGGGTTTTGATGCTTGCTTACAACACTATGCCGAGAGTAGGCATGTGGCACACCATTTTGATGTGTAAGGAGTGGAGGTGGTGTGGAACGCTGACACTAATGCCAATGCTGCAGCAATTCTGCAAGTTTGTAGAGACATGCGTAGAATGACCACTCCTCATGTGGTAATTTTGCACTACGGCGCTTGCCATGTGGGATACCTGACTTCACGTACTTTGTTGGCAGATTTGGCACAGTTGGTTGAAGCACTCATGACCATCTTCCCAACAACAAAAGTCATTTTTTTCTGCTTTACTCCCGAGAGTACAATGGAAAAACACTTCTGTTTTCTGTCCAGATCAAAGCATCGGGTGGTGTATCATCAATCGCGGCATGCGTGCATTCATGATACAAGTTGGTATGTTTTTTTGCAGCCTTCTTTCGGAAATGCGATGTTCTTTTGGAAGGTAAGGCTTGCTTTAGAGAAGGTTCTGTAATGTTTGCAAGAGTAAAGCAAGGACACAAAATACAAAAAAAATCATAACATTCCATATGTCTGTACGGTATCTGGCCAAAAATAAAAAAACGGCTCTTTTCAGAGCCTACCTTAAAGGGGAAAAAGGGGAATAGTACTTTAATGTACCGCCGACACGCTCTGATCCTGTACATGTCCGCGAACATGGCAGTAGTTAGCAGCCAGCACATATCACCACCGGGGATTCAAGGGTGGAGCCGCACGTAAATGAGAATGAGCGGCGCTAGGGATTGGTCCATACATTTCAGTAGGTGTGTTCTGACTGATGTACTTTAATAAGACCGTCTTCTCCCTCACAGGAGACCACACAGCCATGGCTTTCCATGATCGAAAACAGATTATCTGGATTTTGGGAGACTCATGGATACATTGGTTGAAGGTGCATGCAGAAATCTGCAGTTTATCTACAAATCTCGGATTTCCACATACAGAAGTGCACTGGCATGGCGTGCGTGGCATTGAGATGGCTGGACTTGGTACCTCTTTGTGTTACTTTACTGACAGAGCCTCCTCCAGATATACTGATCATTCATTGTGGAGGAAACAGTTTAGGTCATGTATCTGGAATTTCTTTGCAATTTGCAATGAAGGAAGGACTCGCGAAGCTCATGGACATGTTTCCAAATTGTCAAATACTTTTTTCTCGTATTCCCCAAAGACAAATATGGCTGCATTCTTCTGGGTTTGGTCCACAAATGGAGAAAGCGAGACGCAATGTGAATAAGGTTGTGTGTGCATTTCTAAGAGATGTTGGCATGTCCTCTTTCCACAATGAAAACATTTTGTTTTGCAGTACTTTCATTTTCCACAGAGATGGAGTCCACCGCACATAGGCTGGCAATCAGATTTTTCTTTGCAATGTAGAAAATGCATTACAACCTCTTTTGAAATCAAACTAACCTATCTGACAATCCGTTTTCCCAATCCACTGTTTTTGCCCCTGTTTTTGCCCCTGTTTTTGACCCACACAGCACACCACCGAAAGGCTCTTTTCAGAGCCGCCACTTACTCTAAACGTACACTTAATTGCGCTTGCTCCACTTGCACCCTCCTTTTGTCCTCTACGGCTGTCCAAAAACTTTTTCAGAAGTCCGCAGGGGTCTACAGCCGTCACTTCATAATTCTATTGTTATACTGAGAAAGGCGGCTCTGAAAAGAGCCTTTTCTGTAATTTTTGTTCTTTTTACGTTCATTGCTTAACAGCACACAACACACTAGGAGAAGAGGCGAAAGGAGGGTAAGGAAGGGACACCAGCCACGGGGTTAAAAAAGGGCAACTGAACAGAGAAAGATTTAGGGTGACCTTTATTTAGGTAAGGAGCAGATCTTCTGGTGCTCGGTGACTGCAGCCTCAAAAGCACTTCAAAAACTCTCCCCCCTGCAGAGTACTGCATCACAATATGTGCAAACTACTGTCACCTTTGAAAGGTAAGGGTCAACAGCATTGCGAATGGCTTGTGAGGCAGCTGGAGGAAGGCGCTCCCCCACAGGAGCGTCTCTTGTGATGGGAGGATTGGATACTGAGGAAGCTGTGGAGGAACTCAAATGACTACGCTATTCACATGGCACCACCCTGCGAATGTCCGCAATGTGGAACAAAGTGAGGTGTCGCTTCATGGTTGTCGTACCAAAACTGTACGCTCCAAATCTCCCGCGACTCAACACCACCTCGCACTGGTTACAGTTCACCAGGTTCGCAAGTGCTTTTGGTACATTCCCATAAACGGAAAACAACCACCACACCCACAACTCCCGCCGAGTGCCCCTAGTGCGGAGTTCCTCCACTTCATTCTCTTCCTCCTCTTCTTCCTCGATCTCTACATCCTCACCCATATATTTCTCTGCAGGCCTTTGGTGAGGTGGTGGTGGTGGCAGGTTTGGGGTTGGTGCAGAGGCTAATGACCCAACAGCAGCCATGGAAGCCATAACGATTAGTTTCCTTTTGGTCACTACAGCAGTAAAGGCAACACACCTCAATCTGCTATAGCTAGAAGGACAATGAAGTTGCGCTCGGGGGTGTGGCCTTTTGTAGGGGTGCAGGGGTGTGCCTCGTGACCGTCTTCATCCCTACAAATCGGTACACAAATTTTACACAGCAAGTCCTGAGGTGGCCTACTGTTTGGGATGTATGAAATTACATTTTTACACTCTACAATACTTTGCCTTGTGTCTACAAGGTCATTTGTATTGTTGCCGGAAGCACACCAACCGCGGAAATTAGTCCCCACGCTCAGCGTAGGTGCGGTCACATGATGACATCCTCAACACATCCGCCCCAGTAATGAAAGTCTCCTGGACAGCAAATGTAAAGAATCAAAAGTGCGCATGCCTTCAAGTGTCCTACGGACAGTGTGCGGGTTCTCAAACTAATTCAAAGTGCGACACAAGTGATACGGACCGTTAGGAACAGGCGTGATGTTAGTAATACTTACGTTTCTACTCCGCATGTGCACGCATGCTATGTTCACTGTACGGACAGTTCCTGTGTCCTTAGGACAACTCCATTTTGTTTGTCTACGAACTTGCCGGCAACCGTGCCTGTTCTACGGACGGCAACATTTTGGCTGCGCCTGATACGGACCTCTATGCTGTCCTTCACACACTCCCATTTTCCTCATTTACACCCATTCCGAACATCTGGTGTGTTCTACGAAAATGTATTATCTCGTTTCCAAGCGGTATGCCGAGGTAGTATATCCTTTGGACACCCCTTTCTGTTTATGTACGCACAATTTCAATAGATGATGCAGTCACACATCACATCCGTCTTACATGACATTACACAGCACCCACATTCCATTCCTTGCGGATAGGTCGCTCAGTCACGCTTTTCGCGAACATTTTACGTCTTTTTTAAAAAAAAATCTACACACAAACTTTTTCTCTACAACTACTGTACAAAAACATTTCAAATACACACACACACATATCAATCTTAAGAAGTAGCGGGGGAAGCGGACACTGAAACAAATATGGGGGATTAGGATTCAACACAGGCTGGTTATGAGGAGAAGATTTGTGAGGGTAAGAAGGGATGGATATTTCGTCAAAACATCTATTTTCCTGTTCCAGGTTTGGGGATGGTTCACTAGGGAATGGAGAAGCAGGGCAGGTGCAGGTGGGGCAATGATAACAAACTTTTCATCTCACACAGTCCTCCACAAACTCCCGTAAACTTTGAAAATTGGCATTCAATATGTCCATTTTCTCCTATATCCTCTTTATCCTGTCTTCTTCTCTCTCGTTTGTTGCCCTTTAGTCTTTCTTTTCCTGGTCTGTTAAAAAAAAAAATATATATATAAGTTGAATGCCTCTAAAATACTGGTCACTATTTTCCATATGCAGAGCAATGTGTACCATTATTGTCGCTGTCTTCAGACATTTCCCCATGCGGGAAATACTACTCCAGCCACTCCAAAGTACTAGCCATTTCTGAGTCAAAACAACAGAAAGAAATTATTATTTATGCACCACATACAAAAAAGAAACTCACGCATATAAAAAAATGATCTGCACTCACTCTTTTGCTGTAATCTCCCTTCGTCCTACTGTGTCCGTCCACTGTCGTTCCAGGCTGTCGAGTTTCTGTGAAGTGATTACGCTGGAGGCATCCTTTTTTTTAATGCTACCATCCACTTCATTCTACATGCTTATTAAATTTTTTGTTTTCTTTTCCCAGCTTCAGGTTTCCATATTTACTTATTACTACTTATAATATATTTATGTCCTTCTTCTACATTGCACACTTTTTGTGTAAGACAATAGTACATTTTCAACTACTCCCCGCCTCTTTGGGTAATGTTGATCCTGTCCAACCCTGTCCGCAAACAGGCCCTCAGTCCGTACCTTTCCAATTGCAATAGGGAGGGGGTTCTGTATGTTCCATGTTAAATGTATGTCAAGTACGTAGATTCTACTACATATCTCTCAAAAACACATGACAGTGTATATTCTGCTCACCAACTTCATTGCCACAATTTCATGCTTACCTTCCACCTTCCAAAAACCTACACAATTCCCTACAAAAACAACTTTGTTAAGGGGACGTTATGGTTAAGTTGCCCTAACAAAAACCTGTACACTTCACTAAAAAAAACTTTCCACCTCCCCTTTATGCTTCAAATTAAAACCGAAAAAACCCCTGAAATTCGCCAGTTATGGTAAACTACGCCCCCAACCCTGCCACCACCCCTGTGCACTGCTAACACTAACACACAGACCATAAAAGATGTCATCTCAAATGTCAATGCTGACATCAATGACGACATCACTTGTTTAGCCCCTTTCTTTTCCTTCCCTGCCATACATATATATATGTACAATCAGTAAAAAAATGTCACTAAAGAAATGTTATACTTTACAGTGCAACCAAACACCACTAAACATTCCCCCATTATAGTAAGCTAAGCAACCATAACTCACACCATCTACGTGCATTGCTAAGACAAACACCCAGGACATCAAAGATAAGATCACAAATATCATTGATGACATCACTGATGACATCACATGTGTGCATCACTTATTTTGGTGCATTGAAAAATGTAGACTAGGTGGTTTTATTCACTGACCAGCACAATATGAAAATTGAAAAGGTGCTGTATAGCAAAACGTTACCCTTGTGGTGTGTTCTTAAAGGACGAATTTTAAAGACTGACTGAGGAGAATGCCCTAGATCCCCATGCCAGAGTCTGGGTATATTCCCCACATGTGCTGTTCCACAAAGGAGGATTTCATTTGTTTCATATGTTGAAGCAGAGGCAGCTCTTTATAATCCAATTCTAAATGGCTAAGAATGCAGTAATCAAAGAGAGCCTGTCTGTTGGGTCATCTTTAAGGTGAATACTGTAAGTTGGGTGTTGTCTGAATAAATCTTGAAAGAGATGTTAAAGTAATCATACAACAAAGCCAGAGGATGAATGTAAACATTGAAAAGCCAAGTGGACACAGTGGATCCCTAGACCACATGTTTGGACTGTGAACTCTGCTGAGAAATCTGTTCAGTCTGACTCTTGCCATTCAAACCTATGTGAACAAGGAAATATATTCTGGTGCATTACCTACAATGCCCAATCATGTGTTCTGCCATGGGAGATCAGGTTTAAGTGCTCCAGTATTTCATATTCTGCAGTCATGTCCAGCTTGACAATTGTTGTAGGTTTGTCAGATTCAGGATCTCGTAAGATGCCTTTTATCTTGTCTAACAAAGTGAATTCACTGCTTCTTCCTATGCAGAATTTTGATACTTAATTGTGGAAACTATAATTGACCTTGCTGAACAGTAATTATTTTATGTCAAGGTGTCCAATCATGTTTGCTGCAAATGTTAGGGTAGAGATAGGTCAGTGTTTAGTTGGCTGGATGGGTCAGCATCTGATTTCTTAAAGAGCAACATGATTTAACCAATTTGAGGGGGTACCAGGAGCAAACCTGAATAAAGTGATGCATTGTAGGAGGATTATTAAGAGGTTGCCTAACGTGGGGAGTTAGATAAGGGAACTACCTCTGTGAGACAGGGTGGTTGGAACAAGACTGGAAAACGTCACTGTCGGCCTTATCAGCAGTGAAAGCTTTTCATAAATACAGGTGCTCATTGGGCTTCATCAGTGCACTTCCCATCCCATAGAAAGAATGGGTCCTGCATGGACCTCAGTAATGCAAGGTCCTCTAAAGTAGAAGCAGTTATGCTTAGGCTTCCTGCGTGCAAACAACCTCATAGAGAATAGGTACATCATGGACCAGAATATTATAGTGTTAATACAAATAACCAGGAGACCCGGGCCCTCACCCACTAACTTGCACTACATGTGTGTGGTGCAGATAGTGCTGTGCATACAATTCCTAACCCTGTTTTATTTCACCCCTGCCTAAACCATATATGTACTTGGACAGAGTCATTTTAAAATGGGTAATACATTCAATTGAGCTGTAAAAGTGAGATGCAATGAATTTACATCGTATTTGTTCAGCCTATTTTTGTGTTGACACAAAGTGGAGGAAGAGGATGGAGCAGAGAGTAGATCTCTTTCCATGCTGACTTACTCTGTCTTGTGTGACCACTTTATTTTCATGCAGGCATGCTCAAAACCAGATGGATTAAGTAGAAATCCATTAGTAAATATTGTCTGCAAAGTCTCATTTGCAGGTGGAATATACTTACATTGGTGTAGTGGGGGCCCCAACAACCCCTGTGGTGTGGGGGGGCCTGCTACACCAGGTCTAGGGGTGAGGCCCAGACCTGTCCTCACCCATTGGGGTGACGGTTGGGCTGGTGCTCACAGCATGGGAAGAAGGAGCTCAGTAGGGACATCAGCCAAATATGACATGTGACACGTGCCACAACATGTCACTGTCTCCACGGCATGGATTAGAGCAGGTTTTGTGATATGCAATGTCAAGTGTCACATGTCACATTCAGCTCCTTCCCCTTCGATTCTGGCTTCCTTGCTCTGTGTCCTATACAGGAACCAGGAAGCTCTCCCAGCTTCCAGGTTCCTATCTGTGAGCATTGTGGAGGAGCTGGTGGGCTTGAGTGGCAAGGCAGACCAGAGCGTCTGCAGGAACCGGGTAAGAAGGCTTTTTTTATTTTTGTTGCATTTGTAATATGTGTATTTTGCATGTGAGAGGTGTGTGTCATATGTGTGTATATGGTATGGGTCAGTGACTGGTGGGTGTATGAGTATGAATGTGAAAGTGTGTGTTTGAATGTTCTGGGTGGGTGGGTTGGTGCGTGCCTCTGCGGAGAAAGCTGTGTGAGTGGATGTGAGAGAGGTTATATGGTTGAGTGACTCGTGGGTAAATGAGTATGAATGTGATTGTGTGTGTTTGAATGTTCTGGGTAGGTGGGTGTGTGCAGGTGTGGAGAATGCAGTGTGTGTTTGTGTGTGTGTGTGGTGTGAATGGTCTTGTGGTGGATGCATCTGTGGAAAATTCAGTGTGAGTGAATGGGAGAGAAGATATATGGGTGAGTGACTGGTGGGCAGGAGGGGATTAATAATATTATTGTGTGTGTGTGTGTGTGTGTGTTTGTGCACAAGACCCTGGGAGGCAGGGGATCAATGGAGCATTTTAGACACATTCTTAAGTGACATGGCATGTTTTACTAGCTTTTTTCAGCAAAGTCAACTTCATATGTGTTTTACATGGCTAGACTGGCATTTTGCTGCAGCCAGTTTAGCCATTTCTTACTGTTGTATGACTTTTATTACTGGCCATCTTTGATAAAGCAAGCATGATAACTGGTATTACATTACTATTCTGGCATTTTGATATTACGGCCTAGATATTTCTAACTGTTGTGTGAATTTTTATTAACTGAGCATCTATGATGAAGCAAGCGTGATAAGTGTTCTTTCGAGTCTAGACTGGCCTACATTGGTACCAATCTGGACACATTTTCTTATTGTGGGATGGCACCTTTAACGATCAATCCAACATTAGCGTGCTTTTACAGAGGAAACTGGCAAATATAGGCAGAGCAACCTTTGATATATATATTTTTTATAATATCATTATTGGCATTATGTGCAAAGCGAACATGAGTATGTTCTTACATGGAAATACTGGAATATGTTGGTAGAGCCAGTATGGGCACAACCAGCATGAAAATATTTGTATACTAGCAAATGTTGTGGGACATACAAATGCATTGGGAAATGTTCCTGTGCACTGTTGTTGACTTGCATCTATTGGATTTTATCATTGGTTACCCAACAAAACCGATTGTAAACTGTCTTTTTACCCAAATGTTCAAAGAAAGTGTGCTGTATACCGCACCATTTTAACCCAATATTAAAAAAATAATTCTAGTGGGGGCGGGGAGAGGGTCCCAATCCCTTTTTGTGTGTTCGGACTGCATACTTGTGGCAAACATTTGCACCCCTCCAATAAATATATGCACCAGCTGCCACTGGTGGCTGGCACATTTGGGTGCCAGAGACAAGGCACTTCCCTGTTGTTCTTAGGTTTCATGAGAAATGTAAGGTTTGATTAAAAAACATACATTTTTCACCTCGCGCAGCATGCACATGCCCCTGCAACATGATCTTCATGGACATTAAGCACGCATGGCGGTCCAGGTCGACCAGGAGTGTGTCTCATTCCATGCTTTGTTGGGGAGGGGTTGGCGTGGAGAGGGTGTGGCCCTCAGCATGGCTTGCATGAGGGTCCCCAACATTTGTGTTACTCCATTGTATACTTGTATACTTGTTTACAAGATAGAGAGGAAAATGAATGTGTAAAAGTGAGTTTGCCTCTCTTTTACTCTTTTCTCCCCCCCCCCACACCTCATGAATGTTTAAAATTGCACGCAGAGGATTCCGCAGCACGTAAGTACTAACATTGGTGTTCCCCTACGTGCAATATACGTTTCTTATGAAATTAGGCTGACAATGTTGTGAGTCATGTTTTACCTAATAGTCCCTGATGCAACCTCAAACTCATGAAGTCAGTTTCAGAAGCAATGTTTTCATGATATGGCGATGTCTTGCATTTTGGTATTAATTTGTAGGCACCAACAGCAAAGCGATTGTTACTTCATGTGATTGCTGGTACTCTTGTGTCCAAATGATTCTGAAAAGTCATGTCTCAGTGTTAGGAAGGATTTCTCTTCCTAACCTTTCCCTACATTTATATGGACCCCCAAACCTTTTGCTTTTAATTTTTTAATCTGACCTACACTTTTTGCATTGCAGTGAAGCCTTTAGCTTCCATACACTGGTATTTGCTCATCTGTCATAGGGAAACTGACATGTCCTTCAGGCTGTCACGTTTGTTCCTTCGGCATCTTGTCACTAACTCTTCTTCCTGGACTGTGATGCTAGGAAAATCCTCATATGGACTTCAGTGCCTGGGAAAGAAGAGGTTTTTAGCGGGCTACTGTAGGGCCATGTATTTTTGATGTCAGGGAGTGGGTTGGGACTGTCTGGTCCCAATGCACAAACTGGTTTCAGTGTGTCTGAATGGTATTTATGAGTTGTGCCACCAGTGGTCCTGATTGGACTACTGCTGGGGTGTGTGTCTGGGCGAGATCTATGATTGGCTAATGGGAGTTTCGGCTTTTACCTGGATTTTGAATAAGAAGAGGACCTCCGCACCCATTCCAGGGAGATCCTGGAAGAAACCGAAGTAGCAAAGTATCCTGTCCAGCTGCAAGACTTGCAAAGAGTCTGTGAACCTGTTGGAAGAAGGCCTGGCGACCAACCTCTGCTGCTGTTCTGTAAGAGACCTGTCTTGTTGAAGATTCCAGCAGTCCAGCAAAGGATCTGTGACTCTTGGAGTGGAGGGTACATCCATTCTCGACATCTGCTCAGAGTCCTCTGAATAAGAGCCTTCGGAAGTGACCCTGGACCGCCCAGTAGCTGACCAGCTCAGAGATTGGGCTACCTTACTGCAGATGTCACTGTTCCACGTTGAGGCCTGGAACTGGGGGATCGCCAGTTTGTGCTACAAGACACACCCCTGCCAACTTTTGTGTTTCCAGCATCAAGGGGACCGAGGCAGAGTCTGACTGCAGCAAGTGTATCCTCCTGTGTCACTGTGCATCAGTGGCCGTCACCTGAAACAGCTTTCCTGCATCCAGTCCTGTGCTGAGAGGATCCCTGCATTGTGTTCTTCTGTCACTGAACGGAGAAGTGCTCAAACCTGCAACCCCTGGGCATCAAGAACTGAAGATGATGGTTGAAAAAGCAAGCTCGGAACCGCTTTTGAAATGGATAACATCTTGGGAATGACAAAATGGTTGTTTATGCAAGACCTACTGGGGCCTGGGGGCTTCAATACCTTCAACTCTCTCTTCCTAAATATCTTCCCTCTCGAGCTCTTCACTCCTCCGCTCCAACTCCCGCAGGGTCAGTCGCTTCTCCAAGCAATGAATTGTTGATAGATCTCTTTCTTTGGCTGGGGCCCTCCCTCTGGAGCAGCCTCCCTGCCTCTCTGAAAATTAAGGAGAACCATCTACGGTTCCGGAAGCACCTCAAGACCTTCCTCTTTGCTTCTGCTTTCTCTCCTCCTCTCCCCTGCTGAACTCCTGGCTGAAACTGAAACTGCACTGGTCACCTGGCTACCCTTTGTCCTCGAGCCCAGGTCCCCTCCCAACCAGTTGCACACCATCACTGCCCCTTTGGAAACCCTTGCAGTTGGGGCTGTTTTCTGTATCCCTACAGCCCCCTACCAGCACTTGACACCTGATGTCTACACTTACCCTTGCACCTGCCACCAGCTGGCCGTACTTCTTATTATTTTCCTTTTTATTGTTTTATTTATTACTGTCATCATATGTACTGCACTTCCTGTCCGCCTTCCCCCTCACACTTTTCCAATCCCCCCTCCCTTGCACTTGCGCGATCTCAATGTCACCTGGCCTAGTAAGAGCGTTGTCCATGTCGTCCCTCTGTTCCCCTCCCTTGCCTCTTCGCGGCTTGAAACACTTGTGTATAGGCACATTACAAATGCCATATATATCATATCATATCATATCATAAGCTTGCCTAGAATGTCAAACCTAGAGCTAACTGGAGATGCAGAAGTTCGAGTTTACTGTGAATGTTAAGCGTAATGGAATGCTACAGTATGACACAGCATGGTAAATTGTGTCTTGACAAGCCATAACTTGACATACCATTACAGGGCATATTACAGCATATCATGATCTGAGAGTGAATGTGATAGTGATTGTGTTAGTGAGTTTAAGTGTGTGCAGGAATACAATGTTAAATGTGTGAGAGAGTGTGAGTCTTAGTGTGGCTGTTAGAGTATGTGTTAGATTGAGCGTAAGTGTTTGTATGAGAACACGTGTGCATTTGGGAAGGAGTGAGAAAGTGAGTTTGAGAGTAAGTGTGAGTATGAGTGTTAGTGCAAGAATATATATGAATCAGTGTTAGAGGGAGTACAATTGTGGGCAAGCATGTGAAAGTTGGTATGAAAGTGAGTGGGATCGTGAATGTGAGGTTGAGTGTGGTAGAGAGTTTATGCATGCAAGTGAGTGTGATAGGGTGTGATGAGAGAAAGTGAAAGAGAGTAAGTGTGAGAGTGAGAATTATAGCAAGAATGAGTGTGTGTGTGAGTGTTATAATGAGTGTGACAGTGTTTGTGATTGTGACTATGCATGTGTGAGAGGGAGTTTGAGAGTGACTGTGAGTTGTTTTTGAGAGTGGTTGTGACTGAGTATGAGTATGAGAGTGTGAGAGCATGCAAAGGGGTGTGAGTGGGCTAGTGATAATATGTGTGCCTGTTTCATAATGAGTGAGCAAGAAAGTGAGAGTGAATTAGAATTTGATGAATATGAGTTCAAGAGCCAGTGTGAGAATGAGTATGAGAATGAATGTGACCATGAGTATAAACGTGAGAGGGGGGTATGAGAATGCATGTGGATTAAGTTTAATTGTAAATGTGACTAATCACAAGAAAGTAAGTGAGTGTATGTTTAACAGTGAATGTGTGAGTAAGTGGCAATGATTGAGTGTGAGATTGGGAATTAATGCTTGAGTACCAATGAACATAATTGTGGGAGGACTGTGAAAGTGTGAGTGAGTGTAAGTGTAATAGCTGGCGTGAGTGTGACAGTGATTGTGAATGGGTGGGTGAATGTGTTACTATGAGAGAATTATGGTCTGTGTGAGTATTTGTGATGTGAGCATGGAGCCATCTCTCTTTCTCTGATCTGCCCACTAAACATTTCCCTAACCTAGCTGTCCATAGCTCCAGGTTAGTTTTTATTGAATGGTAATCTGTACTATCTGTGATCTTTGCTTATACTAAAGATGGTCTCCCTTAACTCCCTCAGGGAGTTCCTAACTTTCCCTGACAAAAGTCCAGTGTTTTAATGGGAATTGGGATGATGTTTGAACTTGCTCTTTAATAATTAGGTTAGATCAGTCATGTCCATGCACCTCTGATCTTCTACTCTCAATCCTCTTCCCACCAACTCACTCAACCCTCCAATTTTTCATCCCTCAGAAGTCTCATTCCTCCTGCTCCTGCTGCAACACTCCTCCTCCCACTACTACAATCATTCTCCCACTATTACACTATTTCCCCACTACTACACTCCTCCCACTACTATACTTCGTATCCCTCTACTACACTGCTTTTCCCACTACCACACTCCACCTATCACTGCTACATTCCTTCTCCCACTATAGTCCTCGTCCAACTACTCAGAAACCTTTCCTCCACCCCGCTCAAGTCACTTTACATTCACTCCTTATACTGACATGGTCTACGCACATGTCACACACACATGCCCACTCAATTTGCAGCACCACTTTCACTTCTATCCCAATACCTCATCTGCTGCAATAATCTCTTCCACAATCCACTGATCCTTCCTTCCTGCAGGTTGCATTGTCGTCCTCCACCTCTAACCTCATCTGGTAAACCAACGCTTCCTGCTTCCTGTTCCTCCCTTAAGTACCCCTTCACGTTTTGGGAGTGTGTCACTTTCCCTAACCAATCCAGGCTGCTCTTCTCTCCCCGAGATCTGTATGTGCACGAAACGTCTTTAAAATGGGATCTTCCGTTTTCTCAGTCTGGGATTGCCACGTACTGTCCATAGCGACGTTCCCAGTCCACTATGATAGTTCGAGTTCCAAGATTGTGACATTGAATTAGTGTGGGCATGGAGTAAAAGGTGTTGGTCTTTTGTCAATCAATGGTGTTCTGGAGGGTCAGTATTTAGGCGTGGGACTATGCTCAGAGGTGTTGCTGGGGGGGGGGGTGTGAGGGGTCTATAGCCCCGGGTCTTTTGGTTGTAGCCTATCCAAAAAGGCTAGCTAGGCCCCAGTCCTGACAGTCCAAAAATTAGCATAGCCCCGGATCTTTTCCAGACCCAGAAACACCCCTGACTACGCTGGTGCCTCCTGGCAGTCCCATGCTGGCTCTCTCAATGCCGCACTAGCCTGGGGCATTCAACAGTGGCTCACTCTTTTTCTCATTCTCAGCAGGCTGCTCTGTGCTGACTTTCTGACTGCTGTTCAGGCCTGGGGCCTTCTGCGGCCTCTCTCTTTTTTCGTCTCGTTCACCAGGCTTCTTTGTACTGGCTCTCTGAATGGTTTCCATCTTGTCCGTTGGTAGTTTCATCACTGTGGATGTTTCACTGTTGTTTGGTTGTTGATCCTGAAGGGCGTCTGATCTGCAAACAAAAGAAAAATACTGGTGAGCATTCTGGCAAAGTGGCATGGCTGGAGATAAGGGTCTGCAGAAATAAATACTGGCCTGGGGCTGATTTTGGAGCCCTCTCTACTGCCACCATCCACCGCAGGGGTAGGACAGACTCTGGATGTCTCCCAGGTAGGCCTCCTACCCTGGGCTGAGAGGGGTTCGGTGCCCTTTTGATAAAGCTTGGTTACTATACAATACTATACAATAAACTGGTAATGATGTGTCAACTGGGTTCAAATAGACATACATAAAAAAGGACAGAATAATATTTATTCATCAAAATTGTTGGTTCCTTATAGTGGCCTCACAACTTTCTTGTTATTATAGAATGATCTGTATTTCGTAACCACATAATCCATATAATTTTAAAGGTTAAAGATATGTTCTTACCTTTTGGGAGAACTACTTATTAAGAAAACCAGAAGTGAACAACATTTCAGTGCATTAAATCAAAACGCATCACATTATATTGAACATATCAACTGTATAAAATGGTTTTGCTTTGCTACGCAATTACAAAATAGGAAATGTATAAACGGATAATGCTTGGAAAATTGATTTTCTGCTAAGAGTGTTTTTGCAATGCTCTGCATAAACTAAACAGAAAGTTAAAGATGTAACTTGCAACATAAAAATTAAATATGCGTTTCATCTTTCCACATTAAAACGCATTCATGCATTGAAATATAAAGAGGAAAATCTTCAAGTCTTGGTGCAAACGACAGCATCTTTTTTAAATGTAAATTAACACACATAGTAAGGGAATCTTGCAATAGCCACGCACTTATGTTCTACTTATTTACAATTTCTCTCAAATGCCTAAGCTTGATCTTCGCAATGGATAGCTCAGGGGCAACACGCTTGTCTTGGAAGCAAGACAATGCAGTGCAACACAGGTTGGATTCCCGGTCCTGTGTGCGCCTTACAATTATAAATCAACATTTAACTACAGGTGGACGTGTAGGAACCTCAATTTTACACATTTATTTCACCAGGAGATATGCCTTTCCTTCCAAATCTCTTTTAATTTCCAGCATCAGCAATCCCTATTCACTTCGTCAATTTCACTTCATGTACGTATAGAAGAGGGACGACTGGTGCTTATCATACGGATGTTAAATGTTAAATGTTAAAGGTATTTGTACCGTGCACTGTCACCAACAGAGTTGGTCCCCAGGCGCTCTGGCGGAACTGTAAACGAAAAGGCGGGGTGGGTTAGTAAGGTGAGG
This sequence comes from Ambystoma mexicanum, assembly GCF_040938575.1. Classification (NCBI taxonomy): domain Eukaryota; kingdom Metazoa; phylum Chordata; class Amphibia; order Caudata; family Ambystomatidae; genus Ambystoma; species Ambystoma mexicanum. Next base: position 962,545,023 of record NC_090929.1, on the reverse strand, counting down.
AGGGAGTAGGATAGTGAGAGGGGTGGTGTTCTGTTGGCAGCTTCAACTCGGTATACACCGAGTGCTGAGCTTTGGTGTGAGTATCGGATCAATGTCAGTCCTCGTGTGCTGTTGGTCCAGTTTATGTGTTGTTGCAGTTTGGTGAAGTGCGTGCGGCTTGTTGTGCGAATGGTTGTGTGAGTTTTTTGAGTCAGATAAGTTAGCAGAAATTTTGAGCTTTTTTGGTTAGTGGGATTATATGACATTTAACATGATACCATTCACAACTCTGTCTACGTGTGGCACCCGCTGGCCTTCACAATCCTCTCCAGATGCAGCTCGGCTAATGTTCACAATTCCATCCAAGTGTGGCACCTGCTAACCCTCAAAGTCCATCTAAATGTGGCACATGCCAGCATTCACAATGACATCTATGTGTGGCATTTGCTAGCCTTTGCAATTCCATCCATGTTTGGCAGATGCTAACATTCACAATCCTATCTAGATGCAATGCAGGCCAATGTTCATGATTCCATCCAAGTGTGGCAAATGCCAACATTCACAATCCTATCCAGATTTAATGCATGCCAAGTTTTCAATTTCATCTAAGTGTGACACATGCTACCATTAACAGTCCCATCCAGATGCGACACAGGACAATGTTCACAATTCTATCTAAGTGTGGCAGTTGCTAACCTTCAAAGTCCATCTAAGTGAGGCACATGCTAACATTCACAGTCCTGTCTAGATGTGATGCATGCTAAAGTTTGCAATTTCATCTAAGTCTGGCACATGATAGCATTCACAATCGTATCTAGATGCAACGCAGGCTAATGTTCATGATTCCATCTAAGTCTGGCACATGCTAGCATTCATGATCCTAACTAGATGCGACGCAGGCTAATGTTCATGATTGCATCTAAGTCTGGCACATATGTAATATTGGTTCTTAAGTCTTTAAAAAGCGCTCAGTATTCTGATACACTTGTAAGCTTTAGGGCGTCTATGGTAATCAAATGCAATAGAGGACATGCAAACACATCGTTATAATCTATAGGGCCGCTGTGTGAATGCACTGATACTGACGAGGTGAATGCGGATTATTGAGGCTCAACACCAAAAGAGATTTTGGAAAAAAAACATATATGAGTGCAGAAATGATCGGCAAAACTAATTAAAGTGATCCTGTTGACTTTTGAGGGATATGCATTTGCCTCTACTTGTTTATTACAGTGTTTATTACAGTACTTGGCATATGTGCTTAATCCCTCTCACTCTGAAATTGATCTAAACAAAATGAAAGCACAGTAATGGAATTACATTTAAACTTGTGTTGTGTAGCGCACCGCTGAGATTTTCCGGCTCAATGTGTAGCGCGGGTCTGAAAAAAGTAGCAGACTGGTAATGGTAAATTGGTTAGACAGAGAGTTAAGATATCAGTCCTGTGGTGTTGGTGAGCGCATGCTAGAAGTACCCTATGTCCAGGGTGCTCTTAGGGTCCTATATGGTTTGTGGTGGGGACAAGAAGTGAAAATTTAAGATATATTCAATAACAATCTCTGTTTCTTCCGGGGTTTAATGGTTTTATTTATTTTATTGATTGAACATTTGTATGGCACCTATATATCAAAAAGTGTTTCCAGGCGTCAAAAGACAAGAGGGGGGACAGGGGAGAAAATAACAGTAACGGTCCTACTAGGCCGTATGAGATGTGCAGTTACAGGAAGTTCAGGTAGAGGGAAAGAGGGCAAAGTGCTCGTGGGAGAGAGCCCAGGGGCTGGGCAAGTGCTAAGTAAGTCCCCAGTGGGCAAGTGCTTGGGGAGTAAGGGATGGGGGTAACTAGTGCGAGGGACAGGGGTGGACCAGACTCAGTAGGCTAGTCGGAGAAGGGTGCCTGACGGCAAGTGCTGGTAAAAGGAATGAGGGGCAAGAATGTCAAAGGAAGGCCTGGCCCCTTTAAGGTTCATGAGGGATACAGGCAACCAGACATAGAGGCAGGTGGGAACTTGCCGGTTGGTATTCTAGCTGGACTGTAAGTTTGTCATGGCTATTATGTTATAAACATCTGAGTAGTTTCACCTTTGGATTTCATGTCCAAGCTGGTTCCACTGTGTGGTTCCGGTACATTTTAGTCTATATGCCTGGGTGGCCAGTTGGCTGAATAAATCGGATAGTTCTGTTCTCTGGGGGTTTTGTGCTAGCTGAGTTTGGCGGTGTGTGGCCAAAAATGGTGGTAATGTTACCACTGCATTACCGCTGCATTACAACACTGCTGAACTATAAGATTCGAGGTAAACTGGAGGAAAAAACTCCAGCAGAATACTGGAAGTAATTCCTTCACATTACTGCCAAAGCACAGCCGAATCCAATGGAATTACTGCCGGCAAAATTACCATCGGTGGTAAATCCGCAAAAATCCCCATTGAGTCTTATGGACTCCAAAAATGGGGCCTAACACTGCCTGCCACCACTTGTAATCTGGCAGTAATTCCACCGGACCAAGTGGTGGTAAGGGAAATCCATTTGGTGGTATCTCAGTGGATTTACCACCGAGATACCACTAAACCTGTAATGAGGCCCTATTTCGGGAAACTTATGTAGAAGCTAATGGGATAATTGAGAGTACACAGTGTTATGGTGATGATTGGCATGGTTCTGTGTGGGAAAGCTAGGTATGCCATGATGGGTCAAATGGTTCGTAGTTGTTACAAGCTGTTTGTTTGTTCAGGGCCTCATTGCAAGTACAACAGTGTGGTAAAAAACATAGGTAATGTGATGGTTATTCCATCACTGCTGCGTTACTGCACCATTGTACTACAGGTGTGGTGATGAGGTGGAGAGAAATCCCCCACCTTATTGAATGAAATGATCAAATAAATCATGAAAATCATCAAAATCGGTGGAATTACTGCTGGCGGTAATTCCACCGAAATCCCCATGGAGTCGTACGGACTCCAAAAAATAGTTTCTTGCACTGCCTACGACCACTTGCAATCATGTTGTAAATCTGTGGGACCATGCGGGGTAACAGTAATTCCCATTGGCAGTATTGTAGTGTATTTACTGGGTAGAAACACAAATATATGGCAGGATTGGGGCGACATTGTTGCATTTTTTAATGGATGAAATTAGAATGAGATTAACAATTTTGGAAAAATGTAAAACCAACAGCCAACTGTCTCCAATCAGCCACAAAGTTTGAAAGCAGCCATGATATCTGAAATGATAGTCTGTTTACAGGACAATGATTTCTTCTTTGAATTTCTAGTAGTTTGTATGAGTAGTAATTTGGTGGATGGTGCTATTGTTAGTATTTGTGACTAACGAACAGACACCCAGCGTGTGGCATTGCTAGTCGCGGGTAGAAAGGTCCCGCATTGCAGCCGCGTCTATGTTAAGGCAAGTGACACATCATGTGTTTGTGGAAGTGTGGTAGTCACGCGTATCCACAATTTTGGTGGGGAGGCATGTTATAATCACTGTGTGTTCTGGGGACTGTAAGAGACTAGGGGAGTGAAGGAGGATCATGAGGAGTGGAGGGGGGCTGGTAGGCATGTTGGGGACAGTTTTGGGAGTTTGGTGTAGTGGAAATGCAATTTTGAATTCGAAGTTTTGCGGATAGCCGCGGCTATCAACAGACATCTAAGAGGGGCTCTTGTATAGCTGCGTCTATAAAAAAGCATTTGCACTTGCGTGTCAATACTACTCTGCATTTCATTTGTTGTGGCTAGAGCAACGGGTATATTTGAAGCTGCAACTATAAATATACATTTTCTGTGCAATAATCATACTTTTATGTGGATGATACAGTACATATTTGTATTTGTATTTGTGTATGTTATTTCATATACTTGGTTGTTCACTTATTTGATTTGAAGGTTTCAAATCCAATTTAATTTGATTTGGGGCTTGCAGAAAAATGTACGTGTACCCAAGGTTTAACGTGAGCTTTGTAGCCACGTTCAATATCCGCGGCTATGTTTGATGCTGAGCAGGGTTTGTATGTGTTTTGGTGTTTCTAATTGGATAGTGTTACATATGTTAATGTGTCCTTCATTGTGATAGGTTGCAGTGAACATTTCAACCATTTTATTCGTTTTCTCAAAATATAGTCCTCTTTTTGTGGTTTTGATTTTGGAAAGTATGAATGTTACCTGTAATAACATTTTATTGGCATTAATCAGTTGTTGGTGATAGTTGTGTTGAAAGTTTGATTGATTATATGTTCATAACGGGGCTCTGTGGTTTTGTTTGTTTTCTTACTGTATTTGTTAACAATGAATTGCTGCTGCTGTATATGTAGAAAATGGGTGGGAATAATTATTGAAAGTTGTTTATTAGGAAATAAATAACATTTTACTAGGGGCATGATATAAAATCATGAAGTTTGCTTGTTGTTTTCAAAATAAAAGATTTATTACAGAGCAGTAGAAATGTGATTTTATCTACAATGCTTTTTTTTATCACTTATGGTGTGTGTTAAAGTGATTTTTGGGGTGATATAAAAATGCGTTTCTTTTAAACAGATATTTCTTTTTTGTTGCTTGTGTGGTGTAATATTTAGTGTGCTCATAGTTAAAGGTTTTGACTATAGTGAGGGTTTCAATAAAGACTTAGGGGTACTATCAGACCCAGAAATTCCCCCTTGGCTTTGGGCTTATTGCTATGTAAACTAAAATGTAGTATGTGTTAGGTAATGCCATTTTAGTACAGAAATTAGAGGTTGTAAAATGTTGGGATGGTTTATTTGATGTTTACATGTGCAACAGTTTTAAATAGGAAACACTGTTTTTGTTTAAATGTTCTTGTTGCTGCACTGTTATTTGCTACAGAAATACTGGCAGCTGTCACAGTCATCTTAGATGTTCAGGGGCATCTATGCTTATTTGTATTACAGGGTTGGTGAAAAGCAGTTTTTGGATGGCTTACACAGGAATTCCATCTAGACCTGATTCTGAATGGTTTTGCAAAGTGTGGTGCTGTTTTGTCAAGAGGGAACACAATTAGAGGGAGGTTCCCAAAATATTGTAAAGGCTTATAAATTTGATGGCATTTGACAAATATTTAGAAAAGGTTGCAAAAAGACTTCAGATTTTGTGAAGAGCTGACAAAATTAGAGGGGTTCTCAACATTTTTAAATGGTTTAAAACTTTTTTGCCGTTTGAGGAATGTGGAGAAAAGTGTTCAGAAAGATTATAGACCCAACCTTGAATGTTTGTGCAAAGTCTGAATGCATTTTGTGAAGTGGGGGTTAAGTCATATGACTATTGCATGGACGTACATTTTGACAGTTTTGAAAAAATAAAACATGGGCGGATTTCCAGTTGTGTAAGGAGCATTGGCAAGGACCTGAAAGCATGATCATTTTTTTTAAAAAAAGTGGCATAATGTAGGTGCAAAAATAGTGATCTGTGGTGATTGATGTATAGCCTGTGGCCAAGGGCCATATTGTCTGGGTCATGGCACAAGGTCATGACCCCGACAATCTGGGAAATGGCCATGACCACGAGGGGCAACCAATGGGGTTAAAGTGGCCATGTGCTCAAGGGACCGGCTATGTGGCAAAGTTTTTTGAAATTGGGATAGGTTTGAAAGGGAAAAACAAATGGGCTCGTGGGTACAGGTTTGAAGTGCTGGGTGGGATTGCAGTAAATATGTACGAGGTGGGTGAGCAAGAAATGGAAAGCATGGTTTTGCACATATATCCTGTGTTTTCCTTTAAGGTATAAATAGTAAGCAGACAACACCGTGATATAGCCCTGGTGACTGGGCAATAGGCGTGGGTATTAGCAAGGAGAAATGTGTACTGTAATTTGCTTATTGTGGCTTGTGGCATTGCCGAAGTGGAAGGCTTGAATGGGGAAACATATTTAGCTTGTGGTTACAGCCTGAATTGGTGGACTAGATTACAGCAAACATGTTCGAAGAGCATTAGCAAGGACCTGGATGCATGTTTTTGGAGGTATGTGTTGTGTTTTATTTTTCCAAAGTGTAAGACTGTAGGTAGAAAAACTAGTGACATACATTTGGTGTCTGGGTAGTGGGCCTAACCCACAGCAAACGCAAATATGTACTCTGATTTGCATATTGGGGAATGCAGCATTGCTAATGCGCCATGGATTTGGAGACTTGCATGGTTGCAAGCCATGAGCAGTGGCCATTGGTTACATTATTATGGACATTGAACTTAAATACAGGGTAGATTCAGTGAATAATAGGAGTTGTTTGGTTTGGCTGGGGTCAAGGTGGAGCCTTATGGCATAGACAATTGAATGATGATTTGCATCCCTGGCAAGCACTGCTCATAACAACAAACAATGTGTTGCAAAAAATGTGTTTCTTAAAGGAGCTTTATAGTTCTTTTATGTATGTGAAGAGTGGCCCATTTAATGTTCTGTTATAATGCGTGGGAACATTAATTATGATCAATTATGTGGTGCAAGTTTCCTGAAATGACGTGGATGATGCGTATTGGAAATTGCATGAGCACTACAAAAAATAAAATGATTGGGGCTCAATGGGACTTTGTGAAGAGCAGACAACATTAGAGGGGGTCTCAACATTTTTAGATGGTTCATAACTTGTTTGCCGTTTGAGGAATGTGGAGAAAAGTGTTCAGAAAGATTATAGACCCAACCTTGAATGTTTGTGCAAAGTCTGAATGCATTTTGTGAAGTGGGGGTTAAGTCATATGACTATTGTATGAATGTATATTTTGACAGTTTTGAAAAAATAAAACATGGGCAGATTTCCAGTTGTGTAAGGAGCATTGGTAAGGATCTGAAAGCATGATCATTTTTTTTTTTTAAAGTGGCATAATGTAGGTACAAAAATAGTGATCTGTGGTGATTGATGTATAGCCTGTGGCCAAGGGCCATATTGTCTGGGTCATGGCACAAGGTCATGACCCGGAACAATATGGAAAATGGCCATGACCACGAGGGACAACCAATGGGGTTAAAGTGGCCATGTGCTCAAGGGACCGGCTACGTGGCAAGGTTTTTTGAAATTGGGATAGGTTTGAAAGGGAAAAACAAATGGGCTTGTGGGTACAGGTTTGAAGTGCTGGGTGGGATTGCAGTAAATATGTACGAGGTGGGTCAGCAAGAAATGGAAAGCATGGTTTTGCAAATATGTCCTGTGTTTCCTTTTTAGGTATAAATAGTAAACACACAACACAGTGATATAGCTCTGGTGACTGGGCAATAGGCATGGGTGTTAGCAAGGAGAAATGTGTACTGTAATTTGCTTATTGTGGCTTGTGGCATTGCCGAAGTGGAAGGCTTGAATGGGGAAACATATTTAGCTTGTGGTTACAGCCTGAATTGGAGGACTAGATTACAGCAAACATGTTCGAAGAGCATTAGCAAGGACCTGGATGCATGTTTTTGGAGGTATGTGTTGTGTTTTATTTTTCCAAAGTGTAAGACTGTAAGTAGAAAAACTAGTGACATACATTTGGTGTCTGGGTAGTGGGCCTAACCCACAGCAAACGCAAATATGTACTCTGATTTGCATTTTGGGGAATGCAGCATGGCTAATGCGCCATGGATTTGGAGACTTGCATGGTTGCAAGCCATGAGCAGTGGCCATTGGTTACATTATTATGGACATTGAACTTAAATACAGGGTAGATTCAGTGAATAATAGGAGTTGTTTGGTTTGGCTGGGGTCAAGGTGGAGCCTTATGGCATAGACAATTGAATGATGATTTCCATCCATGGCAAGCACTGCTCATAACAACAAACAATGTGTTGCAAAAAATGTGTTTCTTAAAGGAGCTTTATAGTTCTTTTATGTATGTGAAGAGTGGCCCATTTAATGTTCTGTTATAATGCGTGGGAACATTAATTATGATCAATTATGTGGTGCAAGTTTCCTGAAATGACGTGGATGATGCTTATTGGAAATTGCCTGAGCACTACATAAAATAAAATGATTGGGGCTCAATGGGACTTTGTGAAGAGCAGGCAACATTAGAGGGGGTCTCAACATTTTTAGATGGCTCATAACTTTTTTGCCGTTTGAGGAATGTGGAGAAAAGTGTTCAGAAAGATTATAGACCCAACCTTGAATGTTTGTGCAAAGTCTGAATGCATTTTGTGAAGTGGGGGCTAAATCATATGCCTATTGTATGAATGTATATTTTGACAGTTTTGAAAAAATAAAACATGGGTGGATTTCCAGCAAAGCCATGTAAGGAGCATTGGCAAGGACCTGAAAGCATGATTATTTTTTACAAGTGTCATAATGTAGGTATCAAAAATTGTGATATATCTGTGGTGATTGAGGTATAGCCTGTGGCCATGGGCAGTGGCCAGATTTTCCAGGTCCTGGCATAAGGTCATGACCCGGACAATCTGGATAATGTCCCTAACCACGAGGGACAAACAATGGGGTTAAAGGGGCCATGTGCACCCGGGGCCGGCCGGGGCCGGCTATGTGTTAAGGTTTTTTGAAAGTGGGATATTTTTGAAAGGGAAAAACAAATGTGCTTGTGGACGGAGGTTGGAGTGCTTGAGGGGGGATTGCAGCAAATATGTACAAGGAGGCTCAGCAAGAACTGGAAAGCATGGTTTTGCAAATATGTCCTGTGTTTTTTTTTTTAAGTATAAATAGTAAGTACACAACACAGTGATATAACTCTGGTGACTGGGCAATGGGCGTGGGTGTTAGAAAGGAGAAATGAATACTGTAATTTGTTTATTGTGGCATGCGGCATGGCCGAAGCGGTAGGTTTGAATGGGGAACATATTTAGCTTGTGGTTACAGCCTGAATTGGTGAACTAGATTGCAACAAACTTGTGCGACAAGCATTAGCAAGGACCTGCAGGCATTTTTTTTTTTAAATATGTATTGTGTTTTATTTTTCCCTAATGTAAGACTGTAAGTAGAAAAACTAGTGATATACATTTGGTGTCTGGGTAGTGGGCCTGACCCTCGGCAAATGCAAAAGTGTGCTCTGATTTGCTTATTGGGGACTGCAGCATGGCTGATGCCTATGCTCCATGGATTTGGAGACTTGACATGGTTGCAAGCCATGGGCCGTGGCCATTGGTTACATTATTATGGTTTAATGGACACTGAACTAGAATGCAGGGTATATGCAGTGAATAACAGGGGTTGTTTGGTTCTGCCCGGGTCATGGTGGAGCCTTATGGCATAGGCAATTGAATATTGATTTCCATCCCCGGCATGCACTGCTGATAACAACAGACATAAGTATGTGTGGCAAAAATATGTTTCTTAAAGGAGATTTATCGTTCTTTTCTGTATGTGAAGAGTGGCCTAACTAATGTTCTGTTTTAAAGTGCGGGAACATTAATTATGATCAATTATGTGGTTCAAGTTTCCTGAAATGATGTGGATGATGCGGTTTGGAAATTGCATGAGCAGTCAAAAAATAAAATTCATGTGCCTCAACAGGATTTTGTCAAGAGCGGGCAAAATAAGAAGGGGGCCTCAACATTTTTAGATGGTTTATAACTTGTTGCCGTTTGACATATGTGGAGAAAAGTTTTCAGAAAGATTATAGACCCAACCTTGAATGTTTGTGCAAAGTCTGAATGTATTTTGTGAAGTGGGGGCTAAGTCATATGACTATTGTATGTACATACATTTTGATTGTTTTGAAAAAATAAAACATGGCAGATTTCCAGCTAAGCCGTGTAAGGAGAATTGGCAATGACCTGAAATGATGTGGATGATGCATATTTTAAATTGCATGAGCACTACAAAAAATAAAATGCTTGGGGCTAATGTGTTATGTGTATGGAAATTGGCTGCATGTTGAGGTGATTACTCCAGTGTGATGCCACCAATACTTAATGAACCATTGATTTTGACAAAAGTGTCTACTTTACATGTTCCATGTTTTCCGTCTGGTGATGTCGAAGAGTTCTGAACAATAAAAATCCTCTCTTTCAAAATTGGGCTGCATGTTTGAAATATCTAATCCAACAATAAATGTACGCTAAACAGAGCACAATCTCCTAAAACTACACATCACTCTTATGTATATGTAAAATGAGACTAACAATAATATTTTAAGAAAGATATATTAGTCACCAAACACATATAGATTGTTTGTCTACTATAAATTGTTTATACAAGCAACACAACTATTTTTAAAGTGTATTATATCTTCAATTGTCTCAAAATATTTGAAATATGTTCAAACAGATGAATAAGTTATTGTAGTAAGACACAGAATTAAGGAAGAAGCAGTAAGACAACTACTCACAAAACGAATCCTGGATTCATTAAAACAATTATATTGACTATTAATTAATGTTATAAATTAAGTACAATCAATTCTAAAGAATATTGGAAATTTCAGAGAAATTATGGACAGTAAAAATCACATTTAGTTAGAAAAGGCGGAGATGTGGCTTTTTTAATGTTCTGTCACAAAAATTGCAAACATGAATTATGATGAATTATCTGGTGCAATATCCTGGGTTGATGTGGATGATGTGCATTGGAAATTGGACAAGATGGTCTGGCCACTACTCGGGTGCAGTCTTTTTTTAATTTATATGTGGTTTTATATATTTACTGTAGCTGTGGTTGTGTATAATCAACCTGCACTTATTAAAGGTGCTGCCAGCAACAGCTAGAGTATTCAAACATTTGCAGCATTGGCACACACTATTTGAAGAGTTATTAGACATTCTAGAGAGGTGGCTTAATTTTTTGTGGCATTGTCTTTTTAGAGTTGTCATTTTTGGTATTTTGCATTTTCCTCACTAGTTGGACATTTGAATATGTGTAATACACGATCATGAAAACACTAAGACGTGGCTCTTCTAATGTTTTATCAGAAAGTTTGGGAATATCAAACATAATAAATCATGCGGGGCAAGTGTCTTGGGATTGTGTGTATTGGAAATTGCACAAGATGGCCTGGCCCCTACGTGGGGGCAGTCTTTTTTGGCTTCTATGTGGTGTTATATATTTACTGTACCTGTGACCAGTGGTTGTGCAGAATCAACCTCCCCCATTAAAGTTGCTGCCAGTAATAGGCAGGGTCTTCAAACACTGGCAGCACTGGGGCACTCTAATTGAAGAGTTATTAGAAATGCTAGAGAGGTTCAGAGCGGAGGCTTTTCATGAAGTGTTTATAGATGTGGTGCTCCTATCTGCAGTAGTAGCACTTGGCTGAGAGAAAGATCTTCCTAGGATCTTTTCTTTCTGATGCCATGCATCTGCGGGAAGTTCTCATCTACTTCATTGTGTGGCACTAATACTGTATTTATTTGGTTTAAGACACACAAGTATTTCAGAATTGAGAAAAGAAAAAAAAGTTGCGGGAAGAAACTTAAGAGCATCAATTATGATAAAGCATATGGTGCAAGTCTCTTTGGATGATGTGCATTGGTAATTGCATGAGATGGTCTGGATCACACAGGGCTGCTGTCTTTTTTGGCTTATATGTGGTCCGATATATTCATTGTAGCTGTGAGCGGTGGTTTTCCATAATGAACCTCCACCCATTAAAGGTGCTACTAGCAACAGCCAGAGTTTTCAAATGCTGTTAGCACTGGCACACTCTCTTTGAAGAGTCATTATGAATGCTAGAGTGGACCAATGAGGAGGATTCATTTTTTGTGACATTGGGCCTCATTCCGACTGTGGCGGCCACGGTATGAATGGTGCTGGTAAGGGACCGGCACCATTCATACCTGGCCGCCACATTATGAGTTTGCTCGTGGGTGGCGGTATGCACGTCTGGTCTTGCCAGACGTGCATACTGGCACCCGCGAGCAGACCAGGATGCTAACAACGGATCAGTCATTAACGGGTCTGTTGTTAGCATCCTCACCATTCCTATTGTGCCCTTTGGGGGCTCAAATGGGAATGGAGACGAGCCGGGTCTGGGTCCCGCGAAAGGGATTTACTGGGCCCTCCAAGGTCAGAATGGCCCGATAAGTCCCCTTTATCGGGACCCGGACCTGAGTTTGGGGGTAGACATGCCTCTAAAAACGGCATGGCTACCTCCAAACTAGTAATGAGGCCCATTGTCTTTTTAGAATTGTAATTTGTTATTTTTGTCCCAGTTGGACATTTAAATGTGTTTAACACTGATCATGAAAACACTAAGATGTGACCCTTCTAATGTTTTGTCAGAAAGCTTCGGAACATCGATCATAATAAATCATGTGGGGTGAGTGTCCTAGGATGATGTGGATGATGTGTATTGGAAATTGCACAAGATGGTCTGGCCCATATTGGAGGGCAGTCTTTCGTGGTCTGATCGTTCTACTTTTTTCCCCCAAAATACTGTTACCCACACATTGTAGTGTTTCTGGGCACTTTCTCTCCTTCTGCATGGGAAGCATATCCTTGTGTGAAACACTGTATTCATTTTCTTGAAGCAGTGACTTTATGGCACATGACAGAGTACGCAAAAGGAGTCAGGGAGCAATTGGGGAATCCCTCTTATAACAACTACACAGGTAGCTTTCCGGCAGCCCTTCGATCTGCCCAGTCAGACCCACTTTTAGGTTTTGCCAAAGAATCTGCCATGATAGACAGCGTCTCTACTTACTCCTCACCACAGATACACACCCACTGAAGTGTCTACCAACCTCAACGTATTCACTCATTAACTCATTAAGATTGGTATTGCTACTACTAAAAAACTTAAATGTTTAACTGCATATATTTCAAATGTTTGAAAAATGGTTTTGCGTGAACAGGTTTTGCACAGCCCTTTTCATTGCTATTAATTGGAATGAGAGTGTGTGTGCGTGTGTGCGTGTGTGTATACGTGCGTGTGTGTCTGTGTGTGTGTGTGTTGGAAACAACCCAAGCTGGTTATGATATTGCAGATATTTTCTGTGTACCGGTTGAAAATATAATTTATTTGATCATTGTTTGATGGAAATTTCTTAGCAGATAAAGACCACTGGTGACTTTCGGATAATAAAGGTATTTCTGGCTCATTTGTCTTTAATCGTCACCTGCTGGGCCTATACAACCGATGAAAGGAAAAGGGTATGATAAACATGTGTCGGGGTGTTTCTCCCGGGGTCGGCTGGGCCGTCTGCGGACCTCCGGGCTGGGAGGCCCAAACTCCTCCTGTGTTGCCCAAAAATGAGTATGAGACACACGCAAGGAGCAAGGTGGTTCTGCTGTTTATTGAACAACGGCAGGGATGGGTCTAGGATTGTACGCGTCCGTCCAGACTCTCAAAATTTGTGGGGCTTATAGGCCCCTTTTTGCCTCAGTATGACGCGCTACTTGCGTCACCTGGGAAAGTTAGCGAAAAACCTATCGCCACTCTGGATTGGTTCCTCGAGTGGTAGGGTTAGTATAGCATACATATAGGAACATTATTAGTGGTTGAGGGTCAGTCAGGTGGTATACTTGGGTTGTCCCTTCTATTAGATACTTGAAAATTGTTACACGAAAACCCCTAATGATTGGCTAATGTTAGTGGCGTCAGTGATGAGTGCCCCCATGTTCTGATTGGTCCACTCGCGAGCCCCCCAGCCTGGGACCATCGTTGTTCCCAGCTCGCAGTGTACCTGTCACTAGCAACAATATGTAACTATGTGTTCGTGCAGACAATGCGCAGATTTGCTCATAGGTCTGAGAGCAGACCATTCCCATCGCTGTAGGTGTCCATTGGGTCATTTCATTGTTGCAGCCTGTGTCCCAGGCGTGGGACCCGGGCGACTTCTCCCTCGTGGGTCTGGCACCTTGTCAGGTTGGCTTGGTCACGTGAGGAGAGACCGTGGCTGAGGCAGAATTCTGCACATTTAAAGTTGTATTTGTTTCTGCATGCTTGGCTTTGCTTACAGGTGTGACCTTGGCGTCGGCTGGTAGCATACGAGTTGCAACATCGCTCCCTTGGCTGTCGGCTCTCGCTGGGCTCATTCTGCATGGTCAGCACTTGTACTCTTGCTCGTTCAGTGTTCATGGCGGCTCTTGCTTGCGGCCTACTTGGGCCTGGTTCATAGGTGGGGATGTGTAATGCACGGCACCTGATTTGCGGTGCGACATGGCTTCATAGGCAGTATCATGTCTTCGTTATATTTTCATCACGATGCAAGGGCCGGGAGAAGCGTCAGCAAGCGTGTAAGGGAGTGCTTTGTGCGTCTTGCGTTTCTGCATTTCGGAAAACCTATGTGAAAAATAATAAAGATGTGCGTCAGTGGGTGTATCCGTCACCTACGTCATAGCACTGATTATATTCTTCGTGTGGGTTGGTGTGTGAGTGTCCAGTGTGCATGGTGGCACGTGTGTTCTTGGCAGTTGGCTAGGTCATCATGGCATCTCTAACGATGTTGGTGCTTGTTGTTGAGGTCTTAGTCGAGTTCATCCATGCCGCAGGTGTCGGCTTGAGTAGGGCAGGCTGGTGGGCAGGCTCGTGGGCATATCCGTATGTTCTTGAACCAGGGTATTTGGTCATCTGGTAGATAGACAAATTCATCCCGTGGTGGGTGTCTGGGCCGCGATCCTCTGGGCCATGGTCGCGAGGAAATTGGGGGGAGCTTTTTCTCCCATTCTCCCACTTCAGTCCCCCCACTGGTCGACTTGTCGACCACAAACATATCTTTTTCTTTATCTCCTCTTACTCTCCATATTTTAGTCACTCTTCCCAGGTGTCCATAGTGGTTGACATGGTCTTCAAATGACCAGTACATGTATACACAGCTCCCTCCCCGTTTGCAGTATACCCATCTTCCGATGTAGCTCCTCGGGTTTCTTGGGTTTTCAAGCTTTACGGATGGTGGGTCTAAGTGATTGGCGATGATCTGTTTGCGCAGTTTCTCTCTTTCCTTTATTATCACATCTGTGTTTTGGTCATCGTCATTGGCATCAAGGGGTGCATGCCGACCATTTCTATCATTTCGTCTGTAGTGCATGCCTTCCTGGCCTTCCAAAACCTTATTACAATCAATACAGCTGCAGCCAGTATTATGCATCCAACTATTATCTTCAGCCTGTCCGACAGCCATGATGGCATCCATGACCATAACAATGAAAACCAGCTATCATCCTTCTTTACTCCTTTACTTTCTTCCATCATCTTGGAGTGCATCTGGGCCAGTTGTGATACTGCTTCGGTAAGTGTACCATTATCGGCATCGTTAGCAGGAATAAATGTGAAGCATGATTGTCCTATCTTTGCGCAAACTCCTCCCTCCATCGCTGTGAGGAGATCCAATACATATCTGTTCTGTAGTGCTACCATTCTCAAGGCTCGCAGTTCCTCTTTTATTGCATTAAATCTGTTTACTGTCGAATTAATCGTCATCATTAGTTCCCATCGTGTTATCTGGAGCCATTTAGCGTTTGCATAAGCTTGTAGTCCAGGGTGTATTATTGATGAGAAGAACATAGCAGCCCTGCTAAATAACCTGTGTTCTGGTGGGATAGAAGTGAGTGCTGTTTCCGAACTTCCCCACAGGTAGTTTCCTGTCAGGGGTTCTCCTTGTCTTTTTTTTCTGTTTAGGACATTATTGTTGTTGTTGTTGTTCTCTCTCTCCTGTGATTGTACAGATCTCTTTTTCCTCTTGTTCCCTTCATCCATTTTGGGGAGGTTGGCCATATTCACATGTTTCTGGGGCACCACTAACGATGGTATATTGATGTGTACCATTGTGCATATACCATTCCACAACGGGGGCAGGGTGAGATATGCCTTATTTCCGCAGGTACAGTAGTGATCCATTATCACTGCCATTCCAGCACTCCCCTCTGGTAATTCTAACACGCTTCCACAGTTGGTGTTGTATCCCACCTCCACATCTCCTCTGTGTTGGTAGCATAACTTGGGCGCAGTCAGCGGTAGTATGCTTATTGGGTCTTCATCCTTCTCCATCCATGTCAGCATGGGTACGTACTTGCCCCATGTCGTCCAACATCTGTCATTGTGTTCCTTTATGGTGGTAATATTTTCTCTTGTTACCATGTTGCTACCGACCACTCCTATTTCCCATTCATTGTTCATGTATACCTTCCCTGTTATTGTTACCAGTGGCCTTTCCCAACAGCCTTGTATACCAGGAACTTCAGTGGCGTACCAATCACATGGTAGGTATTGTAGGGTGACTTTCTTCGTTTCTCCCTTTTCAGGGCCACTTGTCATG
Organism: Ambystoma mexicanum; assembly: GCF_040938575.1. Taxonomy (NCBI): domain Eukaryota; kingdom Metazoa; phylum Chordata; class Amphibia; order Caudata; family Ambystomatidae; genus Ambystoma; species Ambystoma mexicanum. The sequence goes on along the minus strand of NC_090929.1, from coordinate 962,528,941 downwards.
TATCTGAACCCTTCAGCATGCAAACTGCTCTTATGGTAACTCAAATATGACTTGAGGAAATTGTTTTCGTATGGGTATGTGTCTCTCGTTTTCCACTCCATTCTCATCACCGTTCCTTGAAATCGCCCTCTCGTTTGGAATAGTGCCAGATATACTATACATCGTGCCGTCTTTTCTTATATTTCTGTGGCGACGAATGTTTGAGAAGCGCTCATGGCGTATGGGATCAATGAGCAAACATAACAGCTATCTTCTGTTTTCTGCTTACCTATTTGGGTCATGTGCTGGTACCACATGTTGTTTGAGACGTGTGCTGAATCTGTTATGTAATTATCAATACCCTTGTTATCTGAATATGTGCTGCGTTTAACTCTATTTCCCTTATGCGGAGGGTTGCTAGTACCACCTGACGTCGCACCTGTTGCAGCCGTGGGAGGGGGTATGTTAGGTTTGGGTGCAGCCATAATATTGATGGCATAACTTTTCTACCATACAGAGGCAGCCAATAGACCAGTGATGACCAATACTCCTATCATTTTTATTACAAAAGCTAGTCTCACCGGCATTTGCTCTTACCTTGCTGCAGTCCGGCAGCTTATTCTTGCGACGTTAGAGAAAATCCTCAATACGCTTGTTATTATTGTTAGTGGTTGCTATTAAGCTCTCCCTATCAAGTAATCGTTCAGTGCCCAGGCGAAGAGCTGTTCCCACGCTAACCTTAGTGATCTATCCCTTAGGACGGGTAAGTGCTGTTGAAGATGGGGAAATGATTGTTCTATGGCCAAAATAAATGCTGTGTAATATACACATACCTTCCTTCTTTTCAGGTACTTCGGTCTTTTTATCTGATATACAAATTGGTGTGAAAGCTCTTCAGGGGTGCTATCATCCGTGGGCAGTATCTACTCCTGGGCACAGTACACTGTTAGTTACCTATTTTCTTAACAGAACAATTATACACGGTACCTGCATGTGCGAGAGAAGAAAAAGAGAAAACATACAAGTGTTTACATGTGTGTGTGTGCGCAAAACAATGTCCTTCAATTGGGGGTGACCTTAGAGGGGGGGTTTCGGGGCTCAATTGGCGGAAGTTTGTTTAATTTTCGATCTCGTTGCTCTTCCAATGGCCCTGTCGTTAACGCTAGGGCGGGTCTGGAGTTTGTAGACCTTCACGTCGTGTAGGTGATTCCAGGCACGCTTATCCTGCAGTTTCACCGCTCTGGTAGCTACCTCCTCTACCAAATGAGGACCAGTAAAGCAAGGGCCGTTCCATTTTATATTGAAGTTGCGGAGTAGCGCGTGGTCACTTTTAGCAGTTTTGCTTAGTCCTTCCTTTTCCAGTTCCTTGTCGGTGTCTTCTTGTTGAGAACTCTTCGACCCGCCCCGCGTGCGCTCGAGCTGTTGAGATACAAACGCTACACTAGTAATCAAAGAAGACACATATTGATACATTTCGTCACCAAGAACAGTTGCAGTGTTTTCGTGGTCTGTGAATGCTCTTGATGTAGGCGTTAGAGGAAGGCGCATTTGACGTTCTGTCACCACCTCGTGAGGAGTGAGGTGGTGATCAGACCCTGGCCTATTCCTTAGCTCAAATAGAGCTAGCGGGAGACAGTACAACCAGCTCTTCTTGGTTGTTTGCTGTATCTTTGTTATTTCTTCTTTCAATAGGCCATTCAGGCGTTCACATAAACCGTTGGCCTGCGGGTGATATGCACATGCAAATTTATGCTTAATACCCAACAAGGACGTGATGTGCTGAAACATTTCATTAGCAAAGTGTGGGCCGTTATCTGATCGCAGCACTTCACACACACCCCACCTGGGGAAAACCTCTCTCACTAGAAATTTAGCTGCTCTGAACGCATCTGCGTGTGAGCAGGGTCCGGCCTCGATCCATCTGGAGAATGGGCACACCACTACAATCATATACCTATTTCCTTGACATACATTGATCATATCAACGTAGTCAATATGAATGTCCAGGAAGGGTCCCTCTGGCCGGGGTATAGTACCTTTTATCACTTGCAGCGTGTAACCGGCTGTAAACTGTTTGCATGTGAGGCAATTTATGATGAAATTTGTTACTTGAGAATTTAACTTGGGGCAGAACCAGTCTTCCCTAATTCGTGCTGCAATTACTTCTTTTCCTGTATGAGCTGGGTGATGGAGCTGGGCCAGGGCCGTGTTCAACGGTGCCAACGGCATGACCACCTTTCCGGTGTTATTTTGACGCCACAGTGCGTCAGTTGGGGACATCGTACATCCTCTTTTTACCCATAGTTCCTTTTCTGCCATTGGTGCGGCTGCCTGTAATTCCATTATCTGTGTGGCTGGGAGATGTGTGTACCCTTCCTTCATCAACATCTGTTTGGCCATCCCCCTCCCTCTCCCTCTCTCTGACTCTGGGGGTTTCCATATTTCACCAAAGTACGCCGCATGTTTGGCATGTGCGTCTGCTGTTTCATTCCCTTTTTGAGATGTGATCGTCTCCATTAGTGTGTGCCGGACATTTAACCAAAGCTATCTCTTGGGGATCATTAATTACTTCAATTAATTCTGCTAACAAGAGAGCATGTTGCACTGGGGTGCCATCAGCTCTCCTAAACCCCCTTCTCTGCCATTTTATCAACCCCGAGTGGGCAGTTGACGTGACATATGCGCTATCAGAATATATAGTAACTCTTTTGTCAACGCTTTCCTTCAACGCCAAGATCAATGCAACCAATTCTGCTGCTTGAGCCGAATAATGCTGTCGTAACTGTACACATTTCACCGGGGCATACATCAAATCTTCTGTCATTTTAACAACTGCTGCCCCAGTTCTCCTTATCCCATCACTTTGGTCTATTGTTGATGACCCATCAATAAAGAAAATGTCTCCACCTTTGAGTGCATCCTCTTCAACTTTTCTAGTGCATGAATACATCTCGATAGTCTGTGTACAATCGTGAGCATAATCACCTTCCTCGATAACTTCCGCTATAAACCTTGCTGGGTTAACTGTACTACATCTGACAATTGACAGTTCTGGTCTAGACAAAATGATCTCATAACCTGACGCCCTCTGCGTGGTTAGTGTGGATTTAGGCTTATTCAATATTGCAAACAGCGCATGTTCCACAAATAGTGTGGTTGGGCACCCCATTGTAATCGATGATGATTTCTCTACCGCAAATGCAGCTGCGGCGAGACTCTGTTCGCAAGGGAAATGACCTAACATAACAGGGTCCAAGTGACCGCTGTAGAACGCTATTGGCTTGTGTCCCATGCTGGTTTTCGGAGTCAATACTGCTTTCATTACTGCTGAATCGCAATGTGAAAAGATAAAGAACTGCCGTTCATAATCTGGGGTGGCTAGTACCGGAGCAGTGGATATTGCGTGCTTCAACTCGTCAAATGCCTCCTTCATTTCCCTTGTCCACCCCAATGCTTTGTCCCCTTTGTGTGCTTCTCTCAATGCTTCAAGTAGGGGTCCTATGTATGAGCTGTAGTCAAAAACCCATGCTCTACAGTAGTTGCACAATCCCAGGAACTGCTGCAGCTCCCTCACCGTTTGTGGTAGTGGCGTGTTTGATATAGCTTCTGCTCTTTGTGGTGCAATCTTTCTTCCGTGTTGGGATATTAGTTGACCAATGTATAATACCTGTTCCTGACAGTACTGTAACTTTTCTTTGTCTACCTTGTAACCTTTTTCAGCCAATACAGTCAGCATTTTCAATGAGTCCTCCCTGCACCTTTTCTCGCTTGTGCTGCAAATTATTATATCGTCAACATATTGCAGCACCGTACTTTCCAATTCGACGTTTCCCAAGTCCATCTGTATTACTCTGTTGAAAATTGAGGGTGACTCGCAGTACCCTTGTGGTAACATGGTGTGTTTCCATTTTGTGTTTCTGTACGTGAAGCTTGTCAAGTCTTGTGAATCTGGGTGCAGGGGTATTGAGAAAAAGGCATTTTTGGGGTCAATCATTGTGAACCGTGAGGCCTCTGCCGGAATTCCACATAATATTGTGGCCGGGTTTGCTGCTATGGGGTATTCTGCTTCTACAATGTTGTTCAAGGGTCTGAGGTCCTGGATAAACCGCCAAGACCCGCCTTTAGCTTTGTGCACTGGGTACACGGTCGTGTTACATGGTGATTCTGATGGTACCAATATGCCATTATTTATTAGGGCCGTTATGGTTTCGTATATGCCCTCATCTGCCTCTTTTGATGGTGGGTATTGTTTCACTCTAGGTAGTATTGCACCCTTTTTCAGTTTTATTCTTACTCCCCGATACTCTTTATGCAGCCTACGTCATAGGGACTGGTGGTCCACAGTGATGTTGGAACTTTTGCCATATCTTCCTCGTAAAAGGGAACTGGGGTAGATGCGGGTGCTTCAAGTGCCATGGCCATTTTCTGTGCCACTTGCTTATATGTCACTCTTAGCCATATATCTACATTCATCATAAATACCATTTCACCCTCTTCCTTGTCTTCTGAAAAGAGCTCCTCATCGGACACCTGGGTGAGCCTGCATCCCTCAGCCAGGGCTATCACTGCCCTCCATGCACTCCCTTCCCGGTCTTGGGCATGTACTGCGATATAATCAGCAGTTGCTATAATACTCTCGATGCTCACCGAAATCACCTTCCCTTCTGGTTCATTGGCTGGTGTCTCGGGTCTGAATAAATATGCTGCTTGCCTCCTCCAGATCTTTCCTTCTATTCCTGGCATCCAGGCGAATGCCATGTCTGTTCCATACTGGAACAGTTCGCCATCCACTGGCTCAGCCCGAGTTACTGTCTGTCCACAGTATGCTTGCAGTATTTGCCGTGCAGTGAGCATGTTTATTCCTGGAGTGGAACAAATTATGCCATCCTCCGTGAAGGAGATTGTCATATTTAGCCTGCTCATTATGTCCCTTTCGAGTATGTTCACTGGTGATTCCCTTGAATACAGGAGCGGGACAGACATGTCATAATCTCCAATAGATAAGGAGATGTTATCAGTAAAAGGAACCAACCCCCTAGCCCCAGAGAATTCTTGGGTGTTCATGGCCTCACCTGACATCTTAAATCTACCCTCCCTTATGCAAGACCGGGTTGCCCCAGTGTCAACAAGGAATGATAATTTTTTGTCACCCATCGTTACCTCAATGCGTGGTTCCTCCGCACTATTAGATGTTATCGATAGGATGGGACACACCAAGGACGTCTGTGGGCTATCCTATTGTGTGTATAATGACTGACCACTTCCTGTGTAAGGGTTGTGTCCCAGGACAGTCACCCTTCCCAATTGTGTTTGTTGCAGCTGAGTATTGGTGGAGGTTACCTTATGGTCCTGTATTTGAGTGGGCTGCTGCACTGGCTGCACTTGGTGTTGTTGTGTTATTGCCACCTGTTGTTGCGTAAGTGAATATGTCTGTGGCTGTTGTTGTGTTATTAACTGTTGCTGCGTGCTGCTCTGTGGCAGCCCCTGCAGTTGTTGGTAACCCTGCTGCTTCCTTGTAGGCCCTTGCTGTCATTGTTCCCCCCATGCTGGTGTGGAGGGTCTCATTCTACATGTACGTGACATGTGTCCTAACATTCCACAAACCCAACATACAGGTGGTTCCCTGGTCTGCCATGGGAAGTTTCCTGCATTATCCTGGTACACTGGTTGCCCAGTTGGGTAGAAGCTTCGCAATCCTCCCCCTTGCTGTTGTGCAGGATAGCCATATCCCCTCCCCCTCATCATTCCTCCCCTTCCCCTGATGTTATTATAATATCCAGTTCCTGATGGCATGTATCCTCCTCCCATGTTAGCCGTGTATGGTGGGGGTGGTGGCAGCTGTTGTGTTATAATTCGTGGTGATTGTGGTAGTGGTGGTGTTTGTAGCTGTGAGGGATCCTGTGCGGCCACTACTTGCGTGTGGTTTGGTATCATTGTTGTTGGTGTAGTTATTAGTGCACCTTCCATGGTGTACTTAGTCAGTTTTTTCTGCACTAATTTAGCCTCTTCCGCTTTCCTATCTTCTTCCTTTTGTTTCATCTTTTCTTGCCACTTCCTACAATGATGTACTATCGTCAGTTGTATTTCCGGCCAAGCCCTTGCTTCCATCCCCACTACTTTCTTCAATTGTTTTTGTACTGCCTCCGGGAGCCCTTGTATTAGTATGTGGTAAAATATTGCCGGTGTCTTGTCCCATTGCTTTCTAGTTTCCATACGCCACTTCTCCTGAATCTCCTGGATATTGCATCTTGAGTGACGTAATTGCTCCTATGTCTGAGGTGTCTGGGTATTGTACCCTCAGTGCTTGCCATAATGCATGCCTGCAATTCGCAAATGGCGCCCCGTCATGTGATGTGTTCGTTATTGTGACCCCGGGGAAACCCGCTCTCTTCCAGATGTCATCTGCCGCATCCCCTAATATTGATATTAGTAGGCCCTTCACGTCTCCTACTGCTAGTTTCTGTCCTGCAGTGTGTTTTTCCATCTCATATATCCATTTTCCCGCTCCTCCACTTAGTGATGGGAGCCTACACTTTATATTTTCCTTATCTGCATGCTTCCAAGGGACGTATTGTGGTCTAACCCCCCTCTCTCCAATAGTGGCATTAGATTGTGTCCCATCTGTCCCCCCAGGTGTCGCGGTGTAGAGTCCGTATACCCCTCCTCTTCTTCTGTGTCATCTACGTCATCTGTTATGTCCATATTTCCCCCGTTCATTGTGGTTTCCCCTTCATCTCTTCCCCTTCTCTTATTATTTCCTTTATTTGATGTGGGTGTGTGTGTGCGTTCTTCCTGCCTGCGTCCGGGGAGATCTCTAAGCCTGCAGGCGTAGGGGGTGTGTTCAGGTGCGGGTGTGGGCGGACATGTTGGACGGGATGATGCGGGTGTAGCTGCACGTGTTTGCTTTCCCGCCATTTCTTGTTCTTTCTCCTCACCCCCCCAGCTCTTCCTTCCTTCTGCATGCCCATGGGGATTCCCTGTTGGTGCGGTTGATGTACAATTTGTCTAAGCTTTCCCTTTCTCCTCTTCTTCCTTCTCCCCCCATTCCTTCTTCTTCCTCGCTGCAAAAATCATCCAGGGGCGACAACCCCTAATCGTCACTGTTTTTAAATCTATTAAATCCGTTCCTCTCACTTCTTCTTTACCAATTGCTCCCCTTTGTGCTGATGTTGTTGCTACTTCTGCGTCCCTGCGTACATATTTCCTTACCCCACTCTCTCCTTTCCTATCTCCTCTTTCCCCTTCCCTTTTCTCTACTATTTCACCACCTATTTCCTCTCTTTTCTTTTTTAATTCCTCCATCACTTCACTACTTACCTTCTCTAATATCCTTTCTTCCTCTCTCCTCCTTTCCCATCTCTCTCTCTCTCCCTTTCTAATATGCTTTCTATCACTTTGCCTTCCTCGTACTTCTTGGTAGTTTCTGATAGTATTTTCCTCTTCCATATTTCCATTTCCTTTTCTTTCTCTTCTTCCTCTCTTTTCCTGTCACGCTGTGCTGCTCGAGATACCCTTTCTGCTATCGCCTTCATCCTTTCAGCTTCCCTCTTCCGTTCTTCAGTTCGTTCCCTCATTTTTTTGAACTCATCCTTACTTTCCTTCCTTTCCCTCCTTCTCTCTCGTTCCTCCCTCTCAAGCTGTTTGATCAGGGCGTTTTGCTCATTCCTTAACTCCGCCAATCGTTCCTCCAACATCTCCTCCTCTGCTCGTAAGAGCTCCCCTTCTTTCTTCTTACCTTCTTCCCCTTTTATTTCACTGCTACTCTCATCGTCCTCGTTCATTTTCCTTACTACCTCCTTCTCTTCTCCCGTTAATGTCCCTCGCAATTTTAGCAGCACCTCCGCAGCTACCCACTCGTCGTGTCCTATGGTTGGGATTGGTTCTTCACTAGTCTTCCCTTCCCTTGCGTGCATCTTCGTATAAGTTGGGCCTACCGCACTTGTCACCTCCCCCCCCTGTGTAGCCACCTGTAGCTGTATATGGTGGTGGGCTGTACGCTGGGTTCGAATACCCCTCAGCCGCCGTTAGTTGTTGCCTTACCACTTCTCGTAGTTCCGTTACAGGATATAAGCCCCCTTCCTCCTTTTTCACTACTTTTGCTAAAGGCATGTCGTCGGTCCGTTCCTTTTTTATTTCCGTTTCATTTACGATTCTAAGCTTTTCCTCCCACTCTCGGCCTCTTCCCGCGCACTGTGCGCTTTCAACCTCCTTTTCCCCATTTCCTTCTTCCTCCTTAATCTTCTTTTCCTCCTTCGTTTCCTCCACAGTGAACATTCCGGTTGGTCCTGGTCGGGACCCCTGGAACATCCTCCATAAGTTAAACACCTCCACGTGGTGCGTCAACTTCTTCCCCTTGTATGTGTTATGTATATGTGTCAGTAGCGAGTGTTGGACGTACGGGTCGAAACTGCCGTTAGGCGGCCAGGGTGTCGTCATTTTGTTGTCCGTCCCTTGTGTCCATTCAATGCTGTATTTGATCAGTTTTTCCCTATGGGGTGATAGTGTTTTACATATATGCTGTAGTGGGGTAGTGAGGGTGTTCCCCCCACCCTCCCGATCATAACCCGTATGACATGGTTACACTGTGTTGTTAGCTCCCTTCAGTATAGTAGTCGTTACCTGGCCCCGTAGTTTGGGGACTTGCGACCGTCCGCTAAAAGAAGCTCAGTCAAATATGACAATTGCAGATGTGTTACCTGGACCCGTAGTTTGGGGACTTGCGACCGTCCGCTAAAATAAACTCAGTCAAATATGACAATTGCAGATGTGTTACCTGGCCCCGTACTTTGGGGACTTGTGACCGTTCGCTAAAAGAAAAACAGCCAAATATAACGCTTGCAAATATGCTGTCTTTTCCCTGTCTTTGTTTTTATTCCTTAATACCATTACAGCCCCCTTCGGCCAAGGCACACGAAGCCCCCTGCGGCTGCGTGCCCTGTGTGACGTGCTCATGCAGCCATCCCACTTTTCTCCTCCCCTCCTCCTCCTTCCTCACTCGTCGTGGCTGGCGTTCTCCGTGCACGGTCACTTCCCCCTCTCTACCTGTCCCGAATTTAACATGGCCGTCAACCTCCGTGCCCACCCCCTCACCATTAATCACTTCCCCACTACTCTTCAACATTGATGTGGTCGAGGTATCCTATGAAAGCCCTACGGGTGACGTCACCGACCTCTTCCAAAACTATTGGTAAGATCTTTTACACTTCGGAAAGCTCGAAATAAGTTTTGCTATTTGTCCCCGTTAACCCCACAGCTGTTCTCTTGTCACGCCTGGAACAAGGTAACCAATAATATAATCAGACTGCGCACGCTGCGTCGCCTCGCGTGTGATACGCCCCTCGACAGGAGGGCTTAACCAGCCAATTATCTTCCGTATTAGGCAACCAGTAAGCTACCGCCTACAGGAAAACGTCATCTATCTATCGAGTTTCGCTGCTCGATCAATATGGATCCTCGTCTACTCATTGATCAATAACCGCCAATTCGTAGGAAGCCACACACACACACACACCCCCTTACAGGTGGTTACGACCTAGGCCAATCAGTGTCTACGAGCAGCCGCACGTGATGTTTTCTTGCTCCGCCCACCCTTCTCCGTGACGTAGCGGACGGCTCTCGCGCCTGTCCAGCTACCATTCACTTCACCGTCAACACTAATTTATCAAACCTTCGCCGCACACCTTAGTAACACCTCCCACCGCCCTTATTTCATTCCTCCCCCCTCCCTCACAATCTCACATTGCTCGTTGGGTGTGACATACTCACCAAGTCCTCTTGATATGGGGCCGCTCGACTGCATGCACCCCTCCAAGCGGCTCGCCACCTCCCCTCGTCTGGACCACGTCTGGACACTCACCAACCGCAGGCGGGATACTTCTCAACCAGCTCCCGAGGGCCAATATTCGGATTGCGCTGTCCGGTCTTCTCGTAGTTCCGCGATGGTCCTGTAGTCCTCAAAAAGGGGGCAGCGGCAGAGGGGGCCGTGCCGCCGGGCCTCCTCGCAACAAGAGTACTCGGAAAAATAAAAGGTAGATCGTAACCAGATCTCAGCAGTGCCTCCAACTTGTCGGGGTGTTTCTCCCGGGGTCGGCTGGGCCTATCGCGGACCGCCAGGCTGGGAGGCCCCAACTCCTCCCGTGTTGCCCAAAAATGAGTATGAGACGCACGCAAGGAGCAAGGTGGTTCTGCTGTTTATTGAACAACGGCAGGGATGGGTCTAGGATCGTACGCGTCCGTCCAGACTCTCAAAATTTGTGGGGCTCGCAGGCCCCTTTTTGCCTCAGTATGACGCACTACTTGCGTCACCTGGGAAAGTTAGCGAAAAACCTATCGCCACTCTGGATTGGTTCCTCGAGTGGTAGGGTTAGTATAGCATACATATAGAGAACATTATTAGTGGTTGTGGGTCAGTCAGGTGGTATACTTGGGTTGTCCCTTCTATTAGATACTTGAAAATTGTTACACAAAAACCCCTAATGATTGGCTACTGTTAGTGGCGTCAGTGATGAGTGCCCCAATGTTCTGATTGGTCCACTCGCGAGCCCCCCAGCCTGGGACCATCGTTGTTCCTAGCTCGCGGTGTACCTCTCACTAGCAACAATATGTAACTATGTGTTCGTGCAGACAATGCGCGGATTTGCTCATAGGCCTGAGAGCAGACCATTCCCATCGCTGTAGGTGTCCATTGGGTCATTTCATTGTTGCAGCCTGTGTCCCAGGCGTGGGACCCAGACGACTTCTCCCTCGTGGGTCTGGCACCTTGTCAGGTTGGCTTGGTCACGTGAGGAGAGACCGTGGCTGAGGCAGAATTCTGCACATTTAAAGTTGTATTTGTTTCTGCATGCTTGGCTTTGCTTACAGGTGTGACCTTGGCGTCGGCTGGTAGCATACGAATTGCAACATCACTCCCTTGGCTGTCGGCTCTCGCTGGGCTCGTTCTGCATGGTCAGCACTTGTACTCTTGATTGTTCAGTGTTCATGGCGGCTCTTGTTTGCGGCCTACTTGAACCTGGTTCATAGGTGGGGATGTGTAATGCACGGCACCTGTGTTGCGGTGCGACATGGCTTCATAGGCAGTATCATGTCTTCGTTATATTTTCTTCACAATGCAAGGGTCGGGAAAAGCGTCAGCAAGCGTGTAAGTGAGTGCTTTGTGCGTCTTGCGTTTCTGCATTTCGGAAAACCTTTGTGAAAAATAATAAAGATGCACGTCAGTGGGTGTATCCGTCACCTACGCCATAGCACTGATTATATTCTTCGTGTGGGTTGGTGTGTGAGTGTCCAGTGTGCATGGTGGCACGTGTGTTCTTGGCAGTTGGCTAGGTGGTCATGGCATCTCTAACGATGTGTGTGCTTGTTGTTGAGGTCTTAGTCGAGTTCATCCATGCCGCAGGTGTCGGCTTGAGTAGGGCAGGCTGGTGGGCATATCCGTATGTTCTTGAACCAGGGTATTTAGTCGTCTGGTAGATAGACAAATTCATCCCGTGGTGGGTGTCTGGGCCGCGATCCTCTGGGCCATGGTCGCGAGGAAATTGGGGGGAGCTTTTTCTCCCATTCTCCCACTTCACATGCTAGCAGTATTGAGAGTGTAGGGAAACATGGGTTGTTTGAAAACATGGTCGCCCCTGAGCCAAGATCTTCCAGCAGACTATCGACAAACATGGCAGGCCATAGTCCAGTGTCCCCAGCTCATTGTTTGAGTGTCTAGAATGAGAATTTAAATCTAAGTGTTCTTAATTTGTCAGACCCTATAGAGTCAATGTTGAAGACTCAATAGAACAGCAGTGAGAAGCACGGAAGTGTTCTCCAAACGATGGAGTGGTGTCTCACCCATACAACAGAAGATCAAGTTGGAGACTTCCCTATAGATTAATTGCTCAGCAGCATAATCCAATAACGGAACACAATTGTGCTCCTGAAGTCTAGATGTGAAAGAGTTGTGAAGTACTTACCACGTTTTCTCCTTAATGCCATGTTTCCAGAAGGATCTTTGGTTCAGGAATCACAGATCAGTGCCTCATCACTCTGTAACTGTGCATTTGGGTGAAGTAACTGTGGTACTCACTGCTCATGAACACTGCTCACGGGCAGAGGACACAGCAGATGAAGTCACTCACTATACTTATACAAACATTAGGCATATCACTGTGGCTGCCTGACTAGCTACATGTTAGACTTGCAGGGCCAGGGTATGTGGTGTGCATTGCAGACCAGATCATGACCATCCAGGATCTGACATCTACTGACAGCACATTGTCATTCTCAGTGCAGCATAACAAAGGTAGGTAACATATCCTGACACCAAACAAGAAATGCAAGGGTAGAAACACCAACACCTGAGAAAGGGAAATATGTGGCATAATTTCTTATATCCAACTTCCTCCACCACATACTACTGGCATGCCTGACTGGTGGGCAGAAAATAAAAAGTGTCCAGTTCTTTAGTCTATGCCGAGCTCGGCTTTCCTTTACCTTATCCTATGCACTTTGTCCAATTCCTCTGAGGTTTCTTTCCTTTCTGAGCCTAAAGGTTGCCATGATGTGTTTCTGTGACGAAATTACTTCTGCTCTGCAGGAGTAAAAGGATGAGCAGTGGCTAAATCACCTACTCAGCTACCAGACCTTTACAAATGAACAGTGATCCCAATAATAAAGATCGGAGGTATACTTCCTTCACATTTTGGGGTAACGTGGCCAGAGGAAATGTTATACTTTCAGAAAGTGTGTGAATGTGGTCCAGTAGAAACCCAAACAGTCAGCTGCACATTGCACAAACTCTCTGTGCCCCACAGGAGACTATACCAGCAGAGCTGGTTTCTCTCCTAGATGCTGAGCAGGGCTGCAAACGGACAATCAGGAGCCCAAGCTCCTTTGCAAGATGGCTGCTGCAACCTCCACTGGAGCAGCATCAGGCTCAGTAGGCTGTAGTGCAGCTCCCTGCCAAGCCTCCACCTCCGTGCATTCTGATTAGCCACCCAGTCCTAAAAGGGGCCCTGACTACAGCTTCTGGCAGGTGGAGTTGGCCCTTATCGAAGGCCCGCATCCAAGGTGCGAGAAACCTTTCTGTGCCTGCTCCTGCCAGCAGCACATTGCGTGCACTCTCTGTGGCCCACAAGAGACTATACCAGCTGGATTCTCTCTGAGACGCCTTGCAGGTCTGCACACTGACGATCAGGAGCTGAGCTCCTTTGTAAGATGGCCACCACAACCTCCACTGGAGCAGCATCAGCCTCACTAAGATGCGGTACAGCTCTCTTCCAAGCCCCCACTTTCCTGCCTTCCAATTGACCACCCTGCCCAGAAAAGTGCTCTGAATAGATCCGTCTCAGGCAGATCCGGCCCTTATCAAAGGACCACATCCAAGACCCCAGAAACCTGCCTGTGTGGGTTAGGCAGGCTGCTCACCTCACAAGAGTTCAAGGTATATGCCCGTTACCTCCCCCTTTCCTCCAGTGACTTGTTTTCTGCCAAAATTGTTGCCTCTCATGGCACTATCCAACCCACCAGATTTCTACCACCTCTGGTACCTCCATTTACATTTAACCTTGCCCTAGAACATATGCCACCACCACACCGCCCTTCCATCCCGGCCCCCTGCCTGCTCAAACTAAGGGCAACCCAGTTACTCCGGTTAGCCCTCGCCAGACAAGCTTGTCCTTCCTCATGAACCGTGCCCCCCTCCCCTTAACACTGGTCACCAGAAACATTTGTTTGCGCTCATGTGTCATAGTGCCTAACATCACAGACAGCAATTCCAAACCACCCTGCACCTTTCAATCCCCTCCAAAACCAGCTCCTAGCCACCTCACACCTTGTGCTGTCCACGCCAGTAATGACTCACCTGCCCCACCTCCTCCACCACTGAAATGTGCCTTAATCAATGCCAGGTCCATCCCGGCACACACCTCAGACTTACTTGATCTCATTATAACAAATAATGTAGACCAACTTGCCATCTCTGAAACTTTGCTATACACCACCCATCGCTGTCCCACTTGGCTACACCATGCTCTACCAAGACAGACCCAATAGTAGAGATGGTGGGGTAGTCTTGATCTTTAGAGAGGCTCTCCCCATCAGAGAAGTTAACACTATCCCGCTACCCAACTGCGCAACCTATCTACGAAACTCTTACTTTCTCACACCACCACCACCATCACAACACACCTCATATATCAACCCGCAGGTCCACACCTTTCCTTCAAAGAGGACCTCCTGCAAATCTTCAGGACTGACTTGAAGACCACCTTCAAACTCCTGGGTAATCTCCACTTAGGATTTAATGATTAGGAGGACAAAGTTGTCTCCGCCTTAGCTAATGCCCTGTGGATCTCGTTCAATGAATATGAGCACCCACATATATCCGAGGTTGCCCACTGGATTGGCTCACAGATCTTAATTGCCACACTTCGATCCTTTCCAATACTTCTTGCCCATGGTCAGAACTTCACATCATCTCTTTTGCCATCCCAACCTCAAAACCCCCTTCACCTATCGCCTCCTCTATGCGCCCTACACTATCCTGCAGCCTCTGCAATCTTACAAAAGACAACCTCTACCATTGCTTGGTGAACTTAAACCACTCCAAGCCTCTCACACCAAGTCCTCCGTCCTTGTTGACCAGTACAATGACACCATCACTCTTACAGTCAACACACTTGCCCCACTGGTACAGCCTAAGGCTAAACCCTCTGTTTACAATAACCCACGGTTTCCCCCTGACCTGCAAGCCACCTGTCAAGGTCACACAAGTCCCTGGCACAGGAGTGGATTTAACCAACCACCCCCACAGTGGTCTTGATGCCTGCAAGTCAGAGCTTACACAGACATTCGCGACCAGAGCAGGGAAGGAGGGTTAGGGTCTCGTTGATTGGATGGGTACGGGGAAGTTAGGGTAACTGGAAAGAGGGATAGGTAGAGGTTATGGACAGGGCTGGGGAAATTGGGAAAGGGATTGATTGTTGCGCACCTTTATCACCTGCCAAACAAGGTGACTTTGACTATCCTTGAATGTTGATGCACGGTTCATAGAATTACAAAAAACAGACTTGGCTCACAATGTTATATCTACATAGGAATTGGGTGAATTGCACATTATGCCAGTAAACAACTCACTGGCGCTAAACATAAAATGTATGCACACTTAGCTCTCCCAAGTTGTCCTAGTCCAGAGATGTGGTCCTTAGTTGTCCCCAGTCGAGAGCTGTCAGTCTTGTGCTGTATCTTAGTAGTTTTGCGGGCAAGGTCCAAGCTACAAAGGAAAGAGTACAGAGTTACTGCATGTTAATTCACTTTTGCGGTAATTCTCTCTTCATGCCACACTCATATGCCCACACGCACACACTCTTGAGGTCACTGCTGATGTGCGGCACAGCACGTGGTTTTTGCCAATGGGTCGTTGTCCCTGAGTTTTGCCAGATTAATGCTGCCCAACAATGCTGGCAGGAGCGTTGCAGTGCGTGGCTTGCAGCATCTGATTTTTATTTTTATTCTGTGGTCTCAGGGATGCGTTTGTTCCAAGGTGGACAGAACGCATGTCTAAACAAGGAGTCGCATATACAATGCGAAAAGTAATAGCAATAGGTGGGTCTCCAAACGCGCGACTACTTAGCGATTTTATGGGCAGAATGAGCCCCATGCGCTTCCCCAGCTCTCCTCTGCAAAGCAGCTGCACTTATCTTTGGTAAGCGAGGGGCCGGGGTCCAAATCTGATGGGGCAGGGCCCCTCACGTGTGTTTTTCGCTGGAGCTGCTCTGCGCACGTCCTCCTCTCCTGAATCCTCGAGCACAAGCCCCATGCCTCGGGGCTCGTGCATGCGCAGTAACGCGCCACACCAGGTCTGCTTCCTGGTTGGCTTTCCATGCCCAAAGCATGCTGCGCAATGTAGTTTTGATGTGCTTCCAGCCTACAGAGAGGACAAAGCAGCCTCCTGTAAGGCAGCACGCCCTTACCCATATGTTTCAGAGCGCTAACAGTGTTTTTAAATAAAGAGTGATTCAAAGCACCTACACATCTGTTACTATTTACAGTATTTATGTGTTTTGTCTGTTTGTTCTGCCCCTTTCCTGGTCTGCCCTTGAGACCACCCACTCCAAGAAACACACCTCTGAGGCTAAATGGCAGAAAGTTTCTTCCAATGCCAACAACGCCCAATTCTCTACCACAGCTAAACAGGCCATACTCAATGCTAAACCTGCCACTCCCAACACAAGAATCTTTAACGCAAACTCCAACACACGTGGGCTCTTCACCATTAAGCGGGAGCTCACATCCCCTACTACAACTCCATCCAACGTCACCAAGGACATGGCTTGGTGCAGCAAAATTCAAAATGCTCTTATGTGTAAAACTGCCACACTACAGGAGAAAATCCAGCTGAAACAAGCATCTATTTGTAACAAACCCCAACATATTCACACTCGCCCACATCCCGACACACTGACCACCCCACCTCCCTTTCATTTCCACCCCATATCTGAATCAGAAATGGTCATCCTCATTAAAAGCCCAAATCCCTCTTGCTGTAAAGGTGGCATCTGCCCAGCCTCAGTCATCAAGGATTGTGCAGAGGCCTTCACCCCATCATAACCGCCATCATC
This sequence comes from Ambystoma mexicanum, assembly GCF_040938575.1. Taxonomy (NCBI): domain Eukaryota; kingdom Metazoa; phylum Chordata; class Amphibia; order Caudata; family Ambystomatidae; genus Ambystoma; species Ambystoma mexicanum. Next base: position 962,512,364 of record NC_090929.1, on the reverse strand, counting down.
AATGCCTCCTTTGCCTACTGCCTCACCCCATCAGCCTCAAGGAACCATGGATCCTTCACCTTCTCAAATGAATCCTCTCTGGACCCCACTATCCCCATCAACTACCGACCTACCACCACTGTGCCTTACATTCTAAAGATAGTGGGCCGGGCAGCCTACCTCCAGATCCAAAACTGCCTCGAGCTCAACCACGTCCTCAGCACTCGCCAGTCCGGTTTCTGTCCTGGCCTGTGTTACGTGATCTAAAAAAAAGAGCAATATGACCTCAAGGATGCACGTAAATTGGCTCTTCTACTACCTCTAGAACTTTCAGCAACATTCAATCTCGTCAAACACGAAATTCTTTGCCAGCATCTTACTACTGCTGCCAATTTATCGCCAGAATCAAGCAACTGCAGCACATACTTCCTTGCAAACAGAACCACTAGAATCTTAGCTGAAGATGCTTACACCCCCTTCACTAGTCTCCTGTGGTGTACCTAAACGCTCTTGCATTCCCCCCACCCTATACAATATCTACACTATACCTCTCTTCAATCACCTGGATGCCCTCAGTATTTCATGCACAAACTATGATGATGGCACACAAATCCTCCAACAACTCACAGGAGATTACATTCAGGATTCCTCTACACTCACTTCAGTCTATTAGATCATCCAGACTTGGATGGCGCCCCACTTGCTCTGCCTGAATAACGATAACATAGAAATTCTTCTTGCCAGCTCTCATACTCTTCTCAACAAACTAGACCCAGAGTGTTGCTCTTTTATGATTGATGGCAACTCAATCTCGGTTTCTCCGGCAGTGAAAACACTTGGAGTATACCTCAATGCCACCCTTGACCTAACGCATCAGGTCAGCGCCAATGCTTCCTCAGCTGCCAACACTACAAAACTCATCAACGCAAGCGGACCTTTTCTCTCCGCCAACTGCTGTTTCACCATTGCACAAGCAGTCATAGGCTCCAGACTTGACTACTGCAACGCCCTCTTCCCAGGTACTTCAGAGCAGAACATCACAAAATTACAAGTCATTCAAAAGAATGCCCTACAAGCCAACCTTGACATTCAGAAACATGAGCACATCTCAGCTGACAGAAGAAAGGTGCACTGGCTTAGAATTTGTAAACAAATCATTTTCAAAATTCTCTCAGCCACCGATACATCACCAACTCTGTCCCACCTTACTTATCACAAAGACTTGAAAAAGGTCCACCCGCTCTGCTTACTTCCACCACCTTATCATTCTGAGATTCAAGCGCATTAGTGCAGGCGGTGTCAGCTTCCCTTCACTGCAGCCAAGCTTTGGCACTCCATGCAGCTCTCCTTGTGATCTGAGCCTTCTTACTGTTCTTCCAGAAAACACCTTAATACATGGGTCTTTAACTAGGGGCCTTCTCTCTCTCCCTCTCTCTCTATCTTTACCTTGATTTCTGCATCCTAGATCTATGTCCTGTAACAAGCACCTAGATGCCCTTGGCTTAAGCACGATTCTACAAATGTAGAAATAAATAAATAAATAGTACACAGCTCCAAATTAAAGGAATGTTTAATCAAGTTTCTATATATATATATATATATATATATATATATAAAATATATACTTTAATTACAGACATCACTTGTACACTTAAATATTGAAAATATTACAAAAGCCCACCCATGGAAAAGGAAGATAGAGAAATGCAGAATGTAATGATGCAGCATTCTAGGTAGTAAGCAGAAAGTGAAAACAGGCAAGAAATGTAACTAGAAGTTCAAATAGACTATGGCCCTCATTACAAGTCAGGCGTTAAGGTTTTAACGGCGCCGTGGGCGCCGTTAACCCTTAACGCCTGATTCACACTTTAATGCCTGCTTTTTGCAGGCGTTAAAGTCCAAGGCGCTAAGCGACCTTGGTGCTAATTACGGCACTGCAATTTACGGTGCCGTAATTAGCGCCTTCCCCATCCCCATTATGCCCTATGGGGCAAAAATGGGAATGGGGAAGGGCAAAGGGTGAATGGGGAATTACCGCCCCACTCACCTTGGAATGGGCGGTAATTCCGCCATCCACCATGGCGGAATCCGGCATGGACCATGGTGCTAATAGCACCATGGTCCACTGCCTGACTTGTAATGAGGGCCTATGTCCTGTAGGTAGAACATGTGAAAGGGACTTAACCAGTCTCTAGTACCATAAAATATCACTTTAAAGTACCTGATTACAAGTTAAAGCAGTTTTACAGTGTCAAACCAACCTCGGAGGTGTTGCAGATGTGGGTCAGACCAGGTTCGGGGGTGGCGAGTCGCATTGGCTCAACCGACAATTGGGCATCGAGTTGGATCGAAGCAGGTGCTCAGTGCAGTTCATAGGAAGTGGTTGAGTGATGCAGTTTGGGTGGCTCCTCTGGATCGGTTGAAAGTTTGAGTTAGTTTGAGGCTTTGCGAACTGCCGGTTCAATTTGAGGTGTGATGCGATTCTCCAGCAATTTGAGTCGAGGTCCAGCGGTTCAAATCTGTGACCCTGATGGTTCAATGCAATGTATGAGTGACAGCGTTTTGAGTATGTCCACAGCAGCGAGCTGGTTATTTAAGGCAAACAGGTGACGTGCATTATCACACACGATTCAACAGCAAGGTGGTTTGAAGGTATAGCAGCAGCGGTTCGGAGTTAGATTGAATGTTAAAAGCAGCACGGGCAGATCCTTTTGTTTTGGTAAGGTGGATGTGGCTCAAATGCAGTTTTATCTTTTTCATTTAGTGAAATCAGGTATTCTGGCTGTTCTGGCTCTCAGGATGCTATGAGTCCCAACCAAAGGGCTAAGGGAATAAGATACATCCGTGTTCTCATTCACTCAACACAGGGGAGGCTGGACAACATATTCAGGGGTCTTTACGTCCAATGAGGTCCTGGCTACCACTGTAGCTTGAAGAGATGTAGGACTTGGTCCATCAGCAGGTCACCCAAATGTGCCCTGGGAATGGTTAGAGAGCAGAGCTTGCCTCTGTCTTGAAACACACAATCTCACTGGCAGTGGTCCAAATTAATTATTACACAAATCCTTAACTGTTCCAAAGTGGATCAAAGAAACAATGGAGACCGTCTATTTTATAGGCAAAATGGCCCAGGAGATTGGATAAGTGCAAGTTTACTTTAGGGTCCAATCACTGTCCTTGTGACACGTGGGCCCTCATTACAAGTCAGGCGTTAAGGGTTTAACTGCTCCGTCGGCGCAGTTAACCCTTAACGCCTTTTTCACACTTTAACGCCTGCTTTTTGCAGGCGTTAAAGTCCAAGGCGCTAAGCGACCTTGGTGTTAATTATGGCACCGTAATTTACAATGCCGTAATTAGCGCCTTCCCCATCCCCATTATGCCCTATGGGGCAAAAATGGGAATGGGGAAGGGCAAATGGTGAATGGGGAATTACCGCCCCACTCACCTTGGAATGGGGCGGTAATTCCGCCATCCACCATGGCGGAATCCGGCATGGACCATGGTGCTAATAGCACCATGGTCCACCGCCTGACTTGTAATGAAGGCCATGGTTTTTACCTCCTTGCATCATTCCCAAAGTGTTTGTGCTAAAAGAAGTGTATGAGACAGAAAGGAAGGAGGGTCACAGAAACAAAAACAAGATGGAATCCTTTCTCAACTATGCTCACTCCATCTGACTAAAATAACCCCAGCCCCTTATGAGACCCATAGTATCAAAAGCTTTTTGCTATACACCATCCTGGTGTGAGGCTAATACTTTTGTTTTGGGTATGTCCTTGATTCCTGTTTGCGAGCTGTCCTGCCCAAGAGAGGTGTTACAAACCTCACAAAGAATCAAGAGAGAGGCATCCCTCAGAGGCTATTGACCTGTAGGTTGCAGCAGATACAACCAGTCTAGGGAGAATACACACAGCCTATCCATGGCTGGCCTGAGCTCACCATGTTGGCATGTATCAGCTGTGGCTTTAATAATTATATGAATGACCACCATTCAAACAACAACTCATATTTTGCATATGTTTAAAATTGAACATCTACCAGAATGGTAGTTCATCATAAGTATGTGGTTTTGGAGCATAGGTGTGCATTTTAAATTCAGTCCCTATGCTGAAGTGACGCTGCTGACATCTCTACTTTCACACAGGACACCTGTGAACTCTGAACCTGTTCTTTGCCGCTGCAGATCAGGATATTGATGCATCAGGGCACAAATATTCACTATCCTTTTGGCATGAAGTTTGAAGAAAGAGGGGTCTGGTTTGCAGACCACCCTTTCTGAAATGAAATAACCCTGCATAACTGTATTATTATCAATGAAAATACAAATAAAAACTAGGGCTTTTACATCCTTGCCAGATGGCAATACTTTGCTATTTTCCCATAGATCTTTTTTGTGTTCCTTTTTGGAATGGATACTAATGTCCTAATGCTGAAATGTGCTTTGTTAAGCTCAAACTCAAGCTCAAACACTCTGCATCATTCCCTTTTCTCACATCCTGCTCTTCACACTTCCCTATTTCTTCCTTGCACCCCATCAATTCTCTGCAAACACAACTGGCAAATGCAAAATACAGGAGTAGTAATTGCATTAACACTTGTGTCACTCTACTGGTACACAGTAACATGGGGTAATGCAGGGCCATTTAAGTACATGAAGGTGCACACTTGGACTCTGTTAAACAGTGACATGAACTCCACAATTTTAATTGGAGCATTTGGTCATGGGGCATAGGAGTAGGGGTCTAGGACAGCCCCCGAGTAAGGAGAAAATGGGCACCAGAGTGAGAATGGACAACATTAGAAAATGGTGGCATACAAAGATACTGGCACATGAAGACAAAAGAGGCAGGTCCCTCTCTGAGTTATTCTTCTCCTTTGTTCAAACCTTAGTCTGTCTCCTTCTCACTCTATTACTCTGTCCCTGCTTGTTTCTTGCCCTTCGTGTTCTCCACTTTCTCATGGCAGCTCCACTCACCCCTCCTTAACCCTTCTCTCTAATTTCTGTCTTCCTATTTTTCTCTTTCTCTCTTGGTCGTTGTGTGCTTCTCCACCTCAGCCCCAACTCTTCCCTTCTCCTAGCCTCCTCTTCTTCATCCTCTCTCTATCTCCTCTCCACCTCCTTCGTCCCTCTCTTTTAACTTTGCCTCATCTCCTCTCCACTTTCTCACCTTTCCCCATCCTCCTCATCCGCTGGATTCTCCCCTGCTCCTCTTCAACTCTTTAAAGCTCTGCTTGCTTCTATTTTGCACTCCCCCACTTGTTTGCACATCCACACTCCGTATACTAACTCCCACACCTCCCAATGCTTTACCCTTTTTTATCCTCTATCAGGGCTGATGACTGGTTGATAGAGTGAGTAAGTAGTGTCAGCTGTGTGTGCAACAGAAGTGGACTTGGTGATTGATTGAAACCCAGGCAAAAAACAGTTAACACATGTGGTCTGGTTTGCTCAGTTGACCTCCCCATACCTCTGAATGCTGAGGTAAGAAAGTGTTAGTCTGACATCTTGGAATTAGCCTGCCTATTTTCCCCAGTTGCCTGATTGCCTGATATGATTGCCCACATCTGCATTTGGAGCCTCTATGGGGTTAGAAGCTTGGTTTCCTCCTTGACACCTGTGTGTCCCCATTTACTGATGTAAGCAGGGCCTGTGGCCATATCCACGAGTGGAGCTAGTGAGCTTTTGTCTCTCCAATCAATAGAAGTAATTATAGTAAAAACTTTCTTTCCTAAGCTCACTGGTGTCATGTTTTCTCAGTTCTTCTGAGTTTAATCAATCCAGAGGGGAAAGGAGGGGAGACCAGTTCTTAGAATTACCTTTGCCAATAAACTGGATTCCACTGTTTTCTGTACCAAGACTGTCTCAACCTCTACGTCGAGATCTACCTGGGATATTGAGTATACTTCTTGATCTCCATTGAAGCAAACTTTAGGGATACATCTATCAGCCAGACAAATATTTTGTTTTGCCACAATGAGGTCTGACCAAATGGAGGTCTGCCTACTTATGAAATTGAGTAAAGTGAGTATGACCTAGCCATTCAAATTAACTTTTCCACTCTTTGCCTTGGGCTAACGTATCCATTTATTTTTTTTAGGCACTTCATTTGTGCCTTATAGCACTATTCCTAATCCACTGGAGTGGGCACTAGATAAGAGTAACTGGTGCACAGTGGTCTGGTCTTGTGCAATATTAAAGCAACTTGAGTGCAGGGTCCTGTCATCTTTACTGTCATCTTTCCTTTCACAATCAGACCCACAGCAGGCATGTGCAGGTTTCTCAATTTGTTATCACTGACATTTATTCTGTACACTTCTCCACCATTCCAAGAACATGTTCATGCACACATTATGAAGAACATCATGGTCCTAGTAGAGTGTGCTTCCTCCCTCTGCTTCCTCTTTCTGACCCTGGGTCATCTCCTTGTCTCTATTACTCTCTCTCTCTTCCTGCTTTTTCCATGGCCTCTCTTTCCTCTAGTTTCTCTCTTCTGTGTTATTTCTATTACTTCCTCTTTCACTGCCTTTGATCATTTCTTCACCTCTTTCCCTTTCTTATCCATCTGATATTTCTCCTTGCTACCCATTTTCCTTTTTCTCTTCTCTCTCTTTCTTTTTCCCTCTCTGCCACCTCCTCCTCACTCTGTTGTTAGGGAGAATTCTCCAGAATGGCTAATTTCCCTTACCTAGTCCCTCAGCAGCTTTGCTGGATTTCTAGGATTTTCGTTTTTTCCTGGGTAAAAGTGTGAGCCTTTTTCCGACTCTTACATGTGTTTTGCTGTGTGTGTTTAACGTTTTTGTGTTCATAGACTGTGGTGATTCACCTACTCCATAGGCATAATCGTTTTACTGTGTGTCACACAGCACCTTCAGTGCAGTGACACATGGGCCCTCATTACGACCCTGGCGGAAATCGCGGTGCAAAATGCACCATGGAGCACGGCGGAAAGCTGCCGATAGCGCCATGGGGGTTGGCGGATTTTCCGCCCCATTCCGACCTTGGCGGGGCGGTAAATCCCCATCCCCCATTTTACCCTTCCCCATTCCCATTTTTGCCCCATAGGGTATAATGGGAGTGGGGAAGGCGTTAATTACGCCACCGTAAAATACGGTGGCGTAATTAACAACAAGGTCCCGTAGCGCCATGGATTTCTCCGCCCGGAAAAACCAGGCGGAAAACGCTCCATGGCGCTACGGGAACTCGTAGTAGGGCGGACGGGTCCGCCGCGAATAACGCTGGCGTAAACCCACTCCGCCAGGGTCGTAATGAGGCCCATGGTTGTCTTTTTTAGACTTTGCAATTCTGACTCCATTTTCTGGGACTGACTACTGTCTCCCAGAAAATTTAAAGTTGCCATTGACTTGATTACTCTTTTTAAACTCACAGACCCAGTACAAACTATTTTACATAGAGTTCTGGAAAGGGTTAATGTGTATCCCTTTTTGTCTGTTTCTCATGGAACATTGTTTCTTTCCCTTTTCATTAAGATTTGGCTGGTGGCAGTGGTAACTACCCTATTTTTCCTACCACGGTTATTTTAAATAGCTTAAACCCGCTGGGCCCTATTTACTTTTAAACAGTTCCGGCTGAGTTTATTCGCCATTTCTTTTTGTAAAAGTCTTTCTCGTGTTTTACTCTGTGCACCAAACCAGGTTTGATTCCATTATTCGCCGACCTTTCACAGGATTTCTCCACAGAAGCCCTACTTAGGCGCCTGAATGTCTGAGGGGGACAAGATGTGACAGGGCAGGATGTGAGGACAGGATTTGATGGAGGGGTTTGAGACTCCCTGCACAGGGTCTCCTTGGAGACCCATGTCGCACTCTGGTATGATTGGCTCTGGTGACTGTCCCGGCGGGACAGCCACCCTGCTGTGTGATTGACAGCCACGCTGTGTGAATGGGGAAAACTGCATACAAAGCAGGTCTCTGGGACTGAGAAGGCAGAGTCGCCACCGGATTGAGAGAACCGAAGAGAAGCTGACAGAAGAGGTCCTCTACCATGACTGAACCTCCAAGTGAAGCCCTGCTACGGGTCCGAATCTTCAAACTTTGACGACAGGAAGGATCTTCAAGGAATCTTCTCCCCTTGAGCTGGTGGGATCAACCAGTTTGCCAAACTGCAAGCCAGGCCTCCATCCTCTGGTCGAATTTGCTGTGCACAGCTACAGTGAACCGGATAGCCAGGAGGAACGGACCCTGATTGGGTTTTAAGGAGTGCAACTTTTTGTTAGTTGCTTTGCTCTGCTGCTGGTTTCTTCCCTGGGCAGTGCAGGACCCGCCAGTCTTCCTTCTTCTTTTCAGTCTGACAGTCACTTCAGGAACCGTGAGCCTGCAGGACCTGCCAGGAACATCTGCCTCAGCTACAGCATTCTTCTGCTCTAAAGGTACTGTGCTAACCCGGTTGTCCGTTTCATCTAGCCGCGTTGAATGTGTGTGAAATCTTTTGCCAATCCGAGGGCTTGTCCTTCTCTATTATTTAAAGTAACTTTACGTCCGATCATACTTCGTTCTGAACTCTTGCTAATGACTTAGCCCTAAACTACCCTGAAATGTGTGATCCTCTGCAAAGACTTTGGTCCATTGACTTTGGCCCTAGCCTCTTGAATTGATTTCCTCACTGTAGTTCCTTTTTCTAGATTGCCCTGTTTACTTACCTGTTGGTAATGCTCAACTTTTGCCTAACTTTGTCTTTCCCTCCCTTTTAAATTGCTGGAGTGCCATTTTGCCCACACTTCATTTTGAAATTAACTTGTCCAGAATCTATTTGGTGTGGTGTATTAATATTTTGATTTTTCAACTGCTTCATAATAGTGAAATGTTTAATAACTGATGTGTAAATAAATGTAAATTCTTTTACTCAGAAACCTTGAGTCAGTGTTTGTTTGAATCATAGTAATTGCTGTGTTTTGTGTAACTATTGATACTGCTCACTTTACTCTTGAGATAAGTCTGGCTGCTCAGCCATCGCTACCACTTTACTGTGTAGTACAGGCTTGTACCAAAGGTGAATTTGTACTGTCACTTGTAGTCTTAATTGTGTGTGGTGTTCCCAAAGGGTACTGTATATAATTCTGCCTAACACTGCCCTCCACACCTCTGATCTTGCTTTTCCTCATATCCACCTCCAGCTTTTCAGTCGCTCTCCTTCCCATCACCTCTACCACTTTTTTCCTTCGCCTTCTCCTCTCCTCCAATATCTCTCCTCAGATCATCTACCCCCTCTCTACTCTTGTGACTTTTGCTCCCACCCGCCTCATCCCTGTGGTATTTTTCTTCTCTCCAACTCCTTGCTACTCTGCCATACTGTATTCTGCACTCTTCGATTGTCCTATACATTATCACTCTGACTCCTAGTTTTCACACCTCCCCACTGCTTCAATACCCTTATCCACTTTAGCAGGTTTGATTACTTGAGTGGGAGATTGGGTCAGCTATGAGTGCAACAGAAACAGACTTGGTAATCTATGGTCAGCCAGACTACAATTTACCCATTAGATCTGACCTCCTCAGCAGACAAGCACACAGTTGTAGACTCCAAGATTAGAAACTGGCTGTTTGCTGTCTTTTAATTAGTTTACTAATTTCGCCTAGCTTCCCTCATGTGACCTCCTCATCGGATACAATAATGTATTATTTAATAAGATTTTTTTTATAGTACACATGGTACTTTTACATCATACAACAACATAAATGATGTCATAATACAACACATTACACACATAACGCATATAAGAAAGAAAAAGAAACAAAAGAAATTAAGAGTATGCAAGAAATAAGGATCCCATCGACAAAGCTCCCACATTTAATCCAACACATATCCACTTTTCGAAATGCTCACTCGGTTTAGCAGTTGATCCTTTGATCATCACACACACAGTTAGAGTATAGCTAATGCAAAACGAGGGAGACGGCAACTCTTTACCAGCTCCATATTGCCAATGCACTTACTGAAAATGCAGGTGGAGAAACTGCTCTCTCTGGGCTAACATGAACGAGTCGTCATAAGGCTATGCCATAGTGCTGTTGATATAACATAGACAGTGAAAATGAGAAAGGGTTCAAAGTTCACAATCATCCTTTCCATCAGCGTTGGGCAGAATAGTACCAGATGCTTCAAGGTCTCCAGCTCCATTCCACACAATCTAGACACCCTTAATTCCATAGGAATCGCCAGTTTGGGTTCCATTACCTCTAATGTTGGTAGACAGTTAATTCTGAATCTGAGATACCAGTCTCTAAGCATTGATGAAGGAACCTTTTTCAGGTACAGCCTGACCTCCCTGATTGGTAAGTAAAATAATTCTTGCCCATTGTATCTTTTTATATTCCTAAATCATCAATGTCGACTGTATCATCCCACTTTTTAACCATTCTTTTGAGAATCTCATCTGATACTGGACCTGAGAGTCCTAGTTGATCCACGAATGACTCACATCTTTGCTTGAATTTCTGTAAGAAGGGATTATGTCCCTTACCCATCATAATATTTGAGTAGTAGTCAATGGGCCTCATTACGACCCAGGCGTTGGACCATGGTGCTAATGGCACCATGGTCCATGCTGGTAACTTACTGACTCTGCCATGGCGGAATGGGGAATTACCGCCCCATTCCGAGGTTGGCGGGGCGGTAATTCCCCATGCCGCCATGGCCCTTCCCCATTCCCATTTTTGCCCCATAGGGCTGAATGGGACTGGGGAAGGCGCTAATTACGGCACCGTAAATGACGGTGCCGTAATTAGCTCCTAGGTCCCTTTGCGGGTTGGTTTTTTAACACCTGCTAAAAGCAGGCTTTAAAGTGCCACCCGCAAAGGGACCTCGTAATCAGGCGTTAAGGGTTTAACCTTTTACGGCACCGTTAACCCCTTAACGCCTGGGTTGTATTGAGGCCCAATGTGCGGTAACTCCGCTCTTGACATTTTGAATAACAAGGAAAGGCTTTGCTTCATCATCTGAGCCCACCAAGAAACCAGACCCAGCTCAAGCCTAATGACTCTCAACAGTACTGTGAGCGGGAGACCCAGGACCCTTTTCAGAATCCTCCCTTCCAAACTGTCAAAGAACTTCCTGGTCCTACTATTTTCTAGCTCGCAGACATACAGGACAATAGCTCATATCTTTGACCTGTAAAACTCAATCATGGGCAACAGAGACAATGCACATAATCTATTTTTGATAACCTTTTATAGTATAAGGCACATCCCCACTTTCTCTTCCATCTTGGTTTCCTCGATGATCTGTTTCTGTCGATGGAAAGCAAAGAAGCCCAAGTATTTTATGCCTTCCACTTTTACTAGAGGGAAATCAATTAACTTCTACATGTATCTTGTCTGATTGTTTCTCTTGATACAGGTCCTCACATAGAATTTTGGTGGATTTACAGCTAGATGGTTCTGTGACAGGTAGTTCATTACTCCTGTCAGACATCGCTGGAGTCCAGCAGGGGTATAGTCCACCAGGACCATATTATCCACATACGCGATGCATCCTATGTTTAGCTCCATCCATCACGGGGCATAACTGCCCCATTGCCTGGCTTCCTCCCATAAATCATTGAGATATAGATTAAAGAGTTTTGGTGCTACTACACACCCTGGGTGCACACCCTTTGTAACAGCAATGCCCCAAGATAATTCACCTTTGATTGTTAACTTTACTTTGACAGTGTTGTTGGCATACAGCATCTGAATCATATTCAGAAGGCCAGGCTCCATGTTCCAGCTGGCCAACTTTGCCCAGGGGCACGAAAGATCCACGTTATCAAAAGCTGCTGATACATCGATGGCAGCTACATTCAGATTTGTGGGTGCACTGCATCGATTTCAGAGAGACAGACATGAAGTGTAATTCCACTGTGAACAGTTCTCACTCCTCTCCTGAACCCTGTTTGTAGTGGATGGAGGTGATGTGTCGCCTCAGGCCTCTTTCTCATGTCTCTGAGTATCATTGTATAAAAAGAGTTAGGTGATGTATCTAGAAGGGATATGGATTGATAGCTCTTTGGTGAGCCCCTGTCCCTCATTTTATATAGGGGAACAATTATGGAGTTGCGCCATGAGTTGGGACAAATGCACCTACTTGCAATTTGTTATAACAGGTGGCACAGGATGTCAACCCACAGGTTAGGATTATTTTTCAGAACCTTGTTAGTCACCCCATCTGTCTGCTGGCACAGAAAATATTTAGATTAGTGATCATCATTTCGAGGTCATCTCTATCGAATATATAGTCTCAAACTGGGGTCTCACTCATAGGCAACCCTCCCAAACTCACCACGTCACTGCCTCACCAAACCTTTGCTGGAGGAAATTAACCCAGGCTTCCTCGGATACACCTGATGTCTGTGCAGAGGTTGGCAGAGCATTCTTATTGTTCAGGGTCCCCCATATTGCATGTGTATCTTTTTTAACTATCTGCGACAACATCTCCTGATTATTGTATGTGTCCTTCTGTAATATTCGATGCCTACACCAGAGTCTGTGCTTCTGCTTCAGGGTTTTGATGTTTATTCACGTCTCTTCCTTTTTCTTAGAATTACACTTCTTGACCAGCCTCATTTCTTTATGCATCAGGGTTCTTCTATCAACCACCTCCCTATCAAATGGGTGTCATTTAGCATCAAGCAGAGATTTAGCTAGCCACACCTGCGTCTCCACCACGGCTCCTCCCAATTTGGTTAGAAGTTTGGGAAAATTCTCCGGTGATGCTGCTACCCACCTATCTCCTGAGTAAGACATTTCCACCAAGAGGCCAGCCTCATGTTTATTTTCCCGACATTTTGGCTAAGCTGTAACAATTTACCCTTTGTGCTTGAGACCACCAGATTTCTAGTCCTCTTAGAATCCACCTTGTCCCACTCCACTATCCAAGACAGAGTCAGTAAGAGGAAATAGTGGTCGCTCAAGGTATTCTGTATTACTTTTAGATCTATCACTCTTGCAGGATCTACGGTTTTAATTAAGAGATAATCAATTGTGGATGATGAGATTGTATTAGACCATGTGGGCACATCTTTTAGACGGGCTTCCCCTATCAAGTTGGCCGGAATGAAGCCCCGTCTAGACAGAATATGCGACCACTTCCTCCCAGTACTCAGGTTTCAACACATTCCCTGCCAATGTCCATCCCACCTGGAATTTCAAGATTCCTTGGGGACACCCTGCATTTACAATAGAAATCCCCCCCATTACAATAGGTCCCCCACCATGCTTTGTTTCCAAGTCTAGTAGGACGTTTTCCAACTCATTGGTGACTCTGTCCACCTCCTCCGTAAGAGGATTATAATAAATATTTATCAGAAGGGTTCCACCTGCTTGCCAGTGTTCTTATCTGTCATCCTAATAATCAACAACCTATCTATACTGGTTTTAACATGGTGAATTAGACATGACTTCCTAATTTTCACAGCGGTCAAACCCTCCTGCAAGTTGCCCTTTCCTGCTTTTCCTAGAATATTTACAAATAATCATGTAGCCATCGAAAGTAGATCTAAGCCATGTCTGTTGCATAAATATAATGTCCGCCCCTGAAAACATTTATGTCAGAGTTCAGAAAGGAGTTATGCCCTCTCAAGTTCCAGCAAGAAATTACACATTCTTTGTCATTAGAATCCTGGATGCTTTCTCATTGACATTGGAAGGGAACCGGAAAGCCATCCCCAACTCGATGAGTCTGACCCATAACTGGATTGCCTCCATTGGTCTGAGTCAAAGAAACATCTCACAGTGAGGTTGGATCTGCCTTTATCTCAGACAATGTTCTCTCTCAACTTAGTAAATATATATCAAAGCCCTTGTATAGGAGAGCTTCCTGTCAGTTACTGACCAGTGTTTCCACCAGTTTTGAGAAAAATGAACCGCACATTTCCCAAGTTGTGCAGGATCAAACACGTGGACACATTTCATATCTGCTTTTGAATATCATCCACATGCAATGAAGGGCAGCTTGTAATCACATGGCAGGTGAGAGATCATGAACAAAGAACAGTTAGAATTCTTTAGTAAATGATGAGTTTCCAGATACTTGTAGGGAGAGAGAGGCAGTAGGGGATGAATATAGAGATCCTCAGATAAAAGTTACATGGTGAGGTCCATAGTACTGGAGGAGCACACATGCAGAAAGGAGAGAAAGGGATGAAACTTTTTGAGGTTGGGCGAGACAGACATTTCCCATGTGTGGAGTGATGGCATGGCAAACCAGCTTGTTCTGAAAAACAAAATTCTGTTATGTTCATTGTGAGGGCTCACAAATGAGAGCCGGACACAAGGTTGTAATTTTTTCACAAATAGATATTTATTAAAAGAAAAACGATTGGAAAAGGCCTCTCTGATGCTATGCTAAAGAGAAGTTTCCCTGCATATAAACCAAAATTAAGGATTTGACTGCATCAAGATGTCAATAACTGAAAAACAGCCCATGTGTCCAAAACTTCTTAGCCTGACCATAACATTAGTAAAAAATGGCAATGTTTAAGATAAATATCTTCAATTGGCCAAAAAGTGCTCACAACTGAAATAAGTATAATTTCAACCAAAATGTTCTCCAAGGCAGGAAGCCGTTGGTTCCTGAGGGTGGAACCCTTCCCCTGGATTCTTAATTATAAGATGAACAGTCACTTTGTAAACAATTCCTTGGTGTCTTGTTTGGACTCACAAGATTCCTTTTTGGGCAACCAAGCCGTAAACATTCTTTCATTAATGCAATGCTCTCCTCGGTCTGGACAGCAATGTTTTTAACATCCAACTTTCCAGGATTCAATAAATAAATGCCAATCTTTCCTTTAACATTCCTTGGGGCTTGCAAATTGCCTGGTGTACGGACGATTTCTGCAATGCCAATTGCCTGGGGCACTCGCCTGCCAGGTCTTCACTTCTGAGTTTCACTTGCCTCGTATATTCCCCTGCCACGAGTATTATATATATATATATATATATATATATATATATATATATATATATATATATATATATCAATTGCTTGCTCTCTTGCTTGTCAAGTTTCTCATATACTTCACTAGCTTGGTATCTTTGGTTTACCAGGACTTCTCATATGCTTCACTTGTATGGTGTCTTTGATTTACCATGGCTTCTAATATTTTTCTCTGTATCATCAATCTAATAGGTATGGTTCTCGGTTTGAGATATATACTCTTGGTCAGGTTTCTTTAAATTTGGCCCCACATTTACACTTCAAATATTCACTGTTCATTGGGGTTTGCCTTTTAACCTTTTGGTATTCAAACAAGCCTTTCGTCATATTCACAAGGCTATAATGTTCAAAGTGCTGTAGGCTTGGTCGCAGGAACTCCCCAGAGTCCCCACTGGCTTTGAGCAGACTCACCAGCTTTCACCATTGTCTTTGGTCGGGTTTGTGCTTCTGCGGCATACTGCTTCCACCCGCTTACCAATTTGGAGACTGTAGACATTCTTCCGGACTCCCTGGTGGCTCCACAATTGCACATCTGCTTCCCTTTAGGATCCTGAATTGAGAACGCCAGCTTCTCAACTTGCTGAGTGCCAGGGACATTGCTTGCAGCTCCCATCATCTCCACGGCACTTTAGTCTCTGACTCAGCGTCTCTCCAGTGGCAGCTTCTTCTGCTCTGCCACACCAGTACATGATCTTCACGTTTGATAGCTCTTGAACAGGAGCCAACATCTTCCCATGAACTGCCTCTACGAATAGTGCACTCACCAGGCTTAAATGTCCAGTGCACAGGTGCTTTGGAAAAACAGCTAGCCCTCATTACAGCTAGCCTTCATTACAAGTTCGGCGGTAGCCTTGCCGGTAAAACCGGCAGGCTGCTGCCGAACTTGCACATTTTTCTAGCGCCTGGCAATGGGGAAATACAGGGCCATTACAACCCTGGCGGACCCTGTATTTCCCCATTGCCAGGTGCCAGAATGCATTACTCTGCATTCCCATTTGTGCCCTATAGGGTCAGACCTGGCGGGCGAAAAGACACCCACGAGCAGACCTCGTAGTTTGCCAGTCCGTTAACAACGGTACCAACAAGCTTACCGGTACCATTGTTACCGGACCGGCAAACATATAATGAGGCCCAGTGAGTTTAAAATTGAACTTAGCACCACAATTGTAATTTCAGGGTAGGGTGTGGAGAATCTCCAAGTAGTGTGCGGCGCTAAAAAATTTAAAACATGACAAACATGAGAGATATGCTGTTGTGGAGGATGATGATGTCGGATATGTTTCTGTTGATGCACAACCCACTGTTCTCAGCCAAGCATTAATGGAGTAGAGGCAAACAGTTAAGTGGCGCAATTCTCTGGAGGCTTAATACAACTGGAAATACATTTTGGTATCATTGATGTAAGATTGAAATTGACCAATTAAAACCTTTAAGGTATACCTGAGGTTTGATATTAACTACGCAAAACAGGCAGAGAGGAAACAGCTGTGGGTACACTGCATTTCAGTGACCTAAAAAGATGAGGTGAAAAGTCAAGTTTGTTTGTGTTGGAATTATCAGAGTTAGTACAGTACCTGAATCATTTAATATCATGCTTATTGACTTCAGTATTAAAAGAAATGGTATTTTTCAAGAAAATTAGGTAATCCACCTAATAGGAAGCAGCAGATAAATCCAGTAGAATTATGGGCACAAAGCCTACTGACTCTTAGATTCCCATTTCTTAGAATGCACCTAGCTCAGGAATCTTGGAAAGGGCAGGTCTGTAAGCAATGGGAATTTTGTTGGCAGGGTTTAGAGCATCAAACAAGGCTTTTCCATTTTAATTGCGGCAATAAAGGTGGATTTGAGGGCAAGTGGAAGGAGGCCAATAAATATGGAGGAGTTGTAAAGGCATGAGAATGATACCATGCAAAATTGCACTTGCCATGGTGCATAGGTCTTCTAACGTTGCCCCAATGTATTGGGCACTAGAGAGAACTTTGCCCTAGTGCGAATACCGTGCAAAATGGTACTTGCGCCGCTGCAAAGTTTCTGATATCTGGGTCCCATGACTGCTGGGCCTAGAGATGGAAGCTACTCCTCACTGATGAGGCCCAATAAGGCCAAAACATTCCTGGGGATGCTTGTGGTCTGGTGCAGAAGGGACATGAACAGGCAGTTTCAGCTGGACTGTGCCTTTTGGGGTGGGATCATGCCTGATTTGCATGTGGTGTTTCCCCTTTTGTAATGGCTTGGAAGCCAAAGAAAGATGGTCTGGAGGTTTGCCCCGAGCAATGCCAGGGGTTATGATTAATTCTAAACCTTCCAGCCATCACATCTTTTGTTTTGCCCTAGATGTGCACATTCACATCACCTTTGTGAACCGCCTGCATAATTTTTTTCCCACAAAAGCGAGTCATGATTGGGTCTCCCCGCAGCTCACGTGAATAAATGCTCTGTGAATCAGAATCTAAACATTGGCTAGCTTGCTTCTACTTCCTTCCTGCAATTCTGCTAACATATGATTTTAAAAGGAGAAACGCTTTCTTTAAGGGCGGCATTTCACAAAAGTACCTAAGCACCCACATGTACAGAACATCTAATTTCATTCCAATTCATGGTTTCCACTTGTTCAGTTTTTGAAGTGCAATGCGGGTGCCTTACAAGTCCTCAGCCTGAAGCAACTTACTGTTGTATTATTATGTTTGTAAGAATGTCTCGCTGCTCTGCGAAGAATCACTTTGCGCAGATGAGATGCTTGAGTTCGCTGCAGTATGCATGCATATCTGCCCTGTTATTTCCAGGTCAGAGAACCAGACGTTTCTGCTGTTGCTGATATCCATCTTTAAACCACTCCCTGCTCGCTGAGCCCAAGGGCTCGAACAGCGTTCATTTTGTGGACTATTTCTCTTTGGTATTTGGAAATAAATGGATTTCGGTTAAGTTACTTGGGTTTCGCAAAAATCTACAATGATAAATGATAATCAGGCAACTCCAGAAAAAAGTTAAGTAGACATGGCCAAAAAGAGTGCTCTGTTCGTCACTTAGGTAACTGCGAAGACAGCCCTCCGCCTTTGTGGACTGTAATGAGCACATATGCATGATGAGCAGAGTTCATGACCTGCAACCATGCACTTTATGCAGCGCTCACATAAACCACAAATAGGTGTTATCCATTTTCTTGAGTCATGCTTCATACACATGCACAAGGCACTATGTATGCAGCCCTAGAAATGGTCCACAGTCTTTGGCACAGACCATGTTTTCATAGTAGTGGTTTGTACCTTACACACATGAGTATGACAGTTCAGTAAAGAGTGCTAGTGAAGTGATAGTAATGAATATACTGCCACTGAACCACCACTTTATCACACCCCTACATTCCAAAGTTGAAGGCAAAGTGGAGGAGAAACCTGCAGCATGCGCTGGTGATATTTCGACTCTACCTTACTTTCAATAAATGGGCTGAATTACCTCCTGTTCTAAATATTCCAAATCCCCACTGGAGAACTATGGACTTAAATGAGATTGGCACAGCCAAGCACCACTCATAATCTGGTGCATTATCACGTTTGGCAGTGGTGGTATCAGTATCCAAGATTGGTGACATTTCCTTTGAAAATACCACCACACACTTGATCAGGCCCCATGTATCAATTGTATTAGATGTCATGAAATGTTGCCTCCCCTTCATTGGCTTATCAGTACATCTCTTCTGAATCTCCACTCTCATCACCCTCCTCTTCACTCTCTGTGCAACTTCACCTCCTCTTACTCCTCTCCTCTCTTTCCCTTTTTCTCCTCGTCTTCTACTCTTTTCTTCTTCTCCTCCTCTCCCCTCCTTCGCCTCCTTGCCATACTGCCATGCCCTACCTCCTTCTCCTCATCAATCTCTCTCATATCCTCCTGATCTTTTATTCTCTCACCCGCTCTGTACTCTCTTCTCACTTCCTAATTTGCATGTGTCTCCTTACTCCTAACTCCCACTCTTGTTCGCCTCTTCTCAAGTATGAAATTGTCCAGCTGAGCAAGAGGTGACCGTGGCCTGTTATTGGGAATCGCCTGCTTAAACTATTGTTTCCTCACCTTGATTTGTGTTGGCTTTCAGACCTCCCAATGGCTAGCCTAGGCTATTAAACAGTTGTTCGTCATCTTCAGTTTACTTGACAAGCAGTTATGCTTCTGCAGCTTTCCCTGAGCCACTACATACTCTGTCTTGGATCTTCGTAATTTATACACTTTAACTCTATCCTGCTACTCACTTGCAGTGCTCTAGATGACAATTGGACGCTGCCATTATGCCAGAGGAGGCGACACTCCACAGCCAATCCATCATCCTATGCCAGCTAAAATGAGATTATTGGTATTCCTTAGGACGACCTGCTGAAAGAATTAACTCAGGAAAGGCTATAGGCCTGAGTTCATAATATCCTTAAGCATATGTCAGATCCTGGGATGTGTGCGCTTATGTGGTACTCCCTACCAACTAATCAAGTTACATTCACTTCCAAAAACACTCACAAACTGAGTTTTTTAGCTGTCACCCCATGTACAGGATGTACATTATTGCAGCATTATCTGGGTTTCCTGGATCCAAAATTCCACTTCACCTTGTTATATAATTCTTTGCCTGTGGATATGTATTACCACCAGACTGCGGTGCAGGATAACCATGGGACAAGGGCAACCGCAACAATCCGGTGGGTGTTCTGTTTGTTCCATTCAAGGTGGGAACCCATACTGGTGTCAACCCCAAATAGCAGTCTCAACCATCAGGAGCCCTGACAGGAATCATAGCAGCCATGTGGTCATCATGACCACAGTCCCCATCCCCCCTTGCTCTCCCTCTGCAACCATTTTATTATGTTCAACCATCCTACTGACCATTGCGTGACATCTGAACACACTAAGGTTGACCAGCAGCATTTACCATCCTTCCCTATTCTAAGGCTGCAATGGACACAGAAAAATACAAATAACATACAGGGAAGCCTAATGAAAACATGCGCCTCTACAAAATAATAGTCTGTGTGTGTACGTTAAGTGGGGTCTCTAAAGATATATTTTTTGGTATCCAGAAGGATATACACGCTACATCTGAAAGCAGGGGTTACACTCTGGACTGCGAGGTTGGGAGGGAGCAGGCCATGTAGTCCCTCCCACAAGCAACCTGTATCACTAGGCTAGTGGTGACCCACAGTCTCCAGGGTCACCAGAGTCCCATACCCTAGCCTCAAGCATGTGACTTTGTTATAGCCCCTTGAACATCCAATAGCACCTCAAATCTCTTCTGGACATTCAGTGACTCCGACTGGCATGCAGAACCGACCAACCTGCCCCTCATCAAAAACCATAGGAGAGATGTGCGGGCTGATATGGGCTGCTGGCAAGTCCCCCAGTTATTGAAGGGCAGGAATAACAAAGGTAGAGTATATGAGCTGCAATACATGTAGAGTGTGGTGCTACCTATGCACACGGGCAGTGGTAAGATGTACTTGAAGTGTAGATGCCACTCATATCTGGCAAACTGGAATAAGGCTTGTGCATGTTGTGTATCTTACTTTCAGATAATAGTTTGCAGTTTTGTTGCAGTTAAACGGAAGGATTTTCGCTGGGTATGTAGCACAGCATATTGGGACTGATATTCAACATCTTCAGTACAATGCAGTTGTGGAGTATGCCAACCGGGAGATAATACACTGTGGGTGCTTTTTGGGCCCATGTGCAAGCACATACTGCCAAGAGTGGTTAACTTTGAGTGGTTGTATGATAACTTGGAGTTGTAAGGTTGGTGTGCCAGCCTGTATAAAAGGGTTCCACCAGCAGTATACAAAGAAAACTGTAAAAAGAGAACTGTGTTCTGAACAACAGAAGACACATATGCCTTGACTTGTTTGCCTCAGCTATCATACTGGTTACTTACAACATCATCAATGACATCACTGAAAACTAGAGCACACTAATGGCATCATAGATGAAATCACTGATGACCTCACCTATTATATCAATGGTCATGGTGAACAATAGCCAGGCTTTACTTGAAGACATATGGACATACTGAAGAGAAGAAATATACCCTATTGTATTTTTCATACATACTTAATTTGCATACTGCATTGTAAAAAATGATATATTAGAAAGCATTTCATGCTCATGACAATCTAACATTTCATATACACTAAGAAGATTACAAGATTGAGCAGTACAGTACATTATCTACTATTGTTCCTATAACCAAGTATCCTCCAACAATGTAAGTGTATGTCCTTATGACTGACTTTTACAGTCTTCTGCCAAAACATTTACCTTCAGGCATGGTCGCAACCTAGTTTTTATTTGGTTGTAATGACAATTTGTTTCTTGTGATGTGAAAAAAGGAATCTGAGAAACTGAACCATCTTCTTTAAGAAAAATTAGATTTTTATGAAAAACTTTTTCTGGACACACTACTAACACATCCTTTGTAGGTAATCTTCCCGATAATGTCCAGGAAGTACCTACTAACAGGTGAGCTGCTTGGTCTTTTTTTTAATCAATTATGCCAACCATAAACATGTTTCCAATTTTAAATTGACAAACTGCCTGGAGCACTTTTAATTAGTACCCGACGATGGTCAATCCGATTGTAACAATCAATCTGATTTGCCCGCGCCGGCACTTTCCCGACTGCAAATCCCTCTCCTAATGTTCCTTTTCTTTGTCCTCGGCGGGGGTGTGTGGCAGCCCCTCAGCCAACAAGGCAGCCTGGAACAGGGTAATCCCCACTCCGAGCCACCACACGGCTGGAGGCTGCCAAATTCCCCCGCCGGGGAGTCAGGTAAGTGTTTTTCCCCCCCCCCATCCAAACAATCCCCTCCCCGCCCTCGCAAACCCTCTTAACTTCTTTTGGTCCATTTCGGGAGCGGACACGCTGGGAACACTTCTGTCCCTAGCGCGTCCCCTCCCGATACCTGACAGGCCGTCATGGAAAGGAAGAAGGGACTACACATAGTCCCTTCTTCCTTTCCATGGTGGCCATTTTTTTTTTTACATTTTTTGATACATTTTGAACGGCCGCCATGGAAAGGGAAAACGGACTCCATTTTCCCTTCCCCGGCGAGCATTTTTCTTTCTGTTCCGGAATTCCGGAGCGTTTTGGAACAGAAAAAAAACACTCTTAGTACCCCAGTTTTGCAGGCTGGGGTACTAACAACAATAAGCCCCTCGCTGCGGTGGCATTTTGCTCGGGCCTGTAACAGCGTCCAATTGTCTTTCCTATTTTTTTAATGGCTTCCATGGGAAGGTAGAAGGGACTACATATAGTCTCTTCTGCCTTCCCATGGCGGCCATTTTATTTGTTTACCTTTTTCCATTCAATTTGAATGGCCACCATGGAAATGGAAAAAGAACTCCAATTTCCCTTCCCCGGCAACCATTTTTTCTTTCTGTTCTGAAACACCAAAGCGCTTCGGAACAGAAAAACAACACTCTTAGTACCTCAGTTTTGCAGGCCGGGTGACCAATAGCAATAAGCCCCTCTCTGTGGGGGCATTTTGCTCAGCTTGTAACTATGGGCCCCGGGGCTTTACCTGACTCGATAATGCCCCCGCGGCTGGGGGCTTATTGTTTAAGTATAGTGCCATCGTTGCTAAAAGTGAATTTAGCATTGGCAGGATATTTATTGCCTTACCATATAATAATTGATTATTTGGGTAAGGCACATCAGTATTGGGGTATGTGGTTTAAAAGTGTTTTGTTAGAGCCAAATAGTCTTTTAAAGGGACACCTACATAAGGAGCTGCTACCCAGCTGTTAAATGTGCACATTTGAAGTACATGAATATTTTGCCTTTTAAAGGTGGCCAACTTACATTTCAGCCGCTCGGGTGACTGTAGACCATGCAAAGGATAGTATAAAGTGGGTCGGGACTAGCTGGGGCAGACACCCAACAGTCTCCCAAAAGTGATATTCAGCGGGGCTCTGTCTGAATTCCCCAATTTCCCACCACACGTGTATGGAAAAGAGCTCCCTTTGCCTGGGCATTTTGCATCTTACCTGTGTGTGCTGAATATGTCTGAGGTCCTGCTGCAGGGCAGTTGTGCAGGCAGGCACGCTTCCTCTCCTGGTCCATTTTGGAGGCTTGCGGGCTGCAAGCTTGTGAGAAACTGCGAGAGAAAGTTGTGACTCTACATGTTTGCAGCCCTGATAAAAGGGTGTGAGGGGCGGCATCATGTTGTGTAACCATTTTGAACATGGCATGAGCCCCATCTTCACGCTGCCATCAAGACATGGAGCCAAGGTGAGATTTTTGGATGTATCTGTACCGGGGTCAGTGCAGCACCAGCATGGCTCCTTGAGAAGGGTTGACAGATTGGGCTATTCCCCACACAAGTGGGCATTACAACATGCTGTTGTGAGGAGGGGCGTTAGGAGTGCCAAGTGTGAGATGGTCCTTTTTGGGTACTTTGGACATCATTTTTCTCTTTCTCGCTGTGCATCCTTTACATCGATTCATATGGCCGGCACAGGACATTGCCATGTTTATGCCAAGTAATATGGATTCATTCCGATTTACTTGGCATACATGTGGCAATGCCCAGGGCTGGCCTCTCAGTAATACATTTTTGTTGTGAGGCTTTTTCACTGCCTGTCCAAGCAAGGCCATGCTGTAACCTCTCAACTTTCTGTTATGCTTTGGAGACACATCCCCTCCCTACAACTCTAAAGTTGCCCAGCAGTAATAGCATAACCTTAAGGACTCACAAATATTGTACTGCTATTCCCTGCCCTGGTTTTGACAGGACATTTAAAGTGGGGGCTATTTATAACTAATGGTTCTTTTAAATAACAGTTGTTTTACACACTCTATTATTAACATTTATATTTGTATTTATATTTATTTGTGACTCATACAGAGCTTTACACCAAAGCGCTGAACAGAGAACACACTTAACTGTACAATAACATGCAGGGTTAAAAACTACAAAAAGGTTTTCATGGTTGCTGTTGTAAGTGAAAAAGCTGGGTCTTAAGAGTAGTAAGAAATAGACAGTAAGAGGAAAGAGAACTGCGAAGTAGTGTAAGCACATTCCAGAGAGATTGAATTAGCAAAGTAAAAGAGTTAAATCGTGATTTGGCACAGGGAGGACAAGGAACTGGTAATAGAAATTGAGAACGAAGAACTTGTGCAGGAGACTAAAAAGAGACAAGAGAGGAAAGATAAGAGGGCACATGTCCATAGAGAGATTTAAAAACAAGAGAGAGAAAGTTAAATTTGAAACAAGAGTTAAACGAAAGCTGGCCAAGAGAAGACACTGGCTGAGGAATTCAGTCACGTGGGGAAAGAAGATATAGAAGATTAATAGAAGCACTGAAAACAGATTTTAAAGGGGCAAAGCGAGAGACACAGTGTCCTAAGAGTGTGGCAGAAAAATAGAATAATGGTGAAAAGATAAGTGAGGAAATCAAAAGCTTGGTGCATCAAACATAAGAAAAGGACGTGATTTGCGAATGTTAAACAGATGGTAGCGACAAGCATGTGAAGTAATAGAGATGTGATAAGAAAAGGATAAATTAGTATCAAGCTAAAGACCAAGATTACTAGCAGATGCTGAAATTGGTAGTTGTGAAGGAGGAAGTGAGACAAAAGAGGGAGAAGAAGGAGAAGGAATAATATTAGCGGGAACAAAGAGAACTTCAGTTTTAGTAGCATTCAAGATGAGAAAACGATCCGACATCCAGGATTTAATGGTTAGAAGAGAAGAGGTAAGATTATTATGAAGAAAAGATGACAAGGAAGAAAACAATAGAAACATCTGGGTAGCATCCACAATTATGGGATATTTCAAAAGCTGAGATGATAGCAGCAAAAGGAGATGTGTAGAGAGATAAAAGAAAAAGTCCTAACACAGAACCTTGAGGCGCGCCATGAAGAAGAGGTAGTGTGTCAGAAGAGGACCCAGCCCAACATACCAAATACGTTTGGTTAGACGAATATGAATAAAACCAAGATAGAACAGAACCAGAGAACCCAAAAGAAGAAAGAGGAGATAGGAGACGAGTATGATCCACAGGGTCAAAAGCGACCAATAAATCCAATAGAATCAAAAGAGAAGAGTGTTTAGAGTAACAAGCAGAAAGCAGGAAACACAAACAGAAATGAGAGCAGTTTCAGTGGAGCTTCCAGAGAAAGATGAGATAGCCAAGGTGGATGAGGAGATTGAGGAAGAAAATCAGACAGGAAAGGAGGGAACGATGGGCACTCAAAGAGTTGCCGCCTTTGGAAAAATAGGCAGAAAAATCAGAGGCAATTAGAATGGAGTCAAGTGAATAATCAGGAGAGGTGGGGTGAAAGAAGACATGAAAGTGATTGAAACAGACACCTAGGATGAGTAGATTGAGATTGCAGAAGATCAGAACAGTATGAATTTGTAGCTGAAAGAAGAATGTCATCATATAGGTGTGATAGGAAGAGATAGACAGCTAATCTGCACCAGAACAGGAGCTACGCCAGAGTTGCTTGAGGCAGCAAGGTACTCGTCGCATAGAGCGAAGTTGGTGGGCAAGCCATGGTTGAGATGGTTTCCGAGAAGGGCAAAAAGAGGTTGTGGGGTAAAGAGAATCAAGAGAAGAAGAAAGGGAAGAAGACCATGTAGTGGCCACGTCATCAGCATAGAGGACAGCAAACAAAGGATGCGTAGGAAGGCTTGAAATGCAATAGGAAACAAATAGAGGAATAGTAAAGGCACAAACATCCCAATGAACATATGGTGGAAGTATGTCAAAGAAGTGAAGGAAGAATATGAAAATAATATAAAATGATGTTCATAAGAGTAAACAGGGTGTACAAAAAAAGACATTGTAGATAAAGATTAAATAAAAATCAGAGCAAGACAGGAGCCAGATAAATGAGAAGGAGGAGTAGGGAGGGTAGAAAGGAGATAGGAGTCAAGTATGGAAAGAAACAGAAGAGATGAGTGAGTAGTATACAGATGAAGTCACTGTTGGAATCACTGAGAAGTATACATGGAGTAGAAGAGGGTAAAATAGCAGAAAGAGCGATGTTATCCAAATCGTCATAAAAAGTTCCAACATGACTGGGAGGGCGATAGATAAGTAAAAAGGTCTGATATTCAGGTTTAGAGAAAAAAGTATGTGAATATTCAAATGAAGAAAATGTGGGAAGAGACAAAGAACTAGGAGAAGAAACAAAAGAGGAGCAATAAAGAGGACCAGTTCCGCCCCCACTGGCAAGGGCCGCGGTGTGTGCACAAAGGATGTGTCAGAGGTAGAAAGGGATGCAGGGATAGCAGTATTATGAGATGAGAGCCATGTCTCAGTAATACACACAAAGTGTACGTTCAAACAGAGAAAAGTGTCTACGACAGAGTGGGATTTGTTACAAAGACAGCGAGCATTCCAGAGAGCAATTTTAACAGGCAGAGGGGTAACTAGAGCAGGGAGGATAGATACGATTTTAATAATTATAGAGAGAGAAGGAAAAGACCCAGAACTAGTTGGGATTCAAGAAGAAACATTTGAGACAGGCATGTCAGCAATATCAGAGAGGCAGAAACAATCAAGTCGGACGAGCAATTTTGGAGCAAGAACTATGATGGTCAATGAGCACAAACCAGCAAGTGAGTAAGCTGGTCGTGCTGTGGCGAAGGAAGTTGGAGCAGCTGTTGAGCATAACATTAGAGCTGGAAATAATGAGAATAGAAACAAAAACAGAAAAGGCAAAAGATAGAGAATAAGAAATTAGAATCCAACTGTGGACAGCTGCTGACAGCAGCAACTGGACTTTGCTGGACTTCGCCCTGGGCTTCCTCCAGGAAGTGATGTTAAAGAAGTCTGGAGCTGATGGGCAGGCTTAAAGGGGGCATGGCCAAGGTCTGTGATTCCGAGGCAATGCTAACAACGTCCAGGAGGAGAGGCAGGTAAGTAGACAGCCCCCGAGGGAGCAGCAGATGGAATACTTCAGTCGCCCTCACAACCCGGAACACCGTAGATGTTAAAGCAGCACAATCAGCTAACGCTGCAGAGGGAGCACGGCAGGGCCAGCACACGCACACTCAGCTGTAGACAGCAACAACTGGGCTTCGCCCAAAAAGTGATATTATAGAAGTCTGGAGCCGATGGGTGGGACAAAAGGGGCCGTGGCCAACTTCTGTGACTCCAGGGCGATGATAACAGCGTCCAGGAGGAGCAGGCAGGTGAGTATTCAGCCAACGAGCAAACGTTTCAGCTGTAAAAGGCGCATTTTTGTACTGATAACTCACAAAGCACAAATTAGCTGCCCAAATGTAGGGTTTCTTTCAGGAGAATTAAAATATGTAATTCAGAAAGCATTACATTATCTCTTTCATTCTCATACAATCTTACTAGACACACCAAAAAGTGGTTTTGTAGAAGGTCACTTTTTTTTGCAATATGAAGCATGGCTTTGTCAAACAAAGAAATATAACCAGGTTACCTTTTCAAACTGTATCTTTTGTTGAGAGTCTTTAAGTCTTGAAAGTGCACTTACAAAAACCACCGGCTGTTTCACTGAGAATTGCATTGTGGTATTTGTATTACCCCAATTAAGACAGGGAAATAATGTAACAATTGCACCCTTTTTGTCCAACATAATTCTGTATTTATATATGGGTCTGAATACTTTGTTATAATGTGTATACTTTTCAAGTCATATTTTTAAATCTATTGCTGAAAGCCAAACATGCGGGTGTGGTGTCGTCACTCACTCATGTCACGTGGGGAGGGACATGTGGCAGTGGGAAGAGGAGGGGCCTGAAAGGGAGAAGGAGTTCCGGTTTGGGTTATCTTGAAATAAAGACGTGTTGACTACGAGCTCCCGCCTCCGTCCCCCGTTTGTGGTTGCGTAGCAGGGCGTGTGAGAGATCCAGCAACCCACCCACCAGGATACCACAGCGGGTGAGGACGGGAAAGCAGGAGAGGGCAGGTGGGTTATTATGATTTCCCAGTTACAGGAATGTGGGAAGAGAGGTAGCTGGCCTGGAGACATGAGTGATTGTTTTCAGGGCACAAAGTGAGATAATTGGTGGGCTCCACCATCTTCTAACCACATTTTTCAGAGGGAGCAGATTCTCCCCATTGGATGTTATATTAATGCCTATACAACACGTTGTAGGGAGTTGCAGTAGAGCATCTCACTTGTCTTTTAATTATGCTGATGTGTGATTTTTTGTATCAGGTGTGGTAGGGCTTGAGAGGTAAGGGGGAGGGTATCTTTCACATGGAGGGAGGTAGCCGTTAACCAGCAGGAGACCAGCTCTGGAGTCTATGATACTTCTGGGCAACCTCATTTTTTGCTACTTTTCTGTTTTGTTGTATAGTGCGGAGTGGAGCAGTTGGGGAAACAAGTTGTGATTGGGGTCTAAAATAGCGAGCACACTTGGCAGGAATTATTAAAACATTCTGTAATCCAGGGACCAATTAAGTAACTCGGATATTGAATGCAGAATGGGGCTACTCGGGGCTCACTTGCTTGTGCACTTCACATGGTTGTCGAAGCTCCCCTCTGTCAAGCACTAACATAGAGTGAGAGCATGTACATCACCATGCCTTTGCAGAAGTTTTTGATAAAGTGCACAGAATTTGTGTAAGGTGTTATGAACACTGCCACAGGATTCCTTGGCTTAGCCCTGTTTGTGAAATGTGAGATTCTTCCTCACTCCTTCCTCTACATGTCATTTTGGGAAGTGCACGACGTTTGTTCTTGTGATTGAACAATGTTCTGGAACTAACTTTTATTTATTTACTTTTGTATCCAACAAACAGAGCGAGAACGTCTGCATATTGGACGTCTGGGAAATTGTGTACAGGATCTCTACCCAGTTCTTGCCATAGGATTGCAAGGCGAGAGAAACAGGCGTATCAGTCAAAGAATATCCACCCAGACCAATATTTGCATCAGTACCCATGTGAGATAACGTTATTGTTTTACCAGAACGCATTGGTGCAATCTGTTGCTCCTGCTCTCTGATCATGGTTTTCTAAGTCTACTTTTGCGAGAGATACTGTGTATGGAGTGGGTGTAGGAGGGCAGAACTGCTAGTGGGTCATATTTTGTGTATTATAATTTCACGCCCTTCACCACTTATAATGGTTGCCAAATGATTATTACACCATTACACAGGCAGGAGATAGAAACATGGTGCCTTGGGTGCAAGACTCACTGCCAATGTTTACTTACTGGAATAATTTTAATACAAGAAAACATCGTGGGGATATCTTGGATAGGCATGGTATGGGTACGGCAACATACGCTTGGCAAATACAAGGTAATAACTTACAAATAAACTGTTTACTGTTCAATGCATTAAACCTCAATTGCATTTGTTGCAGAGAGGAAGCAGAGAATGTTCAGCGTTCACAGGCAAGGACCGATTAGCTAGAAATGGATTACTAACAAAGGATTATATGGGAAATGTTGATCCATTGTGATAAACCTTTCAGATATTGTACACATCAGTTAAATATGTCAGCAAAGTCTGAGGCATTTCCAAAGCACACGCCTGGGCAGACTTAGTTGCTTGAGAACATACCATTGCTGAAACGATATAAAGCAAAGGATGCTTCCCTGTGTCTCAGAGAGGTAAGGAAGCTGGCCCAGCTAACCTGAGCAGTGACCCAGGAGAGATATGCTCAGGTGCCTGGCCTTTGTCCCAGCAGGGCCAGTGCATCTCCCACTACACTGCAGCGAATGCCAGAATAAGCATCTGTTTAAATCCCTGATTGCTGGCGTCTGGAGCAATAGTGCTATTTTAAAGCAGAATGTGAATGGATGTATCCGGTTTCAAGTCGCCTTGGATGTTTTGAGTGTAGGTAAGATACACACCTACAGTTTATCAGTGCATGCCACAGGGCATGGGTTGTGCATGCACATAGAGTGGGCAGATGAACATGTGGGTCCCTTATGCTCTGAAAAACAGGCTAGGCAGAAGCAGCCTAGAAAAAAGATTGTGGAGCATAAGTCAAGTTATGCTCAGAAGGCTTCAGAAGACATTATTACAGAAAGTAACAACTTTTGGAGCGCACATATAGAGTGTTTAACTCAGTCCTCTACCTGGCTAAATGGAATCAGCCATTCAAAGATTACCCTGATTAAGTGAACCTTCAGGGCGGGAAAGCCATGCAATGGGTTGTGGGTTGCACAGTAATGTTTCAGTATCTGAAATAAACATATTGCATCAGAAGTGTGGTAGAATGTAGTTATATTAGAGAAAACAAGACAAAGATTGCTGTGTTTATGGATGAGAGCACAATTATACACACGAAATGTCACATTTATTATTTAGCTAAATGGTAATTTCTGGGCTCATAGGGACACAGTCACCATTTTCACTGGTCTAGTTGAGCTGCAAGAATCAAATTCCTTGGCCATAAAGGCAGACTTTCTCCTGCCTCCCCAAGTATACATCAACCTCCTGGTCCTCTCTTTCGCTTCTTTAATGACTTGGACTTGCTCCTTTCTTTTCTCATGCCATCTTCCTTTATACTCTTTCTACTTTGTGACTTCAACCTCCACCTTTCCACTACTCACTCATCCTTCCTCTTTCTATCCCTTATTGATTCGTTCTCCCCCTCCGGCGCCCTCCAATCCCACAACTCTAGCTCCTCGCTTGTGCTCATGGATTCTTCTATTCCACTCAAAACCCCTATCTATTCACACCCAATGTATTCCTCTGATCACCCTCTTCCCTTACTGCTGCTCGACCTCCACTTACCACTCCATTCTATCATCGTGACTTAAGATCCTTTTCTACGTCTGGACCTTTCTCGTCTCTTGCCTCAATATCAATTCGTAATAGAAAAAGGAATAGTTATCCAATAAATATGGGCATCAATAAAACCACCATAGAAACATCAAAGTTTAAGACTTTAACATTATTTCATAACGAAGCAATATCAAACATAACTTTAGCGCTCAACCATAGACACAGGCAGCAGCAGTCACTGAGGCTTTAAGGACATAGATTATAATAATTATAATTGTTCATTTATATTGTGCTTAATACCAGGAGTGATTTCTAAGCACGGGATCAGGATTTTAACCTATGTTGCGCTGCTTTGTCTTGCTTCCGAGACAAACGTGTTGCCCCTGAGCTATCCTTCCTCCCATATTATTATAATTGTGATTTAACAATGGTGACAAAAGTGATCATCTAAAAGCATACAATTATTTCATGTAGAAGCAGCATCTAGCATAACCATAGCGCAGAGTCATCTATGAAAGGCAGCAGCAGTCACTACCAATGATTCTTCACCAAACAGCATACTCCAAAACTGGTCAGACCAGTACAACTTATATTTGGAGTAGCCTTTTACATAATTCACACTCAGTGCAGAACATTGCGTAAGTATGTGACGAGTGGTTTCCACCTGTGACTTACAGAGGCGACAAAGCCGTGGACTGACAATGTTATTGCGAGCCAAATTGCCAAATCTGG
This sequence comes from Ambystoma mexicanum, assembly GCF_040938575.1. NCBI lineage: Eukaryota > Metazoa > Chordata > Amphibia > Caudata > Ambystomatidae > Ambystoma > Ambystoma mexicanum. Next base: position 962,481,020 of record NC_090929.1, on the reverse strand, counting down.
TATTATCTTGCCATTGCTTGGCTGACTCCTGTGAACCTGCTGTAACAGACACAGTTGATGATGTAGACAGAGCCAATCATTTTAAGACGCCCACATAATCTTTGTAACTCTGCATGCAGCCTGTCCCCTAAAAACTCAAGACATCTAGAAATGTCTGCTAGTGATCTGGGTCTGCAATAGGCAGAAGGCGTGACCCAAGATCGGTTGCATCAAGTTATAGAACAGTTAAAGCTGCTTGCAACTACGTTTCTGCTTTGAGTATGCATTTCAGACAAGCTTCAAAAGGACCCCTTAAGGCCCATTAGTCATAAATGCAAATATGAGGGTTGGCTAAGGAAGTGTACCTCTTTTTCTTTAATTAGAGATTTAGGGCTGATATGAGACGCCCTCTAAGAATTGAAGGACTTCTCACTGGCTCTACGGAGGTGGCATATTAGAATAGTTGATGCTCATAGAGTTAGAGCAAGTACATCAGTTTTCTGCAATAAAGGAATCTCCTAGGGAGTTTTCTTTTGCTGTTCAGAGGGTAATTGATCAAGCAAAATTCAAGAACATTCCTGGGGTATGTCCCTCCAAGAGCTCCAGCTAAATGACCAGCAAATATTAGGTGTACTGACTCTAATAGAGGAGGTGCCAGATAGAATTGCCAAATGAGCAACATGAAATCACTGGAAGAGGACGGTCTACCCATCAAACTTTATAAAGCAGGAGGAATTAAAGCAGCGGAAGCTCTGATCAGAATGTTCAATGAGGCCAAAGAAGAGGATGCCCTTAGAGCTGAATTGAATGTGGCAATCCTATCCATCCTCCACAAAGCTGGCAGGAATCTGCTGCTTTGTGGCAGTTATCCACCAATTTCCCTAATAAACATAGATGTTAAGATACTGTCAAAGGTATTAGCCTCGAGACTTAAATAATTGATCAGGAAGTTGGTTGTCAAGAGCCAAGCCGGATTGATCCCAGGCAGATCAGCAATAGACAATATGCACCTGTTGTTGCATATGATTTGGCAGGTAGAGAGCCAAATTCGCACTTTACTTTACTCATTTGGGCCAGGACTTTACTAGGAAAGTAAAACTCCTGTACGGTCAACCGAGTGCCACAGTGGGCTGTGGTGGATCCCTGTCAGACTGTTTTAACATAGACAAAGTAATGAGACAGGGAAACCCCCTCTCAATCTTGCTCTTCATACTAGCACTAGAACCACTGTCCATATCCATCCGGGAAAACACAAAAATCAATGGGATTGAGACTCCAGCTCGGTAACAAAAAGGCACGCTTATATGAGACGATATCATGCTGATGCTAGCAGAATCTGGTGCCTCAGTAGCAGAGTTGATGCAGGTGATTCATACCTTATCATCCTTCTCAGGCTACAAGATAAATTGGGACAAGTAGGAAGCCATTCCCCTAATGTGTAGCTGTCCTAATGTGTAGGAGAGCTACACATTTAGGCACAAATCAATGTAACCCAGCTGCATTGGGTAGAGGCACGCATCAAATTCTTGGGGATCTACTTGAACAGGGGCCTGACAGGGATGGTTAGGGATAAGCTAGCGACACCCTGGTCCAAAAAGATTGCTCATGCATCAATTATTTTATATGGTGAAACATGCGCCCAAACTCAAAATGGAGAAAATGTATGTACCCATCTAATGTAGATTTATATTACCTAGCGCAGTAACTCTTGAAGTATTCTTTAGAGAACTGAAGACCTGGCCTGTGTGGGAATTTTGGGAATAGGAAATCAGCCAGAAAGCTGAAACAGCCCTGGTCTTCAGAGAAGATGTGAGGCATAGGACTCCCCCTATACTGGGGACCATTGGGTAAGCCTGGATGAGAGCCTGTACCCTACTCAAAGTGGACCAGCACTGGCATTCAGAGGCACCCATTTGGAACAAAAGAAAAGAAAATTAAGATAGGCAACAAAAATGTGCCCTGGATGAGATGGGCTGACTCTGGACTGTCACAAATAAAATATTTGATAATTGGCGAACAATGTATGAGTTTTGATTGGACTAAATCCAGGTTTTTATTGGCAAATGGTGAAGTGTGTAGACACAGGCAACTTGTGCATGGTTTATAAGTGGCTTATAGGGTGCATAAACCCTCTTTAAGAAGCTCACCAATCACTAGTTTTCTTTGAACTTATAAAAGTGGTAAGGGCCTAGTGAGAGCACTCTCTTGTTGGGGAGAAGCTGGACCCCCACCAGGGCTGCGGGGGGCCAGCAGCCATACCCTCACCAGCTATGGGAGACCCCAACACCTCCCATATGGCCCACATAAATGCAACAGAGACCCCAGCAGGCAGCCACATGTTCCAAACTGCGTTTATTTCTGGGCAGCAAAAAAAGAAAAAAACACGCATAGCATCGTGGACATCGAGAGTTCAGGCGCCGTCTCCCCCGGGGCTGGCTTGCAAGCCAGCTTTGTAATCGCACTGCAGGCTGACCTCACAGAATTGGATCAGCTCCCAGAAACCTATCTCCTCCTGTTATTGGCTGCTAAGTAATAGGTTACCTATGCAGCCCTTATAGAGAGCCTGATAATTGGACATTAGAGTTTTGCATCAGTGGGTTGGTTTAGCTGTGCCAGCCCACCATTACCTAATTCTAGCTTGTTCCATTATGAATTTGTTCCCATAACTTTTTAGCTGAAGCAAGCATTTCGCACCTGAGCTCTGAGTGCTCATTGGCTAGGCCTGAGCCATTCTTGTTACAATTATGTTTCAAATGTTGTGCGAGTCTTTGCGAAAATGTCTTACTTTCCCAGAAAGAAAAGAAAAGAAAACACTCTGGGTTGCCGTGGCTTACTTGCATTATTGAAGAATTAAAAAATGTTTGTCTGCAGAAAGCAATGTTATCTGACTGCGCGACCTTGGCTGCTCGTGGGTTTGCGAGGAGTATTGGTGAAGGCATCTGCAGCTAGTGTTCAGTGAGAGAAATGAACTTGGCTGTAATTTTCCTGAAACATGGCTTTACACTGTGCAATTAGACCATGTTAATTCATATAGGCATTTGCAAGCCTTTAAACAGGGATTTTTGTGTTTGTAGATTGTGATATTGCTGCATTGATTGTAATGTAGCATGGAAGTTGCACTGTTGGTGAAGTGGGTGTCTTTCAGCATATTTGTCACCCATGGGTGCGCTGGGGCCTGGTTCAAATGATAAGTGCGCTCCTTGTTCTTCCTGCTGTTCTTCTGTATATGCGCCTGGGGTGAGGGGGCATGGGCTTGATCTCGATTTTCCCTCTTCACTCTGCACAATGATAGACATTTCATATACTATGCGTGGTAGGGCAGGCATCGTAGATAGATTGGAAAAACGACTGGGGGAACAGTTCACCGATGAGATCATACAAATCATGTTCCACGATTATGAGCAGGGAGGCAGAGAGGTGAGAATTAAACTAACACACTACAAAATGCTCCAGGGAAGGTTCTGTCCCTGGAAAAAATTGAGGTGGCTAAACTTTCAGAGAATGCACAGTGCTGGATTTAAATGCAATCCTACTTCTAGCAAAACATGTGATTTTAAGACTACAGAGATTAGCTCACTAGAAGAGAATTGGGAAGAGCAGATCATAAAAATTACATCATTCGAACCAATAATCTACATGGCAAGGGATAAGGAGGCCGACTTCCTAACAAAACCTGACATGCTTTGCTACAGCTCACCCGGGAGTGAGGTATCAGAGTATGACATAGATTAGTCCCAGATAGAGGACTCCCATCTCACGTGATGGCATTAGGTTACACCCATTGATCTCGAATCTATAAGCTGTTTAAGAACTGCACTGCATATAGCTTGTCACCCTGAAAGTTGTGTTCATACGTTTCTTGTTATGTTTTCAGATTGTTGCTTATGCTTTTCTCTTTTCTCTCCTAGTCAATTCCTTATCTCTTGTTCTCCCCTTAGGGGTGTTTATAGCTTGACAGCTCAACATATTGGTAGATCACAGCTTGCGTGAAGGCCTTTGGGACTTGGTACGCACAGAGACACAAAAGGGAACACAAATGTACTTTTGAGCGAACTTTGCAAAGAATGAGACTATCCCTTAAGACCCCCATCTGTCCATATTGGATACTGCAAGAATCAATGGCAAGGGAGGGGGGAATGGAAATTTGGGTATGAGTTTGGATCTCATATGCAAAGGTAAGAGCTAATGTTGGTGATGGTATCAAAGGGGATATATGACATAGGCCTATGCACACTTATTTAATTATGCACAAATATGTATGATTTTTTCAAGGATGTATTACCATGGTTCTTTTGTCAATGCTTATAAAGAAATTGAATAAAACTCATAATAATAAAACAAACCCTGTAATGTTAGGCTAACTATTAGGACAAATGAAATACCAAGCCCATTTTGCATTATGTGCCTAGTGATTCAAGCACAGAACCCTTTTTTGAAAAATATATTTTTCAAGTATAAATATTTTTCCTAAATCTTTTTTGATTTCATACAAACCAGCCAGGATCGTTCATTGATGCTATTAGTCCCTTTCCCCTTTCTCAAACGGGGAATTTCAAAAGATTATAATGGGAAAACAATGATACTGCATTGGAAATTTGATAATGGGATTTGCTCAGTAAGACAAGTGTAAAATAATTATTATGATAACAGTCTATGCTTAATGCGTTCAATAATAAATTAATATGAGTTTACCAAGTACATAATAAAATCAGTTTATTCTTTTTTTAGAGAATATGCACCATTCTATCTTTCAAAATATCCTTCCTTCTTGGAAAGTGTGGCACTTAGTTTAAAACCAAGGATCAGTTTCTTCTGTGAACACCAAGACAATGTTTAATTGAAACATCCAGACATTATTATTCTTCATTGTGGAGGATAGTTTGGGTTATGTGACTGGAATTTCATTGCAGTTTGCAATGAAGGAGACATTGGGAAAGTTGAAGGAAATTCGAACATTATTTCAGTACTCAGAGACAGATGTGAATGCATTTGGTCCGCAAATGGAAAAAGCAAAGCACAAAGTCAATAACGCTGTGTGTGCTTTTCTGCAAGATATTGGTATGACATCTTTTAATAATGAGAACATTAAATTTGATATTGCTGTCATTTTTCAGAGTGTTTATCTAACTGATATCGGTAAACAGATTTTTCTGGGAAACATTCAATATGCTTTGGAGCAGTTTTTGTGAAAGTGAGAATACATAATTAAATTCAGTAAAATGTTTCTAAGTTCAGTTTATGAAAACCAAAAATAAAAAAATATATAAAAGCCAATAACATAAATGTTCTTTTAAGAGCGACCATTTTTGAATGCAAAACAATTAAAATGATTTAAATTCTCTCACCCCACAACTGGACTTGTTTATATGTCTGCAGACTACCACGCTGTCCGTGGACTAAGCAGGCTGCAAAGGTGCCTGTGACTTCTTTTCTCACTTCTATTTTTTAACTGTGAAAGTTGGCTCCTTAATGAATTTATTTTAATGTTTTTTGCAGGAGAGGCGAGGTTGGGGAGGAATGGCAGGGTAGGGGTACCAACCACAGAGACAAAGGAGCAGGTGGACAGAGGAAGATGTTGGACGGGCCTCAAATTTAAGGTGGGGGCAGTGTTTCTTGTGTTCCTTAACCACAGCCTCGAAAGCACCCCGAAAATGCTCTTGCATACAGATTGGTACTTAACAGTACAAACATAGCACTGTGACCCTCGAAAAGGTAAAGGTCAACAGTGTTCTGTATGGCCTGTGAAGCCCCCACTGGGATTCTCTGCAAAGGAGTATCCTTGTGGTAACAGGAGCAGTTGAAGATGATGGGGTGGCGGATGTCAACTTACTCTTACCTGAGCAAGGTATCGCCATCCTCAGAGCAGTTGAGTGGTTAGATTTCATGTTGCGCCTCATGGAAGTTGTCCCGTAGGAATACAATCCAGGTCTTGCATGACTGAGTACAACTTTGCACTCAGTGCATCAAACCTTGCTTGCATGAGCCTTTGGGACATTTCCAACGGTCATATGAAATTGCCACATCCAGGACTGGCTCTAAGTACTGGAGATAGGGACTTCCTCCAACTCATCCTCTTCTTCCACCTGACTCTGATCTGTATCTCTGTGCCTTTTCCCCTGTCCAGGCCCTCCAGATGGGGATGGTGGTCGTTGTGGTGGGGGTGCTTGGGAAGCAGTGATGACCATAGCAGATGCCATTGATGCAGTATTGCAAGTTATTTCCAAAGCAGGTGCTGCAAGATGCTCTCTCCTGGATAGCCAGATTGAGAATGAGAACAAGTAATGGGTGGGTACCTTCTGAGGAACCATCTGTGGACAGTCGTGCTGTCATCAGAAAAACTGAGTTGAAAATAGGCCTTGAAAAGTTGTTAAAAGTTGCTATATCAATCAAAAATGGGCCTGGGAGCTGTGCAAGAGTAACGTTTCAGCTTGAAACACCCTAGAATGGTGGAACTTCCAGTTTTAAACTGTCCACGGTCACAAACACTGTTCGCAGACACACCTGCAACACGACGGACAGCCATCGGGTGGGAATCGCAGAGCTCATGCGCTGGATATCTGCAGAACATGCGCAATGTCCGCAGACTAATTTAAAGTTTGTCTTGTGAAACGGACATGTCCAGACATTGTGACTGTCTGGGGGCACCTCTATTTTGAATGCGGACACCACGGAAAGTCATACAGTCTGCAGACGCATGGTGGAACATTTAAAAAATCAATATTACACAATGGGGTCTAGGTCAAAGTTTCGAATGCAAAGGATCGAATGACCAAAGGGTCGAATCAAAAGGACCGAAAACCAAAGGGTCAAATTTTTTTTATTTATTTTTTTAAATGTTTTTTTTTTGGGGGGGTCCCCCCAAACCCCTTTTTTTGTGGTAAAAAACACGTTTTTTTTCCAAAACGGAAACCCAAAAAAAAATATTTAAATAAAAGGAATTCGACCCTTTTGTTTTAGGTCAAATTGACTCTCACCTTTGGCATTTGATCCTTTTGAATTTGGTACTTTAACTGGACACCTACACAATGATATACAAGACATTTATAGTTTAAAAAAATACAATTGCTCATGAACGGGATGGGGTAGCGGAATGGGAAACATAAATAGGAGAATTAGGAATGTCTGTACAATAATGATGAGGGGAGGAAGGGAGTGAGGTTTCATCAAAGCATCTTTGATTAGCATTTTCAGAATTTGATGGGGATGATTTCAGGGGAAAAGGGGGACATGGGCAAGAAGGACAGTGATAGGTAATATTTTTAATGACATTATTTTTCACATATTCTAAAAGTTCTTTAAAATCCTTTCTTAGTTCATCTAATTTTGTAGACAAGTTAATGATTTGATTATTTACAGTTGGGGATAGGGCTTCTGTTTGTGATTCTTGGGATTATGCACAATTAAAAGGGTGCATGCTTTCTTCTTGAAAACCACGTACTGTATAACAAACTGAAATTATTATTTTAGTAAAGTGTGTACAAATTACATTATTTGTTTACATCAAAATATGTATTGTGTACCATTAGATATGTTATCGTCATTCATTTCTTCTTTTGGGAACTTCTCCTCTAACCACTCAAGTGTGTTGGCCATATCTGTGAGAAAAAAAGTGTTTCTGTCTTATAACACATGTTTATATAGTGAAAACTAACAATAGAGAAATAAATACAGTGCACTTATTATTTAGTGAGAATGTGTTCTCCAATAAGCCCCTGGTGTTTGTCAATCTGTATGCAGAGTTCTATTGAGGAGATTATATGAAGTGTACAGTTATGGTTTTGATTGGTGCATTCCATTGTAATGTGTGCTAAATGAAAAAATAATTTGTATTTTTTGAGTGTTTGTACAAAAAGCTATATTTACGTGTTGTAAACATTAGTAATGAATTTATGCTCATGCGTTTGTTGGTTGATGGGTACAACTATTTTGGATCTCCCTTATGATTCTGGGCTTTGTGAATGCCATCCGAGGTCTGCGGACTACCGCACTGTCTGCAGACTCCATACCTCCCACATTGGGGGTGAGTACAGTATATGGAACCTGTAGCAGATTAAGGGTTCAATAGTAAAATCCTATACAATTCACTGAAAGAAATTTGTTAAAGGGACTTTACTGTTAAATTGCACTAAAAAACCTATGAAATACACTGAAAAAACGTTGTTAAAAAGACGCTATCGTTAAGTTGAACTAATAAAAATGCATAAAATTCACTGAAAAATGTTTGTTAAAGGGATGTTATTATTACAAGTAAAACCTAAAAACCCTTGAAATTCGCCAAGTACAGTACGCTAAGCAACCATAACTCATGACACCTCGGTACACTGCTAAGACTAACAGAAAGGACATCAAAGATGACATAACAAATGTCATTGATGACATCACTGATGACATCACCTATCTAGGCCACTTGTTTCTGTTCACTGACATATCTAGGCCACGTGTTTTTGTTCACTAACAGTCAGAATATGAACATTCAAAAGGTGCTAAATATTTTGACGTTAACATTGTCATATGTTTTTAAAGTACTTTCCTTAGGGTTTGGTCTCAGTTCATGGTACACTTACACGGGGCAATAAACAGGCATCAGACACGCAATTCATATGTGTACATGAAGATGAACTTTAATGTTATTGACATTTTCTGGTGATGTTGTTTCTTTCTTCCATACTTTAGTTTAGCTGAATGTGGCTCTTATTTGTATGCATTGTGGATCATCATATGTATTGTTTGTACTAACCCAAGTGTGTAATGAGTCTTGAATTTTTAGCTATTTATTCCATGTTTAATATTACTATAAACTCTGATAAGGTAGTATTTATTATTTTACTATCCAAAATTACCAGATAAAAATATAGTACTTTTATGGTGCATGCTGTAGCCATTGCCTATGTGTATGTATGATTAGGTACCGGTATTGACAATAGCACTCCAAAATAATGTTTTGTTTAGATGAGTATGTTCTTTAATACATTATGTAGTTCATGATAGGTCTCCCGATCACCCCTGACACCTTGTCACCAACATTATAAACACAGACCCTTGTAGGGACTTTTCATCAAAATTAATTTCATATGTGAATGTCATCAGTGATGTCATCAATGGCATATGTGATGTATGTCCTGGGTGTTAGTCTTAGCAGTGCACAGAGGTGGCAAATTCGTTAAAAAATCTTTGTTAAAGGGACGTTATGGTTCAAAGTAAAACCGAAAAAACCCTGAAATTCGGCAGTTATGGTAAGATAAGCAACCATAACTCGCGCCACCGTGCACTGCTAACACTAACACCCAGGACATCAAAGATGACATCACAAATGTCATTGATGACATCACTGATGACATCACATGTGCATTTAGTTTTCATGAAAACTCTGTAGGAGGGATTCTTATAATGTTGACCAAAAAGAGTCAAGGATCATTTGAATAAATATCATGAGCTAATTAGTGCATTAAGCAATGCATTGATATAAATAGCATTCCATTATGAAGTTCTATCCAGTATACTAAGCAATTCATGCAGAAACTTAGGCAGTGTGTGCAGTATACATGATGAAGGTGCAATATTCATAATCTTGCCATGTAGAATAATGAAATGATAACTGGTTTCTTATTAGAGTTTTGCGTACTGTGAAACATGTACTAAGTAGCTAATAAAACCCACTTAATACATAATTACACTTAATACAGACAAAACACAAAGCGACAACAACACATACAAATATGAGTATATACACGGACAGAGAAGTAAGCAAAAAAGCAGAAGTAGTAGCAGAAAGAGTTCATAACCTAACTGATTATCTTTATGCAGAGAAATGATTGCTCTGTTTCAAAGCTGCTACTTACTGTATGTATGTCTATCAAATGATGTCAGTGAACCCTAAGGAAAGGAGTGTGAGCACAATGTATACAAATATGAGCATATACAGGGAAGGTATAGTAATAAAAATAAAACTGTGAGAAAATGCTGATAACTCCAATGATTATCTTCATGCACAGAAAGGATTGCTCTCTTTCAAGCCTGTGTCTTCCGCTATATATATATATATATGTTTCATATGGTATGACTTGACCCTAAGTCTACAAATATAGTACCTTTTCAATTTTTACTTCCTGACTGTTACTGAAAAAAACTATGTGGCTTAGATATTTCAGTAAAGGAAAAAAAGGGAGAGCCAGCCATGTGATGTCATCAGTGATGTCATCAATGACATTTGTGATGTCATCTTTGATATCCTGGGTGTTAGTGTTAACAGTGCACGGTGGCGCGAGTTATGGTTGCTTATCTTACCATAACTGCCGAATTTCAGGGGTTTTTCGGTTTTACTTTGAACCATAACGTCCCTTTAACAAAGTTTTTTCATTGGATTTCATAGGTTTTTATTAGCGCAACTTAACCATAACATCCCTTTAACAAAGTTTTTTTACTGATTTTCATAGGTTTTTAGTAGCGCAAGTTAACCATAAACTCCCTTTAACAAACTTTTTTCATTAGCACGCAGACAATATACAAAGATGGAGTGTAAAAAGCAATTTCTCAGGATGGCTTTACACAGAATGTTGCAAAGTAAGAATTTATGCTCGTTCACAGTGAAGGTCAGCTGCTTCCATTTTTTGCTCGCGGGCCGGAGTGGCCCACGACTCGCACTATAAGGTTCTATTGTTTTTTGACCTTGACAGACAGGGATTGTGCCAAAAGACTACTTTGGAAGGAGAGGTGCAAAAACGTAAGAGACGATAAGGATGAAATTTCTGAAACAAAACCGCTTTTATATATTATATCACTATGAGAAAGATCGTTGGCACAGACAGAGTCATATTTAGGGACTGCATTACGCGTAGACAATCGAAAATGCCAATATAATGTAAGTAACCCTTTAAATTATTTTATACCGGAATATAATAACAATAGCGTGGCGTTAAAGCCGGGTTAAGTTGTACTTGTTTGTTCAATGTGGCATATTGTTTTGTACCGCGCACTATCATCGCCGAAGTGGTCCGCTGGCGCTCAGACAGCTCTGATAAAGGCAGAGGAGAGAGGGTGAGTTAGTGGGAATAAGTTAACATACTCCGTTGCACTATCCTCGCTAACAAATAGTTTCACGCCCTAATAAATAAAATGAATATTTTTAATGAAGATCGGCTCGTGAGACTAATTTATGTTTTTAAACAGGTATATCCTTCCCTACTGTCAATGCCACGATTTTCAGACCCCGGCCGACGGATTTTTTAACTGCCAGGTGCAGCTCCTAGTAAACAACTTCATGACCCTCACCATTTTATGGGACAATCTCCAAGGACCAATATGCCCTTACGCGGTACTAGCGGCTAGATGCAACATACCCGCCGTTATGGTGGTCTAATGCCTCGTTGTTGGAACAGCCTTCTGATTATCTGTGCTACCACAGTCCTTCTTTTATCATAAACCAACACCCTGTGTAACGCAAAGGAACAGCGCAAGACTCAAGATGAACTTTTGCAGATCGACAGCAAAGACAAATGCAAATCGCTGAATATTCTCTAAACATTTGATGTCAAATAAATGTATTTTACGAAATGTACAATCTTGCTGTTTGCTTTTAAATCACAGTTTCATATTCCGAATTGTGGCGTGCTGTGTTTGAGATGATCTGTGTTGTTTTCCGGATTCTGTATGAAGTTGCGTAGGAACAGTGTTGGCAACTCCTTAGTAAGAAAAGTAGCTATTGACCGTCATAAAAGTAGCTAGAAGTAGCTAAATGACGTCATAACCTAATTTGCATAATTCACCAGGTGCATGATGGGTGATTGCCGAGGGCATTGTTGTTTAGCCTCTCATTAAGCTCACCCCGTTTTTGTAATGAAAGTCGCGAATGCACAGATGCAAACTCATTACATCCATATGCATACATTCACATGCAAATGCACTAGTGTTTAAATAAACACCACAATGATTAGGTTGTTGTGTTGTCGCTTCTTAAACGTGTACTGCCATTTTTAATATGCTAGTATTTTATAATCCATAATGGCTCGTTGTTGGAACAGCCTTCCGATTATCAGTGTGACCATAGTGCTTCTATTATCATAAACCAACACCCTGTGTAGCGCAAAGGAACAGCGTGTGAGACAAGATGAACTTTTGCGGATCGACAGCAAAGACAAATTAAAATCGCTGAATATTCTCTAAACATTTGATGTCAAATAAATGTACTTTACGAAATGTACAATCTTGCTGTTTGCTTTTAAATCACAGTTTCATATTCTGAATTGTGGCGCGCTGTGTTGTGAGATGATGTGTGTTGTTTTCTGGGTTCTGTGTAAAGTCGCGTAGGACTGGAGACGACTGGGCGCGTTTGGCTACGCACCCTGTAACGTCACAGAGAGAGACGGGGAATATGAATGCTTTGATAATGTCAGGCTTAGGGGCGGGAGATATGATTTAGTGTCGCAAAAACAGGTCAGCCAGGTCGATGGGGCAAGTGATAGGATTATCACATAATGTCGGCGCACAGCAGCCTGATTTATCGTTTGTTTAGTGGACAAAAAGTCGGGTAAGGTCCATAGGAAATTGTAATGTCAGCAGACATAAGGAGGGTTCTTAGAACACTTTCAACCTGACAACGAACAATACGAACAGCGTTCTCAGGACACCCCATTTTGTTTAATTGCAAACATTTCAGCACCGCGAGTGTTCTTAGAACACATTCAACTTGCCAGAGTACAATGGGGACAGCGTCCTCAGGACACCCCCATTTTGTTTATGTACCAACATTTAAGGACACCGCGAGTGTTTTTAGCTCAATTTTAGCTTGCTTACGAACCAAACGGACACATACTCCGTCCTCGGAACACCCCACCATTTAGTTTATATAGAACATTTCAGAACAGCCGTGTTGTCCGCAGACAAATCAAACACAACAAAAGCGTCTAGCACATTAAAAAAACAGAACATTGAACCTATCTCATACTCCCCCACCCTCACCAAACACTCTCACACACCAACACACTCCACTAAATACAATTTTTAATCCGAGTACCAACGCGCTGTCCGCGGTCGGCGGCGAATGCAAGATGGCGGGTGCCACAAAAAATCTGACGCGCTTCACGCACCACGCCGTCCAATCAGGGAACACATTGCATGTCCGCGGACAACACACAAGCCGCTTGGCCAATCGGTGCGCTGTCCGCGGAGCGAACAGGGAAGTCCGTCCGCGGAGTGAACGGAGATATGACACATTTTTTTGCCTTACATTTTGGTCATTTAAAAAAAAAATACTGGACGGATTTAAACCAAATTTGCAAAAGCACGCTTTCGGGACCAAGCCCCCACTCCTGCCGCAAATTTGGTTTAAATCCGTCCAGCGGTTTGGGCTGTAGGCGTGCGCAAAGTTTTTTCCCGTTATGTCTATGGGAAAAAACAAAAGTTTTGGGACCCCCCCTATAAATTTGCCCCCCCCTGGACCAAACCTCTCCAAACTTTGCAAATAAATTCAGAGTGGGCTATATACTTTTTTTGCAAAGTTTGGTGAGGATTCGTCCAGAGGGAGCGAAGTTATAAGCCACCCAAAAAATGCTCTTCCTATGGAAACACCAAGTTAACCATAACTACATGGACGCTATCGCGTCCATGTAATATATATATATATATATATATATATATATATATATATATATATATATATATATATTACACAGCTCGCGGTAGTGGCCATGTAGTTATGGTTAAGTTGCTAAACTCATTCAGCAGCTTATAACTTTGCTCCCCCTGGAGGAATCCTCACCAGACTTTACAAAAAAAAGTATATGGCCGGCTGTGAATTTTTTCGCAAAGTTGGGTGAGGTTTCATGCAGGGGGGGAAAAGTGATAGGGGGGATCCCAAACATTTTTTTTTCCATAGACTCAATGGGGGAAAATTTTGCGCATGGCTACAGGCTGAAAGGCTGGACGGATTTTCACCAAATTTGCAGCAGGGGCTTGGGTCAGAAAGGGTGCTTTTGTGTGTTTGGTGGAAATACGACCAGCACTTTTGTTGCAAAGGACAGAAATGCACATCTCAAAAAGTTTGTGATATCTGGGTCCCTGTTCGATCCATAGACCGAAGTGTCTTGCAGTACAGTGTGCTGTCAGGGAACTTTGGACGCGGCCAGTGGTTGGCTAAAGGGAAGCGTGCTGTGCGTCAACATTTTTTGGGAACCGCCTCCACGGAGTATCGGAAGAGAGTGCGGCGGCAGAAGTGTCTTGAAAAATTTACTGTATGCCGTGTGTTGGTGGCAAGAAGGGAGGGAATGGGTGGAGGAGTGAGAAGTGGTTCATGGGACATATGTACATAGCTGGAACACGGATTGGAGGCAGCTGTCGTAATGGCCCGATAGCTTCTGCTGTGACAGTGTTGGGCTGGGATGCTGATTGGTTACCACTTCCTCATGATTGGTCAATCAGCATCCCAGCCCAACATTGAGGTGCCGTCCGTCCACCTGCCTAGACATGGATCACCCACCTGAGCCACACATCCTCGCAATCGGGTGCGCACACAATAATGTGCCCCCCTTTTTGGCCGTGAGTGTTTTTTGGCCTTTTGGTCTTATTTGTATTCTGATTTTTCCTTGGGCACTTAGCGCCTTTTTGTGGTCAGGCACCCCCACGGGCACCCCGGCCTCATGCACCTCATCATGGCCGCTCACCCCATTTTAATCACAGTCTGCTCAACAGCTCACTCCGTGCGCAGCCAGGGTCCGCGACTGCTGACAGCTTGCTCTGCAGCTCTCATCCTTCCTTCATCCGCAGGTAAGCGCACGCGCATGCAACCACTGCAGCCCTGTGATCTTTTGCACCTAATTCTTGGCTGCATGTCTCACTCTAGAATGGGAGCCTAGCCTTCATTTTATACCGTCCTCGCCAAGCATGCTATCCGGCACGGGCCATCCCTTTATTCTACCGCCTGCCTTTGAGGTTGTAATTGTAGTATCATGGACGCTTCTGTCAATTTTTAAGTCATACTCAGACACACTTCCACATGGAACAAACACGCTGTCATCAGCCACACCTTGTTCGTGGCCAGCTGTTACCTGCACGTTTCACCAACCCTCACGTGCACCTTGACCCTTGACACTATCCGAGGCTTTTAACCATAGCCCTGTGTTTCCTTTTTTCCGCAGCCCCTCACGCTTGCGGTTGACTCTAGCGTACTCATCACGCCAGCCTGTTCTACCCATATTATGCGCAGCAACAGGCCCTCAAGGTAAGCTTGTTCTTACCCCTTTTTTACCCTTAGTTGCTCCACCACTCCATATGGCTTAACATAGCCTCCATGTCCTTCCTACTTCCACAGGAACGGCCACCTCTAGGACCTCGAAAATCCTCCAGTGTACTGCTGACACTGCTACTCCCTGAGCCACTGCACTCCGAAGTTCCGGTAAGCACCGGTCCTTCATGTATTGATACCTCTACCTATGCTAGTCTTTAACGAATGTGCCCACTCCTATAACTCCAGGTCTGTTTATCTCTACAGACCTCACAAGCTACTTCCCGCCTTGGAATATCTCGTCCTGATGAAGGCCACACCACCAGAGCTCATAAAAGCTCACTTTCTGGCCGAAACACTGTCGTGTTGACTGTTATATTGCCTACGTTGTCCTTGTTCAACCCCTCATTGTTTTGATGTATATGTGCTGACTGTTACATGCTATCACCTCACTAAATCCACTGGTCTCCTTCCCAACAACCACTCAGTAGATGTGTAAGCAGTGAAAAGACTTTACAAATATTTGAAATTTGTCACTCACAAACTGGTTACTATACCTTCAAAATGTGTAAATACTGTTGTATCTTGTGTTACTCTCAATCAAGTGTATCTAAAAATGTATTAAAAATCTAACTGCAGTACTCAGAACTCTCCTGATATATTTTTGTCAGAAGTCATTTACAGTTACTTGTACACACTTACCAAGGTGTAAGCCCCGTAGGTGTGTGTTCACCCTTTGTTAATCAGCCAGGTACCCTATGACCTTGCTCAATTTTGCTCTTTAATATGTGACTACCCATCTGGGTATTTGAAAATTTCAGAGCAGCCAATGAGGGAGTGTTGGAAAAATGCCAGTGCCAAGGGAAGAAGTATTGTGTCTGTTATACTGGGGAATGGCCCGCGCTTTAGCTGGAAAAGTGCACGTGCCACATCCTGCCCTTCTGAGAATGGAGCCTTCGCAAATGGAACTGTGGGGATTCTCCAATGAGTTGTCGAGGGTGTGGGTGTGGTTCACAGGAAGGGTCGGTGACATATTTACCCAAACTTCGATGCAGTGAGGTTGGCAGAGATGGACAGACGGTGAGTGCTGATAGTTGGTGATGCCTTTGTGCATGATCTGCACAGGTTTGCAGTCGAAAGAGGCTTTGATACTGACATTTAGTTGGAAGGAGTGCAGGCTTTTTGAGGCACAGTGTATGAGTGGGTTTTCGGGTGCATGGATTTCCTTTGCACATGTGTGGCCTCTGTTGGTACTGTTGATGTGGTGGTTGTGCACTTTGGAACACTACATCTGGGGTACATGTCGTGCTACATGTCGTGCTTACATTTGCTCACACACCTAAAGAAGTTGATGACAGCAGTGATGTAGATGTTTCCCACTGCCAATGTCATTTTCTCAATGATAACACCAAGTGGAGCATGGGACTATGCCGGTGTAATTTTCCCACAGCTAGAGGTCAGGAGATGTTGGATAAACAGAAGCCTATCTGACTTTATGTGCAGGGTTGGGATGTTCTGCACTGACTATGAAAGCATTAATAACCAGCAAGATTTTCAGTGGTTCCAAGGAAATGGTCTTTTTTAACCTCCATTGGCAATGGTGTTTTGTTTGCCACTCTGCACGAAGCATTGCACAGAATCCTGTAGAAATGTAAGAGAAGCCTTGCTCTTCAGTCGAGAGAAATGTCAGTAGGAGAAGCAAACAGACATTCAGCAAAAGAGAGAACACAAAAAAAAGTATGCACGCACCAACATAACAAAACATGACAAAATAAATAAATAAATAAATACGTGTTTTTAGAGACAGTACTAAAGAAGCAATCCTGTACCCTGTTTTGCATTAGCCCCTCCACACTCCCGCCTCCTAGCAGGGTAACTTAGTGGGATCCGCTGAACCTTGAGGATTAGACGTGCCAGATCTGGCTCTTTTCAGAATGGCAGCTATGGCATTGGCACTATGGAGGTTAAGCCATTGCGCCATGTGGTTGCTGATTGTGGTGTGTACACAAACACTGTGGCAGGATGTCTGTTTGTACAGAGAAATGTAGGAGGCTATGGTAAAAGTGTGCAAGGTAAGGGGCAGGTGTCCCATTTGTATGCATGCACTGCACGCACTTGCTTAACGTTGCTAACATACATTTCGTGCAGCTTTTGTGGGATCACTTTTCCAACATTTGCAGTACATGCATTACAGTGGGAAGACCATTTTGTGAATCTACAAGGTACGGGGCAGCCATCCTGTTGTTTTGAATGCAGTGTGTGCATCATATGATATGATGTGATATGTTATTCTGTGGCATTTGTATGGCGCTTACAAACAAGTGTGTGAAGGCGCAATGAGGAAAGGGAGGCAGAACAGAGGCCACACAGAGACATTGATCCTACTAGGCCAGCTGACACTGAGAGTGTGCAAGTGCAACGTGGAGTAAATGGGAAACAACAAAAAATAGCAATACCTGCAGCTACGGCCGGTGCTGTCAAATGGAAGGATAAGTGTAGACATCACGTGGTGGCTGGACTGTTAAGGTTGCAGAAAACAGTCCTTAAGTTCGGGGGTTGGCAGAAGCCAGCGCAGGAGTGGAACTGTTGGGAGGGAGGTGGTCTGGGGCAGAGATTACAGGGTGGGTAGGAAACCAGTGCACAATCATTTTTAGGCAGGAAGTGAGCAGGGAATAGGAGGGGGAAAATAAGAAGCACATGGAAAGGTTTTGAGGTGCTTCCAGAACCTAAGATGGTTCTCCTCAAGTTCCAGGAAGGCAGAGAGCCTGTTCCAGAGGAAGGCCCCAGCAGAAGAAAGACATGTACCACCAACTGGCTGCGTGCAGAAGCAACTGACCCTGAGGGAGTAGGAGGCGGATGAGGGAAGAGCTGGAGCAAGCAGATATTTAGGAAGTGAGAGTGTAAGGTATTGAGGTCCCAGGGACCAGAAGGCCTTTTGCATAATGCACAGGGCTTTCATTCTATTCTTCACAGCCACTGGGAGCCATTGCAGACATTTTCTTCCAACAGAGATATGATCCCTGGCGTTCAGGCCAAGGACAAGTTGTTCAGTCCTCTTATGGATGAGTTGCTGTGGACGCAGAGTGGAAGCTGGCAGATTTAAAAAGAGGCTGTGGAAATAGTGCAGCGTACAAAGAACCACAGCCGTGCACACACTGACCTTTTGGGAACTGACTTTAGGTTCGTAAGATAAATTCAGTGGAGGCTTTGGTGCCAGCCTTTTACGATTTATGTAGGCGGTTGGTTAGTGGGGAACCCATTTCGTAGCATTGTTGGAAGGAAAGAAGAGAGTTCCTGTTTTGTTAATGCACTGTATGATATGGGTAAATGAAAATGTTGCAAGCAAATACCTTTAAATTGCCACTTCATGGTAGGATATGGAAGGAAAACCAGTATGCTTTTCAAACACGTAATGGATGCTTAGAGGCAGATATTGTGCACAGAGGAACTTATAACAGAGTTGTAAACAAAAACATGTTCATACCTTACTTTTGTGGTGATGGTTGCTCATGTGGATGAATGTGCATGCACAAATTGTGCAATGTTTCACAGAACTTTCCACTGGACATGCTTTCCAATAACAGCATACTTGCAGGCTGATTTTGTAACGGTACATATGACGTCTTTTGGAGAACTGACAGTGTTAGATGCTGACATCTTAAATGGCATTGGTGGATGCATGTGTAACTACTTAAGAATACCCAATAAGGGTGTGGTGGGAAGAGGATAGTGGAAAGGGAAGAAGGTGTGTTTGTGCTTTACTGGGGCATGGCCCTCACAATACTTTGGGAAGGGCACATGCCACATTTTGTGCTGCTCACCACGCTGGCCAATGGAAGTGGGACTGTGGAGGCTGAGGGATAGTGCAGCAACGTTTCTGGGTGTGGTGTGTACGCAGGGCATTGCTATACAGACTGCTAGTGTTACATGGAGACTGCACATGCCACAATCTGTGTTTCTGAGCATGCTGGCCAATGGAAATTGCCTCTTTCAGACTAATAGTCCATAGACCCCCTAAAGTAAGGAGTCTGGAATAAGGGAAACTAAATTAAACGTCGACATTAGTTTGGATTGTCTCGAATTTAGCATTTTCCTTTTGAGATATAGGTAAGGGCACACAGATTTTTAAATATGGCCAATGGAAATGCTACTGTGGTAATTGCCCAATCAGGTGGTCAGAGTGTACGTCACAGGAAAGGGTGGCCATATTTTGTTTCATCACTCTGTGTGGTGAGGCTGGCAGAGATGGCGAGACACACATTTTCATAGTGGGTGATCCCTTTGTGCTAGATCTGCTCCAGTGGAAAAAGTATTTAATGGCAATTTCAATTTGGAGGAAGTGGAGGCTTTGTGGTGCGGTGGTGCTGTCCGTACTTTTGACCAATTGCTTGCAGAATGTCGACGAGTGGCCACTTATGCCACTGTACACATTGTGGTTGAGCACTATGGAGCATTGCTTTTGGGTTCCATAGCTTGTTCAAGTGTGTACCGTCAACTCAAAAAGAGGATCCTAAGGTGCTTTTCTCATGTATACCACCAAGTCCAGTATATAGCTGTTCCAATGAATGTTGTCGGCAGCCAGAGGTCAGAAGGCATTTTATCAACAGATCCTCAGTAAAACTGGGGAAACCCACTCTTATCACTCTATAGTGAAAACTCTACCTTTTAATGGGGGGTAGATGCACTAATTATAAGAAGAGGTAGATACAACCTATCAGCAATTAGGCCATTCGATTTGTCTTCAATACAAAATTATTATTTTATTCAACACTCAATAAAAACATATCAATGTAAAAAATACACAATACACAAATAAAAAAGACTTATAACTAGTCCTTACTAGTTCCTTTACCAGGCATCTACATCAATAAATTGTATTACAGAACATCTTCCTAAATGGAGATATTCTCATATTCGATATGAATTTTTAATTCCTTTCTAAGACCATCTCTAAACACTAGACTCTTAAACTCGACATGTTTCAGTCCTCAAACCATCACTCTGGGACTTTCTTCAGGAGTAATGTCACTTTCTGTTTAAAAAAACACAATCTCTTTAAAAGATGAACTTGATCTTCGTTATTGAAGTAGTTGTCTTGTTCAGATTGGCATAACTGCTGCTAGAAGAGAATAAATAAAATCAGGATACAGTACTTGATACTAGAATTCCTATACCTTCAATTTTTAGTATGCTTCGAAATAGGTATCCATTTACCTTTTCCAGCTTGTGGGTTTGGTCCTTAGATTGGCAGGATTCCTCAATAAATCAGGAAATGGCCCATAAACATATGGTATTCGTGTGTACCTGTCAAGACATATATTAATTATACTTCAGGACTCACTATTATGACTCACGCTATCAATGTTCAATGTCCACTATCATGCCCTGTTATTACCTTGGAAAATGGTTTCTTAACAGGGATCTCTTGTGTAGTCTCTTCCCGCTTGTTACTACACTTGTGGCATTGTCAAAAGATAGTACCTATCCGTGAAAAACCACAGAAAAAGCAGTATTTTAACTTTCCTAGTATGTATGACATCTCTTGAGTTGTCATTCATCCTTTAGCCAATAAAATGATGGCCATAACATTTTGCTTACCATTCTTAGGGCTTCAACAGACAAGGCGTCTCCCCCAGCCGGAGTTGATACATTCCGGACAAGTATATGCCTTCTTTCTTATCCTGTCGCTCTCTCATAAGTTTCTCCCTCCTCGATTCAAAGGGACTTCAACACATGTTTTTATAAATCCTGACCCGTTATGTTTCACATGCATTCTCATTCTCATGCTGTGTGTTTCTTACAGCCTGCATTAGGACCACTTACCTGTTGGATTGCTTTTTTTCTATGTTGCCTCCGTTGCGATTTATTAATCCCGAATTAATCCTTGGTACGGCGTCTCCCACGTTAGTACAGGGCGAACAAAACAACGTGCAGCCGGCATTTCAACCCGGCTTTCATCTTCCTCTTTTTTCCATTTCTATTCATGGACATAGCATCTATAGTAGACACTAAAAAAGGGACTAAAAATGAATCCGAGTGTGTGCATATTACAACAAGGATACAATTCTTACTCAAACTTGAATTTCATAACTATATTGTTTTACCTCTAGTTAAATTCAACGCTTATTCATAGTTTAGAGAAAAAATGATTTTGCATTAAATTTAATTTTTTGCCGTGATCTTACTTAAGTGGAGAAGCTAATAAAGGGCCATTACTCTATATATGTACTCTATATATGTATTCCCCCAGAATGGGAAGGGAACAGTGTAAGAAGTTGTTTAGAGAACATGATGCGCCACAGTGTATTACCCCAATATAAAGGGGTAACACACTTATTTAGGATATTTCCTGATCATGTTATTTGCTACACTTGGATGTCAAAAGGTTTTTGACAGCACCTCGGGGGTCTTTCCTGATCATGTAATTTACAGCACTTGAATATCGAGAACGTATTTCGCAAGCACCATCCACTGCAATGTAGTTCCACAATATAAAGAACTAACCAACTTTAAGTGTTTTTTTCCCCTAATCGTGTTATTTTCTGCACTACATGGTAGGTTTAGCAATTTAACCCATTCCGACGAATTTATCTAAATCATTATTGTCCACAAGGGATCCGAAAAAAATATAAAGATAGTGCAAGGGGGATCATTACCTTAACTTATGCCATTCAATGGCTTTGTTTAGACCCTTTGTGTCACTCTGTGTTAGAAAAAAATGTTTTTGCTCTTGTGCAAATAAAACTCTATTTTTCACATTGTGATTGGGACCTCAGACCGTCATAAATACTGTCCATTTAAAGTCCTCACTTCCGTGGTTATTATCTAGAAAATGTTTAACCATTGGTGCAGCCAAAATTTTATTTTTTATACAGCTTTTGTGCTCGGCTATTCTAGTTTTAATCTTCCTGTTCGTCTTAGCTATATAAATCAATGAGCATGGACAAGTGAACATATACACGTAATATTCAGAATTACAATTTGAAAAATATCATTGTTGCCAGTTCTTATTGGTTCCAATATTAACCTCATTTGATTTAAATGTCAATTTACAGATTATGCATTGTCCACATGGGTGATGGCCTGTTATTGGTTCTAAGCCCCACATTGTGGTAATATTAGTTGTTTTAGCAGTTTTTATAGGTAATCTACTTTTGAAGTCACAATTGCCTATCGTAGTTGATTTTTTATAAGCAAAAGTGGTAGTGGTATTTTATTTTCAGATTTTTCAAAAATATTCCATTGTTTCTGCGTGATGTTACGAATAGTTAAGCTCAAATTAGTGAAAGTATTCACACATACAGGTCTATCTTCTGTTGTTTTTTTCACTTTATCTTCTAAAAGAGCATCAAGATTGTTATTGCCTGCTCTTTTAGCAGCTCTCTTAATAAGTTGTTTAGGATATCCTCTTGCTCTCAATTTTTTGCTGAGTATAGTTGCCTCTTCTTCATAAGCACTGGTATGACTACTGTTACGTTTTAATCTCAAAAATTGGTCATATGGTAAGTTATCTCTAAGGTGTTTCACGTGATGGCTCTGATAATGGAGTAATGAGTTTCTATCCGTAGCCTTATGAAAAGGTCTAACTAGTAACTGTCCTGCAGAATGAAAAATGGTCAAATCCAAGAAGTGGATACTATCTTGTTCCAATGTCATAGTGAATTGCAAATGTTGATTACACTGATTTAGCCAGATCAAAAAACTATCAGCTTGTGCCTTGGTACCTTTCCAAATAAGGAAAATGTTGTCTATATAACGAGCCCATGCAGATATCTGTTTCATATAAGGGTTCTCAGGATATATACATTTCTTTTCAAAATATTCAACATATAGATTAGCAATGCTAGGTGCCATAGTGGCACCCATTGCTGTACATTCAGTCTGTTGGTAGAATAAACCATTGAACTCAAAATAGTTTTGAGCAAGGGCAAACTCAATACACCAAAGTATAAACGATGTGGGAACTGGGTCGCTATCTAGTCAGGTAAGAAGAATTTCTGCAATTGTGTCTAACGTCTCTTGCTGTGGGATATTAGTGTACAGAGACACTATATCCAGCCCAATAACATATTGTTCATGGGGATTATAAGGTAAATATTCAAATTTGTGAATCACGTCTTTGGTTTCTCTTAGATAAGATTGTTTTTGGTTACATAACCTTTCAAATAGTGAGCGGCAAATTTAGAAAGTGGCTCAAGTATTGAGTTTATTCCAGCTACTATTGGGCGACCTGGAGGATTATTTATAGTTTTATGAATCTTCGGCAGGCAATAAAACCCTGGAAACGTGGGATCTAGATTGGTCAAGAAATCCCGTTCTTGCTTGCTTATCCATGATCTTTCCAAGGTTAGTGGGGCGGTAAATCCCCAATCCCCATTTACCCTTCCCCATTTGTGCCCCATAGGGCACAATGGGAGTGGGGAAGGCGCTAATTACGGCACCGTAAATTACGGTGCCATAATTAGCGCCAAGGACGCTTAGCGTCTTGGTACTTAACGCCTGCTCAAAGCAGGCGTTAAGGTGGAAATCAGGCGTCAAGGGTTAACGGCGCCGACGACGCCGTTAAATCCTTAACGCCTGGGTTGGAATGAGGGCCATTTCATTCAGTTAAATTTATTTGTTCAAACTCCTTCTATTCTTGTTCAATTTCTTCAAGTCTTTTCTTAACTGCATCCAGTGATATTAGTTTTTTGAGATCGTCCTCTAGTTTTTTAAAATCAATTTCAATCTTTTTGCTTGTTTCTCTAGCTGTACCGATTATCAAAATCAACCAATCGCGTCCACAGCGATTGGCTATGTAATTCCATTGGAGTTTAAATTTCACACAGTTTACAGATGGTCTTAGAAAGGAATAGAAAATTAATATCGAATATGAGAATATCACCATTTAGGAAGATGTTCTATAATGCAATTTATTGATGTAGATGCCCAATAAAGGTTGATTTTTGTCACGAGGACTATTTATAAGTCTTTTTTATATATGTATTGTGTATTTTTTACATTGATATGTTTTTATTGAGTGTTTAATAAAATAATAATTTTGTATTGAAGACAAATAGAATGGCCTAATTGCTGATAGGTTCTATCTAGCTCTTCTTATAATTAATGCGTCTTATCAACAGAAGCATGTGTAACTTCTTGCTTGCTGCTGAGATGTACTCCTGAGCGAATGACAACATTGGTTATCTATATGTGCACCTTCTCAATGGAAATGGTATTTCATTGTCGCCCAGTGGCAATGACATTTTGTTTTCGAATCTACAGGCTGCACTGAAGATGCTATTGTAAGAATGTGAGGCGAAGTACAACAAACAAAAACGCTTATAAACCCCCCCAAAAAAGCACCTTTACAAAAAAAAAAATACAAAACAGCTCTTTTGAGAGCCACCACTACAAATGACATCCCCTACCCTGGTTGACATTTATTCCCCGACTCCTGCGCATGCCCACCTGGAAAAGTCCAAGGACATCACGACAGTTTCAGGGTTGCACTTGTGACATACAACCCTTTTGAAAATGGCCGCCATACATTTGGACTTGTGGCGGACATGGGATTGGTCAATAAGGTTTCTGGTTGTGGAGTGCATGCACAGACTGTGGTACATGGTATATTTGTCGAGCAAAATGCAGAGGGTCCGCTTATGGCTCTGTGATGCAGGAGCCACAGGGTTTGCTTTGTGGGGGAGTTCTACATATATTACTTCACAGTGAATGGAAAACAGAGTCCAGTGGGAGCTCATTGTAGATTGTATCATGTGGATTTGTATGCGTATGGAGTACCTACAACAAAGTGATTGATTTTGGTTTGTCTGTGTGAGACTTTGGTGATGTGCAATCATGACAATATTATTGTTGTTCATTGTGGAGGGAAAATTGCACAACATGTAACACGATTTTCAGGGCCATTTGTGCTGAAGGAAGCACTTGGCCAGGTCATGCGTCTGTTTCTGATCTCCTGTATAATTCTTTATCCCATTACACAATCACCAATGTCGGTGCGTCATTTTTCATTTGGCCCAGAAATGGAGAAAGCGCAGTTCATTGTGCAGAAGTGTATTTGTGCCTTTTTACAACTTGTGCCAATGTTGTACTTTACAAATGAGAATCTGATGTTTCACAGCACGATGAGTTTTCCCCACAAATAGTGTTCCTCTTAATATCACTGCATTTCCATTTTCTGCACGCCTACAGAAATTGCCTTGCTGCCCTTTTTGGAAGTATAAGAATAATGTTTGTGCTAGGTGTTGCAAACTTGCGCTGTTGAAAACGCAAAGCAAAACATAAAACCATCTCTTTCAACAGCCACCCATTTCTACCCGTTTCGACTGCAGTGTTTTCTACAGAACAATGGTTTATTTAGCACACAATCTGTGGAGGGTATACGATGCATTGTTGGAAGTAGAGATGTCATATTTGAGCTCATGGGTGTTACTCCTTGCAGTGCACAGGGGTAGCGCGAGTTAAGGTTACGTACCTTACCATAACTGGTGAATGTCTGGGGTTTTTCGGTTTTACCTATAAATCAAACGTCCCTGTAGGAGCGTTTTCCCAATGAATTTCATAGGTTTTTAGTAGTGCAACTTAACCATAACATCCCTTAACAACGTTTTTTGTTAGTGAATATACATATATATATATATATATATATATATTCAAACTAGGGGGGGAGGGGCGCACTCTGGTTTCCAGTTTAGTACACCTTCCATGGTCCGGTTGTTCTTCTCCTTCACGGGCGTTCGTGTCTCTTACACTCATCAGGGAAGCTGTCTGTTCAGGTGTTGCTAGTTAATACTAAATGTGGCCTCATGGCATTCTGGCTGCTGGAGTCAATTCAGGTTGCCACAAACCAACTCACCCCCAATTACACAGTGTAAATCCTGCAGTGGGGGTAGGGGGAAAACCAGCAGTTTGGCACTCCTGAGTTGGGCATGTGTCACCCCAGTGCTGCCCCTCTGGAGTCTGGCAATCCCAAAGATTTTTTTTCAAACTAGCGGGTCGAGGGATGCACTCTGGTTCCCAACTTAGTGTACCTTCCACAGTCCAGTTGATCTTCTCCTCCAAGCGCTTTCATGTCTCTTGCACTAATCAGGAAGGCAGTCTGTTCAGGTGTTGATAGTTAATACCAAATATGGCGTTAGGGGATTCTGGTTGCTTTAGTCAATGCAGGTAGCTAGGAACCAACTCTCCATCCAATTACACAGTGTAAACCCCACAGTGGGGGAAGGTTGGAAAACCAGCAGTGTGGCTCTCCAGAGGGGGGAATGTGTCACCCCAGTGCTGCGGAACTCCCAAACATGTTGATAAACTAGGGGGTACAGGGGTGCACTCTGGATCCCAACTAGTTGTACCTTCCACAGTCCAGTTAATCTTCTCATTCCAAGCATTGTCATGCCTCTTGCACTCATCAGAGAGGCTCTCTCTTCAGGTGTTGCTAGCTAATACCAAATATGGCATGAGGGGATTCTGGTTGCTTTAGTCGATGCAGGTAGGCAGGAACCAACTCTCCCTCCAATTACACAGTGTAAACCCCACAGTGGGGGTAGGTCGGAAAACCAGAAGTGTGGCTCTGCAGAGTGGAATGTGTCACTCCAGTGCTGCCCCTTTTGAGTCGGAACATCCAAAAAAAATGTCAAACTGGGGGGACAGGGGCACACTATGGTTCCCAGCTTAGCGTAGCTTCCACAGTCCAGTTGATCTATTCCAAGCACTTTCATGCCTCCTGTACACATCAGGGGGGCCATCTGTTCAGGTGTTGCTGATTAATATTAAATATGGCCTCAAGGGGTTCTGGATGCTGTAGTCAATGCAGGTAGGCAGGAACCAACTCTCCCTCCAATTACACAGTGTAAGCCCAACAGTGGGGGTAGGTCGGAACACCAACAGTGTGGCTCTCGAGAGTGTGGCATGTGCCACCCCAGTGCTGCCCCTTTTGAGTCAGAACACCCAAAAAAAATTCAAACTAGGGGGGGTCAGGGATGCCCTTTGGTTCCCAGCCTAGCGTAACTTACACAGTCCAGTTGATCTACTCCAAGCGCTTTCATGCCTCTTGCATTCATCAGGGAGGCAGTCTGTTCAGCGGTTGCTAATTAATACCAAACATGGCATCAGGGGATTCTGGTTGCTGGAGTCAATGCAGGTAGCCAGGAACCATCTCTCCCTCCAATTACACAGTGTATGTAACTCACAGTGGGGGAGGAGGGGAAACCAGCAGAAATTCAACAACTAATTCTTGTTAGGAGGACATTGATTTGGCTACATCCAGACTATGATAACATCCTAGGTCTTTAAGATTAAACACAACAGGAACATCGAATAGATAAGAAGCCAATTATGATGTTGAGTTGCTATTAGGATACTGAAGATAGAGGAGTTGAGTTTGTTTCATCCATTTCGATCATCTAAATGCCTTGAAGAGGACCTGCCTGTGTGAGTCGAAACATGTTTTGGTGGCAACTTAGTAACGAAGAATTTGTACTACAAAAGTGTTCAGGATTGACTATGTTTGAAATGATGTGTCAAAAGCATTAAAGTGTAACTCAAATGGTCAATACTGAATTTAATACCGCCCAAGACTGAATTTGTCCTCATAGGTCCACCCTCTAAAAAACAACTTGTACAACAATAGCTCAATGATTTGCATCTAGAAAGACTTGATACACAACTCTCAGACATAGCAAAATCCTTGCGCTTCACCATTGACAGCCTGTCCTTCCAGAAACTAGCCAAGAATGCCCAAACAGCCTGGATCGGAATCTCTACCGTTGGAAAAATCAAGCACTTAATCCTGCTGCAGGACTTCTGGATCGTTTGTTTGTTTGTTTGTTTGTTTATTTATTTATTGTGCGCACCAGACCCTAGGGTAGCAGGGCGCAAGAGAACAAGGAGGTTTACAGCTTAGTTAACGTTTGCAGGTTACAGATTAGTTAACGTTACAGGTTACAGGCATAGTGGACATTTCGAATCTGCAGGGTAGGGCAAGTGCAAGTGCAGATAAGGCGTAGCTAAACAGTCAAATCTATGGCGATCAAACAGTAAAAGCAGGTTAGTACAAACATTATAAGAAGACGTTACGTATAAAGTGACATACGCTATGTCGCATTCTCAATAAGCCATTTTATGGTGTTCTTTCTAAAGTTATTGAAGGTTTGGTCAGATCTGAGTGCAAGGGGTAGGGAATTCCATAACTGTGCTGCCTTAACTGGGAAGCTGGAACCTCCAATGGTGGCTAGTTTGAATCTGGGCACTAGGAGGCAGTTGGGGCTGGCTGTCCTTGTGAGTCTCGTTGGATTTTTCCTGTTGAAGCGTTCTGAGAGGTATCGGGGAGCTTTGTTGTTTAGGCATTTGTGGATAAGGGACGCAGATTTAAGGTTGATTTTTTCTTGGGTGGAAAGCCATTTGTGTTTTCGTCTTATTTCTGAAATGTGTGCACTTCTGGGGATACTTAGGGCCGCTCTAAGTGCATTGTTTTGGAGCACTTGGATTCTGTGGATGATTTGTTTGGTAGTCCCTATGTAGAGGGCGTTGCAATAATCTAGTTTCGATAAAATGAGGGCTCTAGCTAGAATAAGACAGCTGTCCTCTGAAAGGAATGGTTTCCCAGCTCGTATTAACTTGCATGTATAGGCAGTGGATGATGACAGTGAGTTCACCTGTTTGGTGAAAGATAGTGTCGCATCAAGGTAAAAACCTAGGGTTTTTACTTCTCTGGCGACCTTGATAGTGTTGCCATCGATGATGAAGGCGGAGTAGTTTTGGTTAAGTTTGGAGATATGGGCTGCCGTGCCCAGGATGATGAGCTCTGTTTTGTCATCGTTCAAGCATAGGCCATGGTTGGCCATCCATGCCTGAACGATGCTGTAGACTCTATTCACCAGAGCCAGATCTTCGACGTAATCCCCAGTAAGTGGTAAGAGAATCTGAGTATCATCTGCATAGTTAGTGTAGGTGATACCCAGATTATCAAGATCGTCAAAGAGTGGCTTGGTGAAGATGTTATAGAGTGTCGGCGAGACGCAGGATCCCTGGGGCACTCCGCAAGTGATTGGGATAGGGTCTGCTGCCGCTGCGGGGGAGAACACCCTCATGGTCCTGTCACTAAGAAATGATTGAATCCAGACTATAGCCTCCTCTGAGAAGTGGGCAGCCGAGTCCAAGTGATTACATAGGACTTTATGGTCCACCAGATCAAAGGCGGCTGAGAGGTCTAGAAGGAGGAGGAGAGCTAGTTTTCCCTCGTCTCTGAGTGAATCTATTTGGGCTTTTAGGTCGATAAGGGCAGTCTCTGTGCCGTGTTGCGGACGGAAACCGGATTGGCGGGTGCCGAGGAGATGGTTCATCTCAAGGAAGTTCTGGATTTGGGTGTATGCTACCTTGTCTAATATTTTTAGTAGGAAGGGAACCGTGGTGATGGGCCTGTAGTTAGTAGGAATGTTGGGGTCCAATGTTTGCTTTTTTAGGAGGGGGAGTACCCAAGATTCCTTTAGATTGCGGGGGATGGTGCCCGTAGTAAAGGAGGCATTGATAAGTTTTGTGATAAAGGGGGCTAAATCCCTAGCCGCATCCTTGATCAGTTGTGCGGGGCATTGGTCGCCTTTGCAATTAGAAGGTTTGAGGGTCAAAATGGTCTTCTCTACCTCAATTACTGAGACCTTGGAGAAGCGGAATTGGGTGGATTCTGGGTTGTTGGATGAGGGAATTTTGACTATCAGAGGTTGAGTTGGCAGAGAGGCTTTCTTTAGGGCAATTTTTGTTTGGAGGTTGGATACTTTGTTGGTTAGTGCCAGTTGTATGTCTGTGCACCAAGTTTTGTCTTTGATGGAGTCATCCTGTACTGTGATAGGGGTTTCCAATTCCTTTAGGATGGAGAATAGCTCCTTCATGCTGGAGTTGGATTGGGAGATCCTATTATTATAGGTTTCTTGTTTGGCCAGGATGATGTCTCTTTTGTATTGCGAGGAGATGTTAATTAGGTTAGTTTTATTTTCAGCGGTCGGATGTCGGTTCCAAGCTGTTTCGCATTTTCTCTTCTGTAGTCTTAGGTTTTTTAGGTGGGGTGTAAACCATGAGTTCAAATGCTTTTTGGGTTTACTGATCCGAAGTTTAAATGGAGCAATACTGTCAAGAGCAGAGCACATGGCTGCGTTGAATGCATCCACTAGGATGCCTGGGTCAGAGTGGTCAGGTAGGGAATTTAGTTTGGGTAGGATGTGGGGCAGAATATTGTCGGCTGTAATGTTTTTCTTGTTTCTCGTTAAGGTGGGTGTGGCTGGCGTGGGTGTTAAGACTGTGGGTCTTTTGGTGTTGAGGGTGAAAGAGATAAGGTAATGGTCAGACCATATTTGGGGGGTGATGGCTGTTATAGAGGGGTAGCAGTTGTGACTGGCAATCCAGTCTAGTGTTCTTCCCTTGATATGTGTTGAAGTATTCACGAACTGCGTGAAGCCTAGCACTGACAGAGTATTGCCTGTGGCAGTAGCATGATGGTCGTTGATATCGTTGAGCCCTAGATTGAAATCTCCTAGTACTAGTGTTTGGGAGGATTCTTTTAGCTTCTCAGAGATAAGAGTGCTGATGTCTTCAGTGAAGGTGCTGACGGGGCCAGGGGGTCTATAGATAAGGTGGATATTTAATGTTTGGGAGTTTGCAGTCGGTAATTTGATAGAGAGAAGCTCGCAGGATTTGAGGGAGGGTGTGGGTGTGATTCTCATAGAGAGATTAGATTTGGCGATAATTGCAATTCCTCCACCGCGCGAGTCTGGTCTGTCAGCTCTGAGAATGGTATAATTCTCTGGGACTGCCAGAGTGAGAGCCGGACCTGCTGCATCGTGGAGCCAAGATTCTGTAATGGCAATGAAGTCAAGGCTATTATCCCGTATGATATCTGCTATGTCAGTGGCATGGGCGACTAATGATCTGGCATTGATTAGAGCAGCTTTTAGTTCAGGTTCTAGCTGTGCTGTGAGCGGAGGTTTGGCTATAAGTTTATTGATTTTATGGTGTGGTTGGTGTCTGAGAGGGGCGGTGATTACCAGTGGTCGGCATATTTTGGGTCGGAGGTGTTCTAGGTTAATGTTATATTTAGTAATAGGTTCGAATATTTTAGGTAGTCGAGCCCGGAGTCTAAGCTTCCTTTGTTCTAAGTTGCAGGGTTTAGAGATGAGTTGTATGTGGGCACCAAGGCCCTCTGTAGGCAGAACTGTAGGCATGGTCGTGTAGATGATGGTAAGGATAATTGTCAGTTTGGAGAATTGTGCAAGGTGAACTGGGTTGGGCATGTGGAAGTACATACTGTTACTACTAGCTGAACTAGGTGGGCTGGAATTAGTTGCCGTGGATGGATACGGGGCAGAGTTGGCAGAGTACAGTTCACAAATACTTAGCGAGATTAATGCGGCAGTGACGTACTAGTCTGAGAGTAGCAGTCAGATATTGGGCTAAGTGCGACGGTCAGATGTAGGTCTAAAAACCGAGGTCAGATACTGGGCTGAGAGTGATGGTACAGTGGTCTCTGGGCGACCATAAGGCACTACACAATAATACAGTGGTCTCTGGGCGACCATAAGGCACTACACAATAATACAGTGGTCTCTGGGCGACCACAAGGCACTACACAAAATACAGTGGTCTCTGGGCGACCATAAGGCACTACACAATAATACAGTGGTCTCTGGGCGACCATAAGGCACTACACAATAATACAGTGGTCTCTGGGCGACCATAAGGCACTACACAATAATACAGTGGTCTCTGGGCGACCATAAGGCACTACACAATAATACAGTGGTCTCTGGGCGACCATAAGGCACTACACAATAATACAGTGGTCTCTGGGCGACCATAAGGCACTACACAATAATACAGTGGTCTCTGGGCGACCATAAGGCACTACACAATAATACAGTGGTCTCTGGGCGACCACAAGGCACTACACAATAATACAGTGGTCTCTGGGCGACCACAAGGCACTACACAATAATACAGTGGTCTCTGGGCGACCATAAGGCACTACACAATAATACAGTGGTCTCTGGGCGACCACAAGGCACTACACAATAATACAGTGGTCTCTGGGCGACCATAAGGCACAATATAGTGCAGTGGTCAGTTAGCGACCAAAGGGCACGGCCAATAGCAGTCATGAGGCATAAAGCACTAGGGGCTGAAAATGACTGAGCTATTAAAGAGGTGGCAGCAGTGACGCAAAGAGGCGGCGGAGTTGGAAGCATAAGCGTATGTAGCAAACAGTTATCGAGGGTGAAAGAAACTGAGTTCAAATGTTTATGAATGCGGAATAGCAGGAGACATACCAGAAAACACAATAGTGTAAACTAAGGGTATCCCCTTTACTCACAAAAGATTAAAGGTCCGAGTAGACACTGGCTCCGAGGCTCCGGAGGCAAACAAGGTGATTACACACGGTGTTTGTGATGCCTGGAGCAGCACGGGCAGAGTTTGTGGCCCCTGGCTCCTGTGGCTCCGAACAGGCACCCAACAGGCCTTAGAGTGGCCTTGGAGCTGGCCGCCGGCGCGATCCGCCTGCCGGCGGTTACAGTTGATGTTAACGAGGCTCAGCCTCGGTTTCAGGCCGCGCTGCGCCCGGCATGCGCGAGTCAGGCGGCGTGTGGGGACAGGGTCAGGCAGGCCCCTGTCCGTGTTCCTCGTGGTTCCTCTGCTGGGCTGGGGTGCTGGCCCTTGTGGTCTTGCACATGGATGGGGGTAATGCTCTCTGGGCTTCCCTAAAAGCAGTCCACCCCATTGCTGCATGTTTTATTGAAGGAGCACGTACATATGATGAATTACCCCACCCTACGCGAATGACATTGGCTTCCACTCCAAGCGAGAATACTGTTCAAGACTGCATGTATCATCTAGATAGCAGTCACAAGAACCACACCAGCATTACTGGTGGATAAGCTCCACATATGTGGTTGCACATGCTCCTCATGCAGCAAATTGACCAACCGGCTTGAATCATAATTTGTCCACAAAGAGAGGACCCTCAAACAATCCTTCTCGTATCATGGACTCACCCTCTTGCACTCGATCAAGGTGTCGGCTCGAAATGCCCCCACAATTCT
This sequence comes from Ambystoma mexicanum, assembly GCF_040938575.1. Lineage (NCBI taxonomy): Eukaryota > Metazoa > Chordata > Amphibia > Caudata > Ambystomatidae > Ambystoma > Ambystoma mexicanum. The sequence goes on along the minus strand of NC_090929.1, from coordinate 962,447,750 downwards.
CCAATTTAGCAAATCTCACCAAACATGTCTCTTTCTACTTCACCGGACCAAGGACTAATACCAATGGATGCACATACCCGTGGACAGACCTCACAACACTGCTATGTAAAGGCACCATGAAGTAAGGCAATGATAACAGACTTAAAGATTAAATAAAAGATATTTATTAACTTAAATTTCAGGATGGTTGAAAGCCTAACTTTCCCTATGCTAAGGTGGGATTTCCTTATCTGAACGAAACCAAGGAAAGTCAAAGAGTCTGAGTCCAAAACCTATCCTTACCCTCACAACTATAGCTAACAAATGTGTAAGCATTTCGAAGTTAAAAGAAATAGTGTTGAACTCAAAGTTTTGAGCTTCTACCATCTCCCAGCATTCTTTCAGCTCCCCTTCCCCAAGCATAAGAAAGTTTACCTAAAAAGTCTCAAAATATGCCTGTCTCCAGTTCAAGACAGTATAGTTCAGAAGCAATCCTTGGGGTTCCCTTCCCCAAGTTCCAAGTAACACAATCCAAAACAAAAGGGTCTTGAGACTCTGTTCCATAGACAATTGTGGTCCTACACATCTCAGGGTTCCCTTCCTCCAAGACTTCAACTTCACCATTTACACTTGCTTCAGTCTTTTAAAAAAAAGTCTCAACAAAACATTAGGTCAACCTGACCCTCTTTCTGGCTTACCTAGCCAGTTCATTTGTAGTGGTTTCATTGGGCTATTTCATGGTGTATTTATTTTTCACCATTCAGGGCTCTCTAGTCTAGGTGCAGTTGTTAGACCGCTTGGTTCACCTATCACAGGCTGCGCAACCAGGATCCCTGGACTTCTCAGCCAACACATGTTCCTTGGCACCTGCTCCTGTGCACTGAGTCACCTTATTTAGTTCCTTTTATTGGCTTCTTGGCTTAATGTGCAGTTTTGCACTCCTCTGGCTTCTCCTTGATAGCCTTTTGGCTCTGCCACCATGTGCCATACACCTTTTGCCAAACTGGGGCCTTGTCACACTGCATTCATCCATAAAAGTTGACTGTTTGGCTCCCTTCCACATTTAATGTACTTGACTTCAAGTTTTGAGTTAAATCATTGTGCAACATGCATTCACTATTGTTCACTTTCAGTTCAGTGTCCAATGTGCAGATATTTTGCATAATTATGTTCAGTATTCAATATGCACTTATTTGCTTCAATGTTAAATTTCTATTTAGTTTGGCATTCAATATGTATGTATTTGCTTTAATGATAAGTTTCAATTTGTTTGGTTTTCAATGTACATTTATTTGCTTACTTTCACAGGCCGTTGTTCTCTTGGGTTCCTATAGGACTGCCCCAGGTGCTTGAGCACCATTCTGACACTCACCAGCCTTCTGTGTCTCTTCCTGGTGGTTCCTGCAACTTTCTCTCAGCTTCTGAAGCCAATAAATCCACCAGCGCAAGACTTGCTTGCTTGCCATGTGTTTCCTTCCACCAACTGGAACTTCCAACACTTCTTCTTCAATGTGGCCAGTGTCCTCTGTGCTTAGGGATCCTTGGCAGCTCCTACTGGGTTATGGAGGCTCCCGGACCTGTGGAAAGCACACAGCCAACTCGTATCGGGTCCCACAAGTCCTCTGGAATAATTGCTGGGATCCTGGCTCTTTCTCCGGTCCCACCATGACTTCCTCCTCACAGGGGTCTCCTGCTGTGCTTACACATACAGGACTCCCTGTTGCTCTCTTCCCTGCTGGGCTCGTTTCCCTTTATACACCTGCAGACCCTTGACAGACTGCAGGTGTGGATGTTTGATTATCCCTGCCTGACCATAATTAAAGGGACATGCCTGACCCTCACAGCAGGCATCTTCTTTGTCCCAGTACTAGAGTAGCGAAAGGGTGTAATCTTCACCACTCTTAATTACTTCTTCTTCCACCCAGTACTGTCAAGTGTCACATGTGGGAAAATGAGGGGAGCTGGCTTCCAATAGCCCATAAAGGTTGAGGGAGGGTTAGCTCGGTCGTCAATAGGGAAAGTGGGATAGCATGTCTCACCCAAGGGCACCCCACTCCTAATCCTCAAGGATCCTCCACCCAGGTGATCCTCATTGTTTCTCCTCCCACAGGGCCAGTAGGCTTTTCACACTACCCGCACACAAATTGAAATTATACACAGTGTAGTTTTGAGGAAAGAAATGTGTTATGGTATTATAGTTTTCATTAATATTTGTGTAAATAAATATGTAGTGCATTATGGCAAACTATAACATGAAGTGTTTTCACAAAGTACATTCAAAACAGAACATGGCAGGTATTGCTTATCAAAAAGTTGTATGTATTTAGCAGAGTTAGATACATGTTTATAAATTGTGTGGAAAATGACTGCTGGTTTATTTAAGAAAGTACTACTTACAGAAATTTCACAAGTAGTTTTGTGTGCCCCCCAAAATGCTGTCTTTCAATACCTGTCAGGCTTTGAAGTGAATTGTTTCAACATGGTTTACAGTTTACTTCAGTATATGGTACAATCCTAAACATTCTGTGGTCATTTTAAAAACAATATTTTCATTTATAAACTTAGAACATGGGTGCAAGACATGATGCTTAATAATTAATCATTTCTATTACTTTTGTTTTGATTAACCATTATTTTGAATAAAAAAAATATGTAATACTGTATCCCCTCATCTATTTGGGTACTCTTGATGTCACCTGCCCTGAGGGATGTCCACAAATGTGTGACTGTTTGCAGACATTATAAGGGGAGAGTAGGATTGTTTGATGCATAGTGGTAATTAATTTTTACCATCAATTTGTGAGATTGATGCTAAAATAAGTTGCCATTTTAAAAACCCATACAATTCACAGAAAAAACGTTGCTAAAGGGAATTTATGGTTAAGTTGCTTCAATTAAAATCTGTGAAATTCAGTGAATAAATGTTGCTAAAGGACATTGTGGTCAAATGTATCTAATTAAAACCTGTGTAAATAAAGAAATACATGTTTTCTAAATGCACTTTAACTTTAAATTGCTACAAGATGCGCCAAGATGCCCTCGGGGGAATGCTGTGCTCTACAAATTCCTATAACAATAAAAAATCTATGAAATTCAGTGAAACTTCTTTGTTAAAGGGACAAAATGGTTAAATTGCTCTATTAAAATCCTTTGAAATTCTGTGAAAAAACATTGTAAAAGGGACATTACAGGTAAATTGCTCTATAAAAAACCTCTGAAATTCAGTGCAAAAACGTTGTTAAAGGGACATTATTGTTGCATTGAAAAATCTACAAACCAAATAAATTCACCAGTTATGGTAAGCTATGCAACCATAACCTGCACCCCTGATATGCACTGTTCTGGCTAACATCCAATACATCAAAGATTACATAGCAAATTGCATCACTGATGACAATTAAATGTTCTGGGCAGAGATTCTTAAAACGAAACAAAGATAGATTTGCAGTACTTGGATTCTTAAAGGGACTATTTTTTGAGATACAGTTACCAATGGTTGTGTTTTTCTCCCACTATTAACTGTAATAAGGTGACATACACTGAATCTGCAGGCTGAACATGAGGATAATGGCTCATCGTCAAAGTTCAGTGACTGAGCAAAACAAGGGTCTCCTAACGCAGGCAGTGGTGCTTCCGAAATGAATATTGCCATTACCAACCACGAGCCATCACATTCAGGTACTAAAGTCTAAAGGAAATTATAAAAAAAATAAAACTCACTTATCTGTTGTCAGTATTGCGGCACAGTGTGTGTGAGAAGGAGTCCGTTTGTGTTGTTGATTACAATGACGTAATCATCATTGAAAGCGAACTCCTGCTCCCACACATGCAGTCACAGGACTGACAGAAGGTAAGTAGGATTTTTTCGATGTGTTCCTTATTTTAGCCTTTAACACCTGCATGTGCTTCCTCCTGAGTGCTAAAGGCGGCATGCAGGGGTAGGGTTGAGAAAGGGATGCACAGGGCAAGGGACATGCAGCACTCAGGACACATGCTCATACCAGAGAATATAGCTCATGTTCCAATCTCCCCGATTGGCTAGTTCCATGGCCCAGGATGCAAATGTAAGTCTATTTAACCACAATTCAGTTTGGTTTCTGTGCGAAATGTCAAAAGCATGCACATATTATAGGCCATATTTATCTCGGGGAAATGAAAGCGCAGTTGTTAAATTTGTTATTGTTATGTGAGAAAACCCTATTGATAGTTGACTATCACTTTCCACATATGAATGAGGTGCACATTAAAGTAGTGAACACAATAAACAATGTAAATAGACATTTTATTTTTATTTAAACTTATAAGATCAAGCTTAAACTTCTGATGGAATGAGAAAAAACTTTTCTTCATACTGTGCAGAGCTTTGCATGTAAGGACTTCTCCCTCCATTTTCAAAATAGAAATGTAGACTACAAACTCATTGGGCCTCATTACACGGACGGCGGTAAGGGTTAACGGTCACCGTTAATGGCAACGGTGACCGTTAACCCTTACCGCCGTACTACGAGGTCCCTTTGCGGGTTGGAGGATTTAACGCCTGCTTCTTGCAGGCGTTAAAATCCAACCCGCTAAGGGACCTCAGAGCTAATTACGGCACCGCAAAATTGCGGTGGCATAATTAGCGCCTTCCCCATTTCCATAGAGCCCTATGGGGCAGAAATGGGAATGGGGAAGGGCAATGGCGGAAAGGGGATTTACCGCCCCTCCAACCTTGGAATGGGGCGGCAAATCCCCTTTCCGCCAAGGCAGTGCCGGTATTTTACCGGCATGAGCCATGGCTCTAATAGCGCCATGGCTCACCGCCTACCGTGTAATGAGGCCCATTGTGTTTATCAAATAGTGTTTCATCTTCATGAAAGTACCCCTACATACAGAGGAGCAATGCACTGTGGGAACCTTATCTCTGCTCTGTGCCCCTCCTCTATCTTGCCACTGCTCGAAAATAGTGTGGAGAGTTAACGCAAAGCATAAAACCATTATGCCTTACTTTAACAACTTGATTTACCTCTCAACCCCATTGAAAATCAGGGTGTCACTACTTTTAACGTACCGTTGTAGTAACTATTCATACAAACCCAACTCCTAATTAGGTGGTATTTTAAAAGCAGGTGGTAACCAACATGCTGCATGTTTTTTTTTTACCCTTGCCATCATTCTCATAATGGAAGGGCCTACATTGTGAATGCCCTCCTACTATTTCTGTAACGCCCAAAACCCTATTCAAATCTCTGCATGGCGGATTCAGATCCCTGCCATTTTTGTAGGTGAGATCATAGCTGGAGCATGGCAATGAGGGGGAGAGCAAATCTGCTTGGAATGAAAAGAGGACCATGTAAAATGGCAGGTGAGTTTTAGCTCCGCATGGTGACTGTTTATTATACAAGCGCTGTACACACTTAATATTAATGCTGTCCCTGTGGTTTGTTATGCACAGGGTGAAGTCATGAATGCTGAGTGACTTCCAGGGGATAATCAGAAATCACAGATGACACCACCAAGAGCACCAGCCAAAGTCTCTAAGTTGCATTAAATATTAACATGGCAGCGCCACAGTTAAATTGGCCTAGCAGAACTCTGCAACTTGCTATGCTAATGCAGCATGACTTCCAATTCTGCTCTACGTGATAGGGGAGGAGAAAGTGGCGGTGCCTCGATAACTTTGCATAATTTAAGGGCAATTTGCAAAACATACATTTCAGTCACAGGTAGCGTTCCGGAGAGGGAAAATTGCTAATTCAAAGTCATTCTGGCAATTAAAGCAGTGCGCAGTCGCTTCCACAAACTCCTTTCATAAATTGGCATTAGACGGCTCAGTAAAATTGCAAACTGTTCAGCGGAAATAGAAGGATTAACATAAGACACAAGTTTGAAGAATTCTATTTTTAAGTTCGGCTTTTTTATGTAGCAAACATGCTGTTTGCCGAACGGTTGTGACATAACATCCTTGGAAAATGGAAATGTTCTCTTTGGGTTGCAGTTTTTCTCCACTGTTTATACATGTATATGACAAAAAAATGTGAAACAATGATTCACAGTGATTTGCACGTGTTTTCATTCTAAAAACTCCTCAATGTTGCAATTCCGTGGGGTTTACCAACCTATGTAGGCCTCAAGAAATGGCGCTCAGTTATCTTACGATGGCATTTATAAAAAAAAAGAGGTTTGGGGGAGTAGCAAGAGTTACTCCCCTGTCAAAAGAATAAGAACAAATTAATAAAAATGTGGGCATCATGCTTTGGACAGGGAGCATGAGAGAACAGGAGTGGTTTAGCTCATGAAAAAATGAAAGGTGTGGTAAAATGGGCCAAACCAAACGAGGAAAGCGGATATAAAAAGTAAACTTTCTTCTGGGAACCTGACATTGGCTACTTGGCAGCAAATGTGTTGAATTACTGTCTTGCACTCTGTATGAATATTAATGAAAACTGCTCTGTTGGGTAGGATTTGTACACTCTTAGCCTATCCACTTACAAGCACAACGAAAACTGTATATTTCTTCAAACCACACTCCCTCCCCTCAAGATGTCAACCTTCACTCATTATAGGGGAACCAAATAGCTAGGAAAACGTCATTAATAGCCAGCCATGATAGTTAACATAGCTGCCAATTTTCCCAGTTCCATGTGTGACACCGATAGCCAGTCCTGTGTTTCCAAGTGCATGCTGGGACTTCGACATTTGTATTTCTCATTGTAAGTATGGGCCTTAAAGGCCATGCATGCACTGTGGAAAAAAAGACTGGCATCAGGTGTCACACATTGAACTGACAAACTTGGCAGCTGGTGTTAGTCAGGAATACTGTGGTACATTTCTGTAAAAACAGATTGGTAGGAGGCGAATGGAGATGAGTTTCATTTCCCAAGAAAAAAAAAAAAACTAAGCTCCCCCGACCCCACTTAATTCAGGGTGTACAGAAACCACCTATCCCTTTCAGAACAATAATGAATAAAGATGTGTGGGACAGACTCCAACAGGAACTGCTGGAACTATTAAAGATCAACCAATTTGTTTCAGGTAAACTTGTGTTTTTATGCTCTAGAATTCCTTTGCTCTAAATGTGTTTACCAGAGTGGAGACCCCAACTACTCCCTGCTATTACATGTTTTTGAGGTAGGCTATTATTCACCATTCTTAAGGTTAAATAGGAAATAGACAACACTGATCCTACCTTCTCGATGATGCCTGAAAAGCAGCTTTCACCATGAGATGGTACTTTCTTCCCTTTGTTGATGAGTGCTGCAACTAGAAACTGACAAAAGCAATGCAAAACAATGACATGTTATACATTTCTCTTCAATTTTGTTACTTTGCTTGTTTGTTAACACTTGTGTTTATTTTTAGACCCAAATTACTCATGAAAGTTGCGTAAGCATTAATCAGGGCCACTAGAGCCCTTGGCGTTCTTCTGTATCATCCGCGTAAGCCAGTATCGGGAAGCCCCTGCCCCCCAGAACCAAGAAATCCGCCAGAATGTCGATAAGATCCTGGGAAAGGCCATTGATGTAGAGACAGAAGCAAATGGGGGCCAACACAAAGCTCTGTCTTACACCACACCCCACCTGGAAGCAGGCCGTACAATTACCCTCCTGGACCACTACGCACACATGCCTGATTATCTGTGTGTAGGTTCATAGCAAGTATTTTTAAAAATTTCAAATGAGACAAATAATAGGTTGTTAGCTGCAGTGGTGGGAGATGTGTATGTTGCAGCACAGGTGGTCCAAGGAATGCCACTGCAATGTGTAGTTCTAATTTTCTGGCTCGCGCTTGCTGTTGCAACATCTCTATCACTTGTGGTGGTTGCACCTGTTAAGAATGAAAATGGCATATCATTAATGGCTGTAGATGTATATTTCTGAGTCAGAAGGAGATGTCAACATTGAAATGATGCATATTATGCATTTGGAAGTCCTGAATACCTAGTCGATGTATAACAAAGGTGAAATAGAACATAATAATACAATTATTGATCATAGTGATTTGAGTATTATTACAGATGTAACTCCATAGAGTGCAATGATTCCCCAAATCTTTGTTCACATCTTGTCTTGGAAAAGGTAGCATAATTGACATGTTTGAGAGTCTTGTCACGTGAGACCTTAGAAAATAGTCAAATACCTATTCACATTGGCCCACTGAATCGAACTAAACATTTGTTGAATAAGAAACATTACAGAAACCTAGATACAACTATGAAATTATAATTAATCCCTCAGATAAACTAGCAATGCAGTAATTATGGAACCAGCGATTATTTCAAGGCAGTGGTTAGGCAATTGCATGATAGCACATTTACAAAAAGGCGCTAATTTAGCTGCACATAATGTCATTAGAGAACAGATATTTGGGAAGAGAAGAAATAAGTTACAGAAAAGAAAAATACATATTTGATTATAACATTTCCAGTAACACCTTGTATACATGTTGTAGTCAGTGAAAAAGGTATTGTTAAAGGTGCGTGTTGGTTAAGTTGCACTAATAAAATCCAATGAAATTCAGTGGAAAACTTTGATAAAGGAACGTTATAGCTGAAATGTAAAATTCACCCGTTATTTTAAGCTGCACAACCATAACTCGTGCCACCGCCACCGACTGCTCACACTAACACCCAGGAATCAAAGATGACATTACAAATGGCATCATCAATGATATCATGATTACATAACATATAATGTCTCAGCGGATAGGAGGTAAGACCGCAGATGGTACCTCCAAGGGGTCCCACCCCTTTCTGTTAGTCATTCTTAATCTGGCAAAGCAGAGGAGAAGATCCACTTTGGGAGCTGCAAAAACTGGAGACATGTTATAAAAATGACATCAGTCATGGCCATCCCTCCCCTGAGGGGCCACCACCACCACCTGGAGGACCTGGAGAAGGGAACAGGGCTACTGGAGCAGAGGAGCTGCAGGAGGAAGAAGAGGATGATGATGCAGTAAAAGAGGTACCTTCTGTGTCTGGTGGCCAGAAAGAATCCTGGGTGTGGCTGTTTTTTACCAGCATTGGTGGATTGCTGAAGGCTCCGGCTGCCTGCGTGCATGGCACTGAGTGTGCCGTTACACTCAGTCACAGCCAGAAGGGGCAGCAATCTTTCGGCACCACCACATCCAGACTTTCCACCCAACTGTCATAAGAAAGGCATTGCCTTTCTCAGGACTTAGAAGACCTCTTCTGCTCCCCATCTCATTCCACACATTCTTGTTCCACCTCTGTTTGGCAGAGTATTCCTCCTGGTGAATCACAGGCTGTACACATGGCAGTTGATCCCTACCTTCACAGGACAACTGTCCTCTGTAAATACTGCTATGCACTCATATGCCAGGGGAAACAATTGTGCAGCATCTTTGAGGCCGCCGTAAGGTGCATGAACAAGTTTGACCCATCCCCTAGTAACATCACCAGTGCCCAACATCTTCCCTTCTCCATCTGTCCCTCCTTTGCAGTGGTTGATTGGTTCCCCTGCCCTCCACCATCCCCTCTCCGGCGCTCCCTACCTACAAAAAAGCTAAATAAACATGTACAATAGATCCTCATGGAGTCCTCTTGATTTATGTTGATGCATCAGCATTAAAGTCCATACCAGTGCAAATTTCTTTCACAAATAAATTTTCACTGTATTTTGAATACTGTAAAGAAAATGCTAATTCCTAACATTTGTAAAATGTACACCCATCTTTTCTAAAAAAAATATAATCCATCATGTATATTATCACGTTCGAAAGATGACATTCCAGAATCTTGAAGAAATGCACATACGGCTTTATTCACATTCTGCCTTGTTTTTTCTTTTTGTGGCCAAAACAGCTTGAATCTTTTCCACCGTTGTCGCTGTGTAATTTGTGAAAAAATAAACATTGTTTTGGTAAAAAGTTTCCTCAGACTTTTGAAAGTATATTTCATGGCAAACTGCAAATATATCCCAATTGCATACCCTAAGATTTTGTGAGATACGAATCTGCTCTGCAAATATCTGCAGACAATTAATCCACACATTTCCTATAATCCAAAGAGTCTTCCTATTGAACTAAATGCTTTCAGCAATTCAAGCAAGAGATGAATCACTTGCTTCCCTTTCCTCCTCTGCAGTTCAACTTCTCCTCCACAAAGAGAAGGCCTGATCATTTGACCCTCCCGATGTCCACGGATATCCATGATGTCAGCGATCTCTGCAGTCCGCTTTCCCTGTAGGGCATGATAAAAGAGCCCGGGTGGCATGTACAATATTCCATGAATAATCGCATATGCTCAGGTACATACGGGCACAGGGCAGGCCTTCTTCCCTTTTTACCCTTATCTTTGTAACACTCTCAGATTGGCTATATTCAAACAGTTACAGACCCATCCACCAATCACATCCAAAAACCCTACATCTAACCCTCTAACTTTAGTTCAATAGTTGAGATGGAGCTTTCAACACTGAGAGGGCTTTTGTGCTGTGGATTAGAGTCTGTTCTATCACAATGTACTGTACAAACATTTACAGATTACTATTTCCAAGATCTACATTCCAGAATCTACATATAAGAAGACATAGTATGGATATATTTTAATTTTCAGAAGTAATATTCTATACCACCTTTTTTATACTATGACTTGAAGAAGAACTGGTTTCCTGTGCTGCAATACATGCTTCACTGCAGCATACATCCCAATATTTCAGTAGTGTTTTTAAAAGTACTCCTGCTTGCATAGTGGCTGCTACATGTGCTACATATTATAGCAGTGCATAATTCCAAATTTAAAAATACCTCAATTATCAAACTTGATTACAAGTAATTACATATATTTTTTAGAAATAACCTGCCTTCTGTTAAAGCTATAGCAGACCTTCATGTTACACTGCATTATACAACCTTAATGTTAACTCCACTTCAACTACAAAAGCTTATCTACTTTATAAAACATGCTTCAAAGCAGCAACCATCACAATGTTTCATTCGTGCTTTTAAAAGTACTTCTGATGCATAGTCACTGCTACATGTATTACATATTATAGCAGTGAACAATTCCATAATATAAAATATCTCAATTACCAAGCTAGAATGCAAAAAATTACGTTTTGTATAATGTACCTTCCTTCTGCAAATACTAAAGCACACCTTCATGTTACAGCATATTATACAACCTTTCCTTTAAATTAACTTCAACAGTAAGTAGTTTTCTATGCTGCAACAAATGCCTCACTGTAGCAGCCATCACAATAGTTTATTAGTGTTTTTAAAATGACTACTGCTTCCAAAGTGTATGCCATGTCCTGCTACTTATAGAAGTCCAGCAATCTTTCTTTTAACTTTCCAGAAAAAAGATTGCCAAAGCAACCTACTCCATTTCTAAAAATTAAGTTTATTAATGTGGCATGTATCTTGTAACAATTCTAATAACATAACTATACTATGTACTGTCCTAAATTATGCACTCATACTACACTCTGTGATATTTTCCACATTTGTATTTTGTATTTTATTGAATTTATATAGCCCTTTGCTCCAAAGTGCTTTACATGAGAACAAGAACAACTTACAAAATTGCAGCGGTGAGGAGGGTTTGGGAGGGTGGGGTGTGCAAGGGAGTAGTAGGTGTTAGAGGAGGTAAGAACGGGGGAAAGAGGGAATGCAGGAATGTGTGGGAAGAAGAGCAGAGAAGGTGAGACAGGAATCAAGTGGGGGGAAGGGAGGAAGGGGATAGGAGGGATGGAAAGGGTACGGAAGAGGAGGAGTAAGAGGTAAGGGAAAGGGGAAGGGAGGAGGTAGGGAAGGAGGGGTGTTAGGGAGGTGAGTGGAAGAGGTAAGATTTTAGAGAAGAGCGAAAGGAAGGGTGGCAGGGAGAAGAGCGGATGTGAAGGGGGAGGCGGTTCCAGTGTAAAGGAGCGGAAGCAGGAGGGGGCACAGGGTGGAGGAGGAAGAGAGAGTAGGAAAAGATTAGCAGAGCGGAATGGACGAGAAGGGGTGTAGAAGGAAAGAAGGGAGGAGAGGTAGGAGGGAGAAAGATCATAGAGGGATCTTGCACATACTCATTCCATTGCTGCAATCACATCATTTTGTATTGCAGCCATATGACTCTTCCTCATACTATAACACTACCACTCTGCAACCCATAACACTACAGAAATGGTCTCACACAACCCCAACACTTATACATACGCCTTTCCCAAACCAATTTCCAATTACAATCCATATCATTTACCCAACAACCCACAGTTCTACAGGCTCTCACTCTACAAATTCTTTCTACCACACCTCCCACACATTAGACAGCTCTCTCCCTCATGTTACTTCAAAAATGGAATGTATATAATTTCCACAACATCCTTCTTCCTCCTCCCAGGACCCAACATTAATATATACCATTATGCTTAGAGCACTCACCTTCATGTGACTTAACTAGAAACAATTAATTAAAATCCCCTTTCCTCATACCATTACTGAAATCATACTATATTGCATTATCCCCACATCCCCCTTTCTCATACCACTACACCAGGGGTCTACAACATCTTACACTACAAATATGTTAACCCACAGCTCCCATTATCTGTACATTCCTCTTCCACATCCTACTTCGCAATCATTATCTATATTATTACTCCAAACCCCCTCTTCCTCATCCCAGTACCCAATATTAATCCATATCATTATCCATACACCACTGTTCCTCATCCTAGTGCAAGTATACCAATCCAAATTATTACCTGGACATTCATCTTCATCATCCTATGTTCTATAGAAATCCGTATCACTATCTCAATACCCAAATGCCTTAATCCACTATTTCATATTAACACATATCTTTACCAATACAACCCTTCTACACTATTGAAATAAACCTTCTTTTGTCCAACAGATACACATGAATTCCTACTAAAATTCAGCTCTTTAGAAAACAAAGAAAAGATTGAGCAGATAAGTAGAAGAGAAAGTCGTAGTCTCACCCTCCACTAAAATAATTTATAGAAAATGCACAAGCAAGAGAACAAGTAACCCGATAACTAGTTAAAAAATTACAACTGAATATGAAAAACAATGTAGAAGCACTGCTCTTCCCTACAGGAAAAGGAGGCAGACACAATGAAAACACCATAAAAATAAGTGCATCAGAATACAGTCTACGAATGTATTCTGAAGATCTAAGATACCTGCAAAATGTTGAATACATGTTTCATCTCTTGTTTGAAAGTGAATTAGAAACTCTATGCTACTGAGTTGCACACACACTAGAAACAGGCACCCATTTTCTAAGCATGTCAGTTCCTGAACTCCATCTAAAGATCGAAGACAAAGATGAAGTGTTGGAGTCAAGTATTACAAATCTGCAGAGACAAAAAATGCAAGATGTTATTAGATACTGGTGTAGTTGAGAGTGTGTCATCATATCAGTACCTTGGTTATGACATCGAGGAATCAGCCATAAAGATTGATTTATTGGTGGAAGGTGAGAAGGCTTCTGCTGTGACTCTGATGAAAGTGACTAAAGGTTATACAGAGTAATCAGTTGGATAAACGCTTAAAGGTGTGATTATGGTATATAAACAAGGGGTGGTCCTGCAGTGCTCTATGGGTTGGATGTCAGATATCTAAGATACTTGAAATGGTTGGAGGTGAACAATCTGATGGGGCATATTGGGTATGGCACAGAGTATCCCGTTTGGGGCTCTCAGGATTGAACTGGGCCTAATGTCACTTGCGGGGACGTTAAAGCTAAGGAGAGATATTTTATATATTTAGACTGTCAAAAACCCGGTATGCCGGCTGCTTCGGTTGCTAGGTGCCAATATGAATGAATCTAGTATGCATTGTGAGGGGTCACAAATAATAGACAGACACAATGATTTTGTTTTCTTAACATTTGTCATATTTATTATAGTAAAAAGGTGATGGTGTAAAGGCCTATCTGTCCCTATCCTAACATGAATGTTCCTACTTATCCAACTAAAGCTAAAGAAAATGTACCTTGTGTCTGAATATGTCTGACCCTCACACTAACATATACAACCAAAATGTGTAATGTAAATGTATCTATTTTCAGTTCAACAAAAATGTGCAAAAGTTCAAAATGATATTTCAACAAAGTAATCCTTGTGTTCGGGGTCTGATTCCCTTTCCCTGCATCAATTCAGGAAGACTTTTGAAAGAGCTTTGTTCCAACAATTCAGATCAATGTGAAATGCTTCTTTCCTCCATCATGTCTCTCAAGTTGGCAAAATAAATGTCTCTTCCATAGAATACTTGTTCAAAACCAAAGCAACTTCATGCAGTCAATGTTTTTTTCAGGAGGTCAAACTCAGTGTCTCCCTCATAGAATACTTTTGTCAGAATGGCTAAGTACATGTCCCACGTTGCACAACAGTTTGTCAGGATGCTAAAGCAAATGTTTTCTTTCCACCACACTGTTGATAACAACTAAGTTTTCTTCTTTACACAGCTGCTTGTTTCTTGGTTTACTCTCCAGCCAGGAATGATTTCTATTTCACACAACATTTATTTTCCTGGTTTACTCTCCTGTCAGGAATGGTTTCATATCTATGCATAATTGTTAATATCTCTCTGTTTGTATCAATGTTTGCTCCAGGTTTCTTCACACGACATCTCATATGGGAAAAATTGTGCAATATTTGCCTGGTTATTTCCTTATGGCACTCTGGGTTCCAGGTGACATCTGACATGAGGAGAATTGCACCCTTTGGCCCCTCTGTCTCTTCTTTAAAATCTCTTGGCTGGTGGAAATGTGGGTTCCAGGTTTCCCCAGACAGCTAATTTGAGTTGAATTGTACCCTTCTTGTATACTTTGTCGGTATAGAAAGTGCCTCCGAAGTGTCCTTCACCTTTATAACATGTCCCCGGGCCCCCAACTCCTTTTGGTAGAGTCATCGGTTTAACATGTATCTGTGACGAAATACTGTTGCCGGGACAGTTTCCCCAATTACACAGTGTCAGAGTCTCACGCCTCCACCAATGGAACCTGTGTCATTCAACAAGCCCAAGAATCATCCAGTCCTGCAGCAGCTGACTTTCATCAGAGTCTTTCTCCTCTTGTATGCAACGCCTCCAGGCGGGTGCCTGTGAGTGTCTTCCGCCTTTAGCACAGCTCACCTCTGTGACTATGGGCCTCATTATGACCCAGGCGGTAAGGGGTTTACGGCAGCGTTAACAGCGCCGACCCTTACAGCCTGAGTACGAGGTCCCTTAGCGCCATGGCGCTTTTAACACCTGCTTCTAGCAGGTGTTAAAATCCATGGCGCTAAGGGACCATGGAGTTAATTACGCCACCGTAATTTACGGTGGCGTAATTAACGCCTTCCCCACTTCCATTATGCCCTATGGGGCAAAAATGGGAATGGGGAAGGGTAAATGGGGATTGGGGACTTACCGCCCCGCCAAGGTCGGAATGGGGCGGTAAGTCCGCCAACCACCATGGCGTAAACATAGTTTACGCCATGGTGGTAAAGTCACGGCCCAGGCGGTAACTTACCGCCTGGGTCGTAATGAGGCCCTATATCTGGGAGTTTGTTTCCCACTCAGCATCCTCTGTAGCTTTCCACTCCTTCTCCTTCCTTCTGACTGCGACCACCTCCTCCTTTCCTTCCAGATTGGGCATTGCAAGATGCACCATTTTTAAATATCGTGCACAGCCAAGGATTCCTTAAACAATTAGCCTGCTTTACTTAAGGTTGTTTCTGTTCCACCCTGAATCCTCTTTCATCTTAATCATCCCAATACCATAAGTGGTATAGGAGTTGAAGTCCATATTGTTCTGAGACATTCCAAGGCTATCTTGTTTCAATTGTTTGTTGGATTTAAAATGGTCAGAAACACGTGTTATGTGAACATTATTAGTTACACTACTTGGTTCCACTTTACAATACACCATCAGTGTTTCAGGGAGATTGGAAGAATCATGTTAATGCAGTTACCACTTCCCCTCGATATGTGTCAGGATCCGATAGTGGTTGCCTTCTCCTGGCCATATGAGCGGAGACCAATACCGGGGTTTCAGTGATGATTTCACAGGATTCATCACAGCATGACCTATATCAGTTTAAACAGTTGAATATATCTGTATTTGTGGCCATTGAGTGGTACCGCGATTGGTCACTAAAATACCATTTATTATGTTTTGAATTACGGTATAAATTGCGGCTCTATGACTGCACCTTGAACTACACACAGCTGGACACTTTAAAATCTAATATTGGGCACGTGAGAAATACCTGCAGGCATACAATTCCTCAACAGTATTTGATGGTCAATCCCTCGCCTAGTCTGCAAAAGTTTATTATGCAACTCAGATCAAATATACTTCCCACTTAATCATTCATTGGTACCAGAACAGGGATCATCAGAGAAAACAGGTTTTGTTGCCTATGCAAAGTGGAACACATCATGGAGACTAATAGGCATGTATTAACCGGCTGCCTAGCTTTGAGGGATGTGCACGTAGGTTATTTAATAAAATGGGTGCACAATCGTAACTGGTTAAACAAAGACTCTTTTTGGGTCTGTTGCCTTGGTGGGCATTCAATATCTATCTATATCGCCCGGTTTTCTGTTTGACAGAGAGCAGAGAAAAGAATAGTAAGTGAAGAAAGTCCTGTTTGTGTCCTTGTGTAAGGTGCATTGATTATATATTTATTGGACTGCTCTTATTAATAGTTGTTTTACACTTACATGTATGTACTGTTAGTGCTTTTTGCGCAAGTGAAAGGTTTTTAATAATGCAATGTATTATAGTAGTATGACATCATGCATGGATGATACCATTAGATTAATAACTTAATGCAGAATGTGAAATGTTATATGATCTTGTAAAATTGTGTATATATTGTTCCTAAATGTGTTGTGAATTGATGTATTATTTGTTATATATGTGAAAAGTTCAATTTGAACTGAAACACATTAGAGAAAAATAATTAAAAGAATTACAGAACTGTCAGCAAATGCGCATGGTACAAAAGAATACTGCTACCAACATCATGCTGATGTATGCTGCATGTTAAGGAACCTATGCCGTCACATGGTTTTATACTCTCAGTTGTGCATAATATGCATGGCTGACTTACATGACTTCCCACGCACTGCGAACAAAAATAAAGAAGGAATAGACATAAAAAGTGATGGATGACTCTGTTCTCTCTATCTCAATATACTTTCACCATTGTTTTATTGCCATGTTACACTTCATCTGTAACAAAAAAGTGTCCTCCACTTCGAGAAGTAGAACGCTTCTTTTGGTGGAAGAAATATCAGTCCAGAGAATCACCACATATTCACATGCGTTTGAGGACTTAAAATGCTCCTAAATGTGGCCATGACATTGATGACACTTTTACAATTTATTGAAAAGTATAGTACCTATGACATCCCTTTAGAAGACATACATAATGGCCTACAGCCAATCTTATGTTTACAATTACATAAATTTGGAAAATACTTCTGACGTTGATACAGAAAGAAAGGGACATACTTCATCAAATGTCATTTTGTATTCCCTAGGCCAGTTTGTACCAAGGTCAAGTAAATAGAGTCATGTATTCTGTTAGGCACAGTGTGAAAGGCACATCTCCCCAAACACATACAACATTAAACTTCCAAGAATATCAATGATTACAAGCCTAACATTGCTAGCTTCTGGAATACTTACATAGGGCCTCATTACACGGATGACGGAGAACCATGGCGCTATTAGCGCCATGGTTCATGCCGGTAAAATACAGGCACCGCCTTGGCGGAAAGGGGAATTACCGCCCCATTCCAAGGTTGGCGGGGCGGTAATTCCCCCTTCCACCATTGCCCTTCCCCATTCCCATTTTTGCCCCATAGGGCATAATGGGAATGGGGAAGGCACTAATTACGGTACCGCAAATTGCGGTACCGTAATTAGCTCCCCGGGTCCCTTTGCGGGTTGGTTTTTAACGCCTGCAAAAAGCAGGCGTTAAATTCCCCAACCCGAAAAGGGACCTCCTAGTAAGGCGGTAAGGATTTACTGGTACCGGTAAAATACCGGTACCGGTAAATCCTTACCGCCATCCGTGTAATGAGGCCCATAGACATTCCATCCATTGCATTCATTTCAACTGCATTTGCAAAATATGTTGATAGGCTATCTCACCAAAGCTGAGAAAACTGAGCTAAATGACCTCTCGGATTACATATCATCTGACGAAACTTTTTCAGAAAAATTGTACAGCGTTGGTATCAAAATGCTGTCACATAGAGAGTGTGGGTCATATAAAGCTCAAGATCGTTTAACAGTTACAGCATTGGATGGGAAAACTGAAAACATTCTCTGGCTCATCCATGGTCCAGCTTCATAGTAATGGCAGCAGAACGGACTAAAAGTTATGACGATAAATATGTCCTTGAACTGCTGGCACAATCTTCTCTGTTTTCAGATGAAGGTGAAGGGTCTCTTATAGCAAATCTAAGCAATTGGAACGAATTGCTGCAACTTAAGAAAAGATTAATCCGGACAGAGCTCCATGGTTCTATCATGATTGAATATTTACGGTCAGGCACCCTACCACAAGGTCTTGTGGTTCGCAATGAACCGCGCTTGTTTTTGGACAATAGGGACTTCATTTTACAATGGAGTTATATCGCAAATAAATGCGGGAGGGACTGGACTATACTCATAATAGATACAGCCCGTGCCATGACAATCAAGATCTCAGGTGATCTTGAAAAAATGGAAGAGGAAATTAAGAAGCTAGTTCCTCTTGATACCTAAAAAAAAGGCCTAGAAGAGATTCTGAAAGAGATTTTTGACTTTAAAGAATTCTGTACACAAGATCGCATTACACGTATGAAGAAAGATCTTCTTCAATTTTCGCATGAAAATGCGTTCCGCTACACTAAAGAAGGTTATGATCCTTTTGCTGGTCGACATCTTAACGGACAAAAGCAGGGAGGTCAGAAACGTGTTAATTTTGGCAACACTTCTTTTAGTTCAGGCAGCTCTGATAGTAGTAATTTTTTCCAACAGAGAGGCTATAAAGGTTCTCGGAACCGAGGGAGGAATCAAAGGAGAACAGGACGCAACACACGAAACTCCCGCAACGGCAATAGGAATAATTTTTATTCCCCTCATCAGGGCAATCCTGCAGGTGCCCCCCCACAACAATTGCAACAGCTAGGTTTTTTAGACCCGCATCAGGATGCAGACATCTGGGACGAAGCTCCCCGAGTGCTGCGCAGCAACAGACCCTATTAGTAAATCTATCGACTTATAGTCCATCAGCTGAAGAGGTTTCTGTGATTAATAAAGGGTTGGGTTTTGTCCCAACAGTTCATTATGATAAGTTCCGCACACATGTGGAAGTTGAACAATTGCTACGCAAAATTCACTTGCAACAATATTTTTTCCAGAACAGTTATGACAACCAGAACAATGAAAGCGGTTTTCGTAATAAATCTTCTTTTAACCCTCCGGCAGCCAGCTTTACACCCGAAGCGATTGTGTTTGCGAAGAGAGTGTGGCATGATATCGAACGCCTCGAAAATCTACAACCACAACATATCTTCCAGAATATGAGCAATTCAGAACGATTGGCAGTTAAAAACTTGGCCAGTCATCCTGATATCATTTTGCGAAAAGCGGACAAAGGAGGAGCGGTAGTCATGCTTAATAGGAGTGATTACATTGATGAATGTTTACGCCAACTCAACGATAAACGTTTCTACCAACCTATCACGGAAGATCCTACTAAACGTTTGGCCGCACTCATTACCAACAAAGTAGAGAAGGAACTTGAACGTGGTTGGATATGTCAACAAGAGTGCGATTATTTACAAGTTAAAGATCCCACTATACCGAAATTCTACATTCTTCCAAAAATTCATAAGACAATGGTGAACCCTCCGGGACGTCCGATTGTCTCAGGCACTGGTGCGATTTTAGAACCACTCTCGCGGTTTGCCGACAGGTATCTTAAACCACATGTCGCAGCCATGTATTCCTTTGTACAAGATACCACAGAAGTGATTAACATGGTTGAAGACATGCAATTCGACCCTCATCAGCAGTTAATGGTTAGTCTTGACATAGTGTCTCTCTATACTTGTATCCCCCAGCAGGATACATTACAAGTTTTGGAAGAAACACTCCTAACCAAAAGAACAAAGGGCAAAGTACCCAATAGTTTCATTCTGTGGTGCGCCGAGATGGCCTTAACCGAAAATTATTTCGGGTTCAATGGCCAGCTATACCATCAAGTTCATGGCACAGCCATGGGGTCATCAGTTGCCCCCTCAGCAGCTAACCTATACGTAGAAAGCTTTGAAAGAGGTGTGATTTACAACCCCTCTAACCGCTTTTTTAACAATCTGGGGTTGTGGCGACGCTATATTGATGATATATTAATCATCTGGAATGGCACTTTGGCCATGTTTGAAGAATTTGTAGAATGGATCAATAAACAAAACCGACATTTGAAGTTCACTTCCACCCATAGCAACAAGGAACTTAACTTTCTAGATGTTACCATCTGGGTAGATAGCGGGTTAAATATTTTGAAAGTCAAACCTTTTCATAAACCCACCGACCGCAACTCACTATTAGAATTTAGGAGCTGCCACCCTAGACATACGAGGGATAATCTTCCGTTTGGCCAATTTCTGCGCCTTAAAAGAAACAGCTCTACACGTGACATTTTCCGTCAAGAAGCTCAAGCCTTAGGGTCCAAATTGAAAGCACGAAGTTATCCTGAAAAGATTATTAAGCGTGCTTACAAGAGGTCCTCGAACAATGACCGAGGCGCACTTCTAGAATATCGGGACAAGTCCACAGAAAGTAAAAACTTAGTGTTTGTCAGCACTTTCAGCCCTTTAGCTAATCAAGTCGTAAAAATTATTACGAAAAATTGGCACATCCTCCGACAAGGCGAATGCCCGTTAGATCCACCTATGTGTGCATTCAAAAGAGGACCCAACCTCAAAGAACTCCTCACGAAGAATGACATCTCCAGAGTCAACACCGGCAAAAGAGTGTTACTGAAATGTGGGGTCTACCAAAAACGGTGGGCCATGCACCGTGTGGCCATTGTACCAATTGTATACTTACTAGCAGAACATTGCACGTTGATATTGGCCTTAAGAAACTTTGGTTACAAAAAACCTTTACTAACTGCAATTCTAGCAATGTGGTTTATGCAATATGGTGCCCCTGTGGTAAAATGTACATAGGAATGACCAAACGCAAAGTGAAAGTAAGAATCTCCGAACACAGGAGTTGCATTAAGAATAAAGTGATGACAGCACCTATGGTAGGCCATTTTGTGGTTATGAACCACAAAGCAGATGAACTTAGATGGACCGTGTTATTGCATATTGCTGCTGGCTCGGATGGTGACTCTGTTACGAAACGTCTATTAACTAAAGAAACCTGGTTAATTTTTTTGTGCAATACAACAGAGATCGGACTAAACTAAACCATCGATTGGAATAGCATGTAAAACTCTAGTTCCGTTTTTCCTAGTTTTCGCTAGCTTTACCGAGTAGTACCGAATGGATATGCAGTGCAAGTTTTCTACTGCAATTCTCAGACCAGTGCCCATTTCTCTCTAGTAGGTTATTTTGACTCGAGCTCGGCTCCCTTGCGTTACCTAACGGGCGCTGCCCCTTTAACTAAACAGCCAGCAATTCCCTATACAGGTGTTCTTGTTTCACAATCTCCGACGCGGAGCTTTTAAAAATTCGTCACATCCGTCAACACAGTCGACGGCGGCCCGAATTCGTAAACTGGAAACAGAAGCTCGCGAGTTCGACAAACTGACATGAAGTAAGTAATGATCGAGCTCAGTTACCTTCAGAAGTCACAGAGGCTAAACAACGGCTAGTGTTGAGGCGGTTATCGTGTATTGCCACTTTATACATCGGTTAACGAGACATTTTTCTAACAGTTACTTTTATGCCTAAATGGTCCCACTCATGGCGTCTCTCCTTCTTTTTATCCAGGAGTTCGCCATTGTATACGACTGAGAACACACGTATCTACGCCGAGCGGTTTTTTCATCTTGTCCTTTCTGCCATCGGGGTTAAGTCCATATTGGGCTAGTACCAGTCCCCACATATTGGAGTTGGCGAGAGGGAACGTATAGGTACTTAGAGCACAAGGTAAATGTTGCTATATGTCAAGACGCTGACCACTTTGGTCTTCAAACTTTAGCTGAACAGTTGCTACATGTTCAACAGTTTCTGAATGTTTTCCTGCAGACTTCAGAATAGGCGAACTATGTAATATACTAACAAAATATTACAATGTTAAGAGTTCTAGTTGTCTATCCATCTATTCATTCTTTGGAGTACACTCCGCCTGTAAGAGACCCTTCATTAATTCATCCATCCTTTGGATAATCTGTTTTTTTAATATTTAGGCTAAAATTATAAATGTTTTGAGGTTGCAAATCCCGTGATGAGTTTTTTCCTTGAGCGTTGTTATATTGTCTGTTCTAGATTCATCTGTATCTACTAAGAAGATACCTTTACCTACCCGTCCCTTCACAGTTTACTTGATAACGTTGACGGTAAGCTCACAGTGGTGCAATTAACAATCCTGCTGTTTATTGAGCTATGCATAGTATTCACAGCTTTTACTTATAGCTGTTTTCTCCATATTGTTCCCCCTAGGTAAATGATATTCACCGTGAAGGAAACTAAACCGAAGTGTCTGAAGTTTTCAGTTCCAAGACCTATTATTTTTGTCGTTTTTTTGCTCCACCCCTGATGAATTTCTCGCAATTGTATAAATCGTTGTTTGAGAATGAAACATGTCGGGTTTATGATGATGTTGTATTATTGCTAACATCTTGATACACTAAAGTTATATTTAACTGTTTAGAACCGCCAATCTTACATCAGGCGGATTCACCGAACCAGGTATTTGTTATAGAGAGGTTGTACCCGGTATAGTAGGGACTCCCACTGAGTTTAGTACCAAAATGCAAAGTTTTCATGAGATTGGGTCTTTTTTACTCTGTTCTTACAACTTGACAATGAAGTTAGTTGTTTGTAGCAGAGCCTATTTTCCCTTTTTTTAAAAAGAAATATTTTCCCAATAGTTTTGGGTTCACTGTGCACTTTATTATGAGTAAGGATGTTTACGAGATTCTTAATGTGATTTTAGGCTTCTAGTGATTGTTTGTTTTTAACAAATATATTTTTTGTAATAAAATTGAACAGTTCAACATGTCAATTTAATAAAATATTATACTGATTTAGACTATTCAGTGGTGTATATGGTTTACTGTTTGTAATTTTCGACCTTTGGTGAATTTCAATACCTAAGAGGGGGTCCTATATGGAGGCTGCGAGATTCTTTATGTTTTGAAACGACCGTAGGCCGAGTTAAGGGGGACGAATTTCGCAGCTTTATCTAGTAGCCCTTTTTGTCTTCTTTTGGTTAATGTTGTTCCAGCTTCATAGTAGCCATGCCCTAAACAATCTGCCTATAGCCACAGTCACAGTTCCTAGTCTCATTCCACATATATTAAACCCAAATTAACCATTGTTGTAGCATATAACATAACACCACCATTCTCAATGGATGTCTGCAGACACTTATTGCTGTCCGGGTTGACCGTGGACAGTGAAAGTGACTGCAAATATGTTGCCAAACCTGCAACCATTTTTGCATGCAGAAAACGCATACATTGTGCCCTTTCTTTTCTCCCCCACCGCCCCAGGCACTCTTTCATCTTTAAAATAACCACACATTTTTTTTCAGAGCTTTTTTATACCATGATGTACGCAGACTATGGGTTTGGTTTGTAAATTGACCATGGCGTCCTTTTCAAAACCTTTGATTCTCCTCAGTTTTCTGAATGGGCCACTCATCGACCAATTTCCATGAAATGTTACGCAGCTTTCTGATTGGTTTACAGGCGTCCACAGGAAGTGAGTCTGCAGACCGGACAGTAATATCACAAATTTGTTTTGCCTTAAAATTTGAGCATTTTTTTAAAATCTACTGAACATATTTATACCAAATTTACAAAAGCAAACTTTTGGTACCAGGCTGCTGCTCCTCGCTAGTTTGGTGCAAATCCGTCCAGCGGTTAGTGCTGTAGCTGCAAGCCAGCACAATTGTTTTCCATTTATGTCTATATGGCTTTCAAAGTTTTCGGTCTCCCCTATAACTCCCTCCCCCTTAGCAAAACAACACAAACCTTGCTAAATAATTCAGAGTCAGGTCTCTTGTACTTGTTTTGCAATGTTTTGTGAGGATTCATCAAATGGTGCCAAAGTTATAAGCTGCCCAAAAACGTGCTCTTCCTATAGGAAAGACAATTTAATCATAACTATAGGGTCGCTATCGCATATCCTGTAATATATGTTCCCAAGATTCATAAGTCATTGATCATTCTTCCCTGTAGACTTATCTCTTTGGAAGGTTCTCTTTGTGAGAGGCTACCAACAATTATTGATATTTTCTTTTTATCGTATGTAACATATCCACCTACATAGGCTAGGGATACAGTGGTATCACTTTGAGGTTAAATAATGTGCCATGACAAGCATATTACATTGTGGAAACTATGCATACTGTATCATATACACTTGTATTCAACACATGGCTATAATAGATGCCTCAATTTTTTTTCCGGTGCCAGTCGTTTTACTTCTTGGATCAGAGATGTTGCTTAAGATGATTCCATTGTCTAATCTATGATGGCTATTATTACCGAAAAGATAGGTATGGCCATGGTCCCATGGTTTGTTCCCCCACAATCCAACTTCTTTGTTGACAGGTGGAGTAGGAAACCTGGGTCCCTGTAGAGGGAAACAAATAACGGCTAAGCAATATTCTTTTAAGGCTTCAATACATTGAGACCTATTATTTCTTTAAAAAGGCAATGTTTAACCTATTGGAGTTTGTTGAGTTTTTGAACCAAAATGAAGTGAATTCGATGTTTATTTGTGAATGGTCCAGTGTTAGTGTAACAAATGAAAAGGATGATTATGGTAATTCAGGAAACCAACTGTATATATATCCACTTTACATATATCTAATTTACACCATTCCTCTAATGAAGTGGAATACCCCTGATGGGTAATCCTGAGAGTGATTCATATTTGTAATATGGATTGTGTCTGTAAGAAGCAATGGAAATGTGTAATAGATTCAGATGCTGACTCTATCCAGAGAGTATTCAAATGGTTCTAGATAACGTAAATAGTGTTCAGTGAAAAAAGGTACTCAAGACAAAGATAAAGAAATGATTTCTAGTCATAATGCTGATGTGATATCTCCATTTATGCCCTTTGTTAACCAGATTTGGAAAAGTATTACTAAGCATTGTACAATGTTATTTATTGTCCCTGAGATAAATAAGATTGGGGGAAAACATATAGACATTTTTGAATAATGTTAAATCTTTTAGACATGTGACAGCATTGGGGAGATTGCTGGCCATGTGGCCAAGCCTTGCCACTCAGCTGCTCCCCACACCACCAGTTTTTGGGCTTTCTCGGCAGCTATTTAAGGGCTCCAGGAAGACAGCATTGATGAGTCTGCTGGTCATCTGACCAGGCCCTGCTACTCATTAGCTCTCTCTAACACCAGTTTTCAAACATTCCAAAACGGCTCCTGGCAGACAGCATTGAGGAGGTTGCTGGTCATGTGACCAAGCCTTGCCACTTAGATGCGCAACTCACACCCAGTTTCTGGTTTTTCTATGCAGCTACTTAAGGGGTCAAGGCATACAGCATTTAGGAGTTTGCTGGTCACCTTACCAGGTTCTGTCACTGAGTTGCTCCACCCACTACCAGTTTTCACACATTCTTAGCAGCTACTGAAGGACTCTAGGCCATCTCCAGCCAGCCTTCTATTGCAAAAGTAATGAACTTAAGAAGTGGTTATCCACCACATTGATTTGTACACTGACAGAGTTCCCACATAGCTCTGCCCTATAAAGGGTCGCTGTCCAAGCCTGGGCACTATACAGATTAAGAGCAGGGGAAATTGCACCTTTCCCATGTGTGTTAAAAAAAATGGAAAATTCCACTACTATGCTTCTCTAGGGAGGTCACTGTCCTTGCACATTGAGCTGTAAATGTAACATCTTCCATGAACCTGATCCCCAAGTAGTTACAGTGACATACCTGCTCCAAGATACACTCTTCTATTAGGTTCATCAAATTAATGTTCTTACTGTTTTTGTGACCAAACACCATCACCTTAGTTTTTTCTGTATTTAGCTCCATCGATAGACCTTCACACATTTCAATGAAAACTTTCAAATTATGTCTTAAACCCATGGGAGTGGTAGCTAACAATACTGCATTGTCTGCGTAGAAGAGTGCAGGGAATGTACATGTGCCAATTGTAAGGAGGTCGAGACCACGTACTAATAACTCTTCAATTATTATATTTATGTACAGATGCAATAGGAGGGGGGCTAGCACACACCCCTGGCACATCCCCTCTCTGCCAAAAAGGTGTCAGTAGTTTCCCCTTCCAATCACGACCATACAGAGGCACGATTGTTAGAGTAAAGGGATATAATACAAGACAGCAATGAATCTGGAACACCGTTATTTCTCAAATCAGACCACAGTTTACATATTGACACACTGTCAAATGCAGTCTATGAAGACAGCATGAATCCTATGATGTTGTAAGGTCACCTACCTGGCCAGGACTGCATACAGCCAGAGGTACTGGTCATCTATTCCAATGCTGGGCTGAAAACAGCCTGCAAATGGTTGATATGGTTGCCCTCATTGGCCCAGCACTGTAGATGGCTCAACAATACCTGTGCATGTACCTTCCCATTGGATCTAACAGTGAAATTGGTCTGTAGTTCCCGGGCTTCTTGTTATCTCCCTTCTTGGATAATGGTGCAATAATTACCACACACCATGATTGGGGGACATCACCCGTAATTGCAATGGATCAAATAGTCAGAGGAGCCCAGATTAAAGGCTCATCCTTTAACAAAATGATGGGAATTCCATCTGCCCCCGGGGCTTTCCCACTCCCAAGCCCCATAATGGCCTCCTCCACCTCAGCTGTTGTACATTTTAGTGGACACTCATCACAGTCACTACCAGTCTTCTGCCTTGTTGGGATAAAGAGATTGTCTCATCCTTTCCTATACAGGTTTGCAAAATGGTTGAACCATTCAGGTGGTGCAATTTGGCTACAGACCGGACCTACTGAGATCACTTCATGTCGATCCAACCTCCAGAAATCTACCTGGCCACCATTCCTACTTTAGAACAGTAGTTCATACCATTTATTTTTAGAATATTGTGCCCTGTTCACTGCAAATAAAGTCTTGTACTAAGTCAGCAGGCTCTTTAAAGTGTGCTTCTCAACCACTCCAATATTTGGTAAGACAATTTAACAAATTCTGCTTTGCTAGCAGACATTCTTCATCAAACCACCACTTGTTATCTAAATTGTATTTCCTAATACTGCTAGCTGGTTTGCTGAAATAGGACGACAGAATCTTCACTATGTCACAGTATTGTTCTCCAGGGTTGTAGGGATTAGAATCACCCAGACAAATGCCTGCAATGTGTTGGACAATACTCGCTTACATTTGTGGCTTGGCCACATTATGGTCCAATGATGACCATGTAACCACCAGCCTGGTATTGCCTGTTACAGTGATTGAACTCCGCCCCCTCTTATCCTCACATGTGTTCACCCCCCCCACAATCAAACCTTAACAAGCAGCTTAGTGTGTGGTGGTCACTATCGGACCATTTTATGACTTCCATACTGATAACCACATCCCAGTATACAAAAATGAGCAGAATATAAGCTATTCATGAGCTGCCCTGCGTACCTTCATAAGTTACTAATGCAGGTTTATCCAGGGGGATCCTCCCACTGCACAGGTGCAGGCCTGCCTCATATAATAGCCCAGCAGCTTAAATAGTACCAGGGTGTAGCCTAATAGGTTTAACAAACTCCAATTTTGGAATCCGAAATGCTACATCCTGGTCATTCCAGAGGCCATTTAACACATCCATTGGTTCATACTGAACGTTGAAGTTCCCCCATTGCCATAATTAAAGGGGGATGTTTTTTAAATTTTTTGAATGTCCCCAATCATGTGACACATGATCCTAAGGCTTTCAATGGATGCACTCGACCCTGGCCTGTTATAGATTATTACACATCAGTGTATCCTTCCCTTTTGGGTCTGCCTCTGGGGCCTTTCGTTGCACTTAAACAGTATGAACTAAGCCCCTCTAGCTCAATGTTCTCTGTTGCCCAAGTTTCCTGGAGACATATCAGGTCAAATTGGTGAATAAAACGGACCCACTCTGAGTCCGTCATAAATGTATATACCCAGCAACATTCCATGAGAGCACCTTCATCCCTTTGATCATTCATATTTCTGCCTCTACTGGTGGTTGTTGTGGGTCAGACACTAAACTGGGGGGGGGGGGGGTGACATTGTTGACCTCGGTCAGTCAATCTACCTCATCCAGACCCTCGCTGGATTCAGTTACACCTCCCAGCAGTATGCATGTTTCATTAGACATACCTAATGCAGAATATCTGCAAATAGGTAGCCAAGGTCACATAGAGATGTTAGTATGGGCTTGTGGGCATGATCTAAGTTCCACTGACAAGAGTCCTTCGGCCAAAGCCATAATGACCAAGGTAACCTGAATGTAATCTTGTTTCTCTGTGGGCATTTTTCCTCTGACACAGTGAACAATATCATCTCTGATCACCGATTTACAGTCTCTATCATTGCGTATCCAGTATATGACTTTGTTCACCAATGATGACTGACCTTCAGCAGCCTACCCTTAGTTGTGGCACATCATACAAGTATATATCCCTACCTCCACCCCACTGTGGGGCTCCCCAAGCTCTAGACTGATTAATACCTCTTACTTGTGGTTGATGTACAGGCTTATGGGCATCCCTGTGGGACTCCATTGCTCTGTCTGAGTGCCAAGGGTTGCTCCTTGTTCTATATATGTGGTTAGTGTGAATTGTCCATGTCAGAAATAGAACTTTGGTAGCTGAGTCATTACTAATATTACTCTCAGCCACTCTGTTGAAACTTCCGGGCTTTTTTACAGATCTTTCATGGGGGAGGTCACCCTTCGCCACTGCAGATTGTGACTGTGAGTGGCTTTAGGCTTGGGCATTTTAACACCCACCATCACAGTAGGCAATAACACCTGATTCAAGTGCAATTAGAGCGGTCGTGCAAAGTACAAAGTTATGTGCAAGGTAGCAAAGTTGCCGACTTCAAGTGTTTCCAGGTCTTGATAAAAATCGGGTTATAATCAAATAAAACTCCATAGTAAATGGTTGATTACTAAAAGAAATAAAGTCTTCACAAGTCAAAGATTCCAAAAGCCAAATATTCAGGGATTGCTGATGCGCTTGCCGCAGAGAGACAGATGTGGCGGTCTGAAATACCACCAACAAGCTACAGTACCCGATTCTTCAGTTGTACAATTTCTCCCTCTGAGCCAGCTCCTCCGGTCGCCGATGTACCCAGGCACCCTCCTCAGCAACCGGTTTACAAATGAAAAGTAAAAATCAATTTTGTAGGTGAATAGTGGAGCGCCTCGGATTAGGCTACATTGCTGGTATACTAGCAAGTGTGCTTGTTAATGTAATGAATACAACTAAACAAAATTAAATGGCCAATTCAAGCTACTTTGGGTGGGTAGCTGATAAAGTCAGACCGGTCAAACTCCCAATGAAGCCTTTAAGCGAGCTGGCGCAGGGTGAGGCACACCCGACGGCTTAAGGGGCCGCCATAGTCAATCTCCCCCCCTCACCCTGCCTCAATGCTCCACACAAATGATCCACGAGTGGCAAATGTAATAGCTGTTTAATGGCACAAGAAGTCTGGGGGAACCCTCCTTTAATTCCCCTCTTGATCCTTTAATCTCCCTTTTGCTCCTTATAAAGTGTGAGTCTTCTTCAAACTCTTTCAAAGCTCTAATGCAGCATTAAAAGAAATGCAAAATGGTGCCATAATGCTACTGGGCTCGGGTTATAGCTCATTTATAGCTTGTGGGATCAGATGGAAATGTAAGTGCAACAAAACAAAGCAGAGAAAGTCAGGCCACTCCAAGGGAGCACAATGCCGTAATCCCAGGAATAATTAGAAATACAATGCCAGGGTTTACTCACTAAAAAATATATAAGGGCACCTGGCTATGCCCTGAAGAACCCAGGTGGGCGTATGTTTTAATAATCACATAAATCAGGGTGAGAGGTCACACATTCATTTCATATTATTTCATGGCAAAGTATCAATGATGTTGCAAAAGAAAGTCAATCACAGAAAGTGTTTCGACCTTATGTGTTTAGTTCGCGTGTTTATAACAAATGTGGGGATAGAGTACCCAGAGACATTCAAATTTGGTTTTAAAAAGTATACAATACAGGTAAGTACAACCCAGTCAGGTGGACTGGATTTTAATAAACAAACAACATGTTTTACGTTCATTCAACGACATACACTGTGGACACATAACACATTTCAGTGAACATAACACACGTGTTTCAGTGTGCGGAATCAACACTGAATCAGTAATGGAATCGTCTAATCCCAGCAATAATTAGAAATAGAATGTCAGGGTTTACTCACTGACAGCAGCGTTCAGGTGGTTTTCAGCTGCCTTCTGTCTCCCTGCAGGCATTTGCTCTTTGCCGCACAAAGCCTCGAAAGCAATAGGAAACCAAATATCAACGGGTGTCGTCAGTTAGAAATTGGCAGTTTGCCTTCCCCTTAACAGGTTATTTATAATGTGCTTAATACCCAGAGGTTTCTAAGCGCGGTCGCGGGGATCAAACCTGTGTTGTTCAGCGTCATCTTGCTTCCAAGACTAGCACGTTGCCTCTGAGCAATCCTCCCACACATCACAAAACCACAGCTCAGGGGGGCCACAATATACAAGGTTGTTGTGGTTGTTGAAGTGGCAGATTGCAATGAATGCAGTTTAGTTATACCGGTGACATACACCTCCAATCTCCTACAGCAGCTTAACAGAAAGGAACAGCCCGCCCCAAGGCCGCTCCACTTTGGCACTGGAAGTGCCTTTTAAATCTTTTGCAAAGAAGGGCTGGGAAGGCTGTCTGCTAGCCCCCCCCCCCCTCCAACACACACAGCTGAGGCAAGGAACAGCCCACCCCACATATGCTCCGCTTCGCCAACTGTTTGTGCCTGTTCAGGCCCTATCCTGTTCAGGCCTGATAGGGCCAAGGAACAGACCCACTATCCTGCATTTCACATACAAAGGAGATGATAGTATTCACAAAAAAGAATGACCATACATCTCCTCCCTCCACAGCATATACCCAACCTTGCAAGGGTTGAAACGGCCAAGTACCAAGGGGCAACCTGAGCAAGCTACCCTTGTGAATTTCTGAATATCCACAGTCTTGTCCTTTCCCCATTCAACACCCAGCACACACTGCAGAGATCACTAACCTCATCTCGAACAAAAATCTTGACTCCCTCATCATCATCACAACATGATTTACCCCATCCTCCCCCCATGTGTTTAATGTCCTCCTACCGCTTGGCTACTGGATCCAAAATGCCGACCTGCCAGAAAGGGCAGGAGGCAGAGTGGCAATCATCCACAGGAGCGATTGGTCATGCTCCATCAACCCCTCTCCAGAACAAGCTCATTCGAAATCATTTGCCTGCGGGTTCCTTTTATATCTCAATGAATCCATGACCTTCCAACTTCTCTACAGATTACCTCACAGGAGTGACTCTTTCATTGCCGACATTTCCAACTGACTCTCCTCTGCCAAATTTGCACACATTAAACATGTTCTTCTCAGAGATTTGAACATCCCTGAGTCTCATGCTGACACCCACACTGGAACCATGGACCTTAAATTGTGCTCTACTCCAATAACAAAAAAGGCAACACCCTAGACTTAATCTTTACATCAATCCCCTCATCATCTGTGCAGACCACATATCATCGACTAGTCTCACCATGCTGCCACCCTACTGTTTATCACCCACTCGACCACAGCCCACAAAGGTTAGACTAATTGCCCCTCATTCAGTGCTGCTCATTCAAAACCTTCCCCGTCAATGCGCTATAAACAAAGTTGACCTACTTCCCCACCAGAGGGAACTCCCTGTTCCTCTCAGAATTATTCAAAAACTGTGTTATAAAAATGGTGGACTCTCAAGCCCCTTAAAATCCAGCCGCACAATGACCATACCATTCGCTCCATGGTACAACTCCAAGCCCACCTTCATCAAATGCTCAATTATTACTTTAATTTACTTTGTTAATTTGTATAGCACTGAGACAGTCCATAAAACAGAGACCTAACAAGTTATCAGCAGGGGAATGACTAGAAGGATGATCAGTGGATTAGAGCTATCTTTTATCCATGTTTAAAATTTTCCAGTGAAGAACAGGTCCTTAAATCCACAGGAAGGGTATTCCAGCTTCTTGGTGCTGCATACGTGAAAGACCCCTGGATGAGCAAGTTAAGATTGGCTCTGGGCACCTGTAGGAGGCCTAGACTTTTTGATCTCAGCACCCTTGGTACAGGCACTTAGAGAGTCTACTGAATACATATCTAGGACTACTGCCAGAGAGGCACTGATGTGTGATACACAAGAGGTATAAGGTAATTTGACTGGCAATAAGAAGCCAGTGAAAATCCCTCCTGGCCTCAGCAACATGATCTTCCCTGCGTAAACCTTCCACAGCCCTACCTCCATTGTTCTGCAGGATCTGTAACCGGATGATGTCTCCTTTACTCACCCCTTGCAAAAGGCTAGAGCAGTAGTCCAGTAGGCCCCAACTTTAGTTTGTGCGATAGTGGCGCCATTATCATGGTTCAGAAAACGTCTTATCTGGATAAGCAATTTCAAGAAATAGGAGGTGAAGGTTACAAGACTACTCACATGCGCCCTCATGCTAAGTTCCTGATTCAGAACTATGCCTAGGGTATTTACTTTGGGAAGCATGAAAATGGCACAGCCCACTATCTGAAATACCCAAATATTAGGACTTAACTTTTTCAGCTGTGTGGCCACAACAACTATCATAAGCTCTGTTTTTGAGTCATTGAAGGCTAATCCATTGTCTGCCATCCAGGCCTGAATAAGGGTGTAAACTGAATTGATAGTCTCTGTGTCCCTGATATAATCACCCAAAAGGGGAATGAGACACTGAGTTTCCTCAGCATAAGTGGTGTAAATGACACCCTTGGCATCCAGTAACATGAAGAATCTTGCTAAAAAATGTTATACAATCTGGGGATAAGCAGGAGCCCTGAGGGACTCTGCAAGTCACCCCGACATCGTCTGCCTTAGTGTCATCAAAGAACACTCTAACAACGCAATCTGCAAGGAAGGATCTGAACCAGGTGGCTGCTTGTGTCGAGAAGAAGGCAGAGTATAAAAGCCTGTAATTCAGCATGGCATGGACTACCAGAAAAAAACTGCAGACAGGTCTACAAGCATCAAGAGGGTGGCACCACCCTTCTCAAGTACTTTCATCATATTGGCTTTAAGATTAAGTAAGGCAGATTCTTTATTGTGCGCCCTTCGAAAGGCTGACTGCCTCAAGCCCAAGATGTTAAAATTGGCCAGGAAGTCCTGTACCTGCATGTGGGATGCACAATCCAAGGTTTTAAGTAGGCACGGGATGTTGTCAATGGGCCTATAATTAGAAGGGACACTGGTGTCAAGAGATGATTGTTTTAATATTGTAGAGATCCAGGCCTGCTTGATGCAATATGGGACAAAGCATTCGCTAAAGGAGGACAAATGCATCGATCAAAGGAACAAGCTGGTCAGAACAAGCCTTGACATGTATGGCAGGACAATCATCCCTCTTGCAGTAGGTAGGTTTCAGCTGGAGTAATAAGTTAGACATCTCAAGTTCTGTGACTGTCCTGAACTCAAACAAGGGAATATCATCCACTGACCCATAGAGTTTAATCTTGTTAGTCATGGTGTCCTGAATGGACATGCACCAGCCTTTATCCTTATTAACCAGGGGAGCCGATGAAAGCAGTTCTTCTAGCTCCTTAAGCATCTTAAAAAGTTACTTGGAGTCTGACTTGCCATTTTCAATTTTCTGATCATAAGAGCATTTTATTGCCTCAGTAATGGCCAGTTTGTGATCCTTAGCTAAACATGTGTATCTAAGACTGTTAGTGTGTCTCCATAGCTCATAAGATTTGCACTTAGCCACTTTGAACTCTTGAATTTCAGCTGAATACCAACATTTGGTATTCAGTTTCCTAATACGCTATGTCTTACAGGTGCCACAATATTAACAGCATTAGAAGCATGTTTTGATAAGCTCCTGTCAACTCACTAGCTGAAACATTGTTAGCTAAAGTGTAGCCTCAAAGTGAAGGGCCATCAACGCAATGGAAAGCCTGCTAGTATTTTTCAAAGTGATAACCATGCACTCCAGTTTTGATTTCCTATATTGAGAGGTACAGAGAATATTATAGTGGATCAGCGTGTGGTCTGACCAGGGGCATGGAGTCACATCTAAATTATTGATGATGACATTCTGACTTGCAACCGGGTACAGGGTCCTACTCTTGACATGAGCTGCTGTAGTCACATGATGAGAAAAGTCCAGATTAGATAGAGTAAACTCAGCAGTGGCTGCCATGGAATCAGAACTATCCAGCAATCTGAAATTAAGATCACCCAGAACAACCACTTTAGATAATGGCTTAAGTAGAAGCAACAGCATGTCACTAAATTGGATGGGGATGCCTGGCATGGTTGTCGGCAGCCGATATATGAGTATAAGGTCAATGGTGGTATTGGGATTGGACAGTAATTTAGCATGCATGAAGTCACAACCAGTTGGCCCTTCTGTGGCTGCTTGATGAATCTGTAGTGAGGCTGCATAAACTAAGGCAACACCTCCACCTTGACTTGAGGTGCGTTCGGCTGTAAGTATTTCAAAGCATGGCGGAACAGTGAGAGCAAGAGGCAGTCCAGCAGAGGCATGGAGTCAGATCTCTGTTACTGCACAGATGTCAATATGCTTAAACACCAAATAGTCAGCCATCTCGGTTGCATGCTTGAACAGGGAGCTGGTATTCCTCAGTGGGCCCAAAGCATTCAAACAAGCATCCCCTGTGTTTTATGGTGTGCATGGGTTGATGATTGAGGTGTGTGTATCATTGAGAATGTTCTCATCTAGATCCCTGGTAGTCCTAGCCCTAAGTGTAATGATATTAGTATTATTGGGGCCCACAGGCTCTGCACCAGCAGAGACAATGTTCGGTGGCAGGGTATGGAGTCAACAATCTGATTTAGGACATCCTGCCCATCGTCCAAGACAGGAGGTAAATCATTAGCCTGTAAAGTCGTACCACATTTGTTATAACAAATATTAACATTACTGGTCCCATAACAGAATGCAGGACCTATAAAATGATGTGTCAGGATATTAGCAATTGCCGGGTCTGTGGTAGAATGAGAATGGTGGTCACTGTACAAGTACGCAGCGAAGATGCATCAGTAAGCGCCTGGGAAGAGGCCTGCCCCTCACAGAGAGGTGGAGCAGCCGTAGCCTCCAATTTGTCAAATAAATTAACATTAGAAGGTGGCTGAGTCATAGCGACCATAGTAGTGACTGTAGCATCAGATATAACTACCAACCTGATGCAAGTAGCAGTGGCAAATTAGCTATCTGCCTCGCAGCAATCCAAAAGTGGATGGCTTTGAACAAACTTTGTTTTACTGTAAAGAAAGGTACCATACTACACGTAGATGTCTATTGCTGGCCAGAAATACCATTCAATTAGGCAGATGTTCTTGATTTCACCCTTGCTAAAATTACTAAGAACTTTGAAATCCTATTTGATGACACTTTCTTCTTTAGACAACTAGTTAACTCATTAATAAGACATGCCCACCACCAGGTTCTCACCACAACACATCATCACATTCATCCCTACAGATCACAAAGTGGAATAAGTTCAATTGCTAGTTTTAAACAAAGTAGACTATTGTAACAGCTTGTATGTGGGCCTTCCCAAATCACCCCTAAACCAAACACAACAAGTAACAAATTCAACCATGTCTCACCCACTCCAAAGTCTCTTATGTGGATACAATAGAGAAGAGAATGTACCTCTAATTGCTAGGCCTTACCCACCAGAGATGATGGAAACATTTTCTTCAATACTTCTCCAATCAGTTTAAAGAGTGTTTGTCACAGAGAGCCTTTGGATCCTCCATCACACAAAACCCTAAAACGTTTAACTTGAAAAAATAAAGGCTTATCTACACAACCATGTTGTGCCACAGACCACCATTCTGGAACAAGATTTTACCAGAGTTAAGTCTAGCATAACATTATAAATAGTTCCAATGATCTAACAAAATTGAAGTCAGCTACTCAGTTCTAGTAAGTGCTAATTTGCACTGTAAAACCTATTGCATTTTAGGCATATAAAAAAGGACTCATAGAATTCATAATGGACTGCAATTGTCCTGTTAAGTCTTCGAATAATGATGTCCATGTATTTTGAGAAACCTGAGGGTATTCTCACTCCTACTCCCCTTGGATCCAATGTGCAGGTGATCAGGGAAAGGCCAGCACTCTTGGTGCCTGACCCTGGGGGTGGAGAAGTGAGGATCCCCTTGAGGATTGGGAGTGGGGATCCCTTGGGTGAGACATGGTATCCCCCTTTTCCTATGGACAACAAACCTAACCCGGCCACACACTTTATGGGCTATTATAAACCTGCTCCCCTCATTCTCCTTCATGGGTAACCTGACAATAGTGGGAAGAGGAAGAGAAAACTAGGAGTTATACACATCAACATGCAGCCTCACCACTTTGGTACTGAGACGAAGAAGAAGGCCTCAGAGGAGTACCATTGTAAAGACCAGGCATGTCTTACTAATACGCATAACTATGGTCAGGCAATTAAAAGAAAGAACTCACACATGCAACACCTTTACCCAACACAGGTGCATAAAAGAAGTGTTGTAAGAGGTAGAAAGAGAGACGCTGATGGGAGCCGTGGTGAGCCATTCTGCAGCCTGAGAAGCACACCGGAGACTAAAGATGCTGAGGGTGCAGGCATGTGTGATGTGGGAGTAGGAGCTCCATGGGGTAGAGGCAAGCTAAAGGAAGGAGGTCAGATGAAGGGGCATGCTTCATCCCATCTAAGGCAGTGCTTGTTCTCCCGTGGCAATGTGAGAGTGCAAGGGTGTCTTAGTGGCAGAGAATCACCCCCAGAAAGGAAACCGCAAAGTCTGTGGGCAGCGCGCTATGGAAAAGGAGTTCAAAGTGAGCCAGTGAGTTTCCAAGGTAGAGAAACCCGGTGGTCTTTAACTGCGAGCCTTATCAAGTGAACCACTATTGTTAAATCAAATAAGAGACTTGTACATTGTATCAGAGTGGTTACATGGCGTTATAAAGCTACACGCACATTTTCAAAAGTCTCTGAACATTATGAACTCTTCATTCTTAAGTAATTAACATATTGTAGAAGTGGTTGCGTTCCTCAGAGAAAAGAAGGAACGTTATTGAAAGTCTTCAACTGAGGAAAGCAAAATATTTACTGTATGTAACTATAATGAAAGACCAATGGCAAAGAAAGATGAATGAGGCTAAAATTAAAATTGGAGTGCATGAAACGCACACCTGGTTAAAAATTGAACTGAATGAAAGTAAAACACGTAAAGTTTGTGAATTATGAAATTATTGAAAACTAATGCATGTTGAATATCGAACCATATGGAAACCTAACATTGAAGAAAGCAAATGCATAATGAATAACGAACTACAGGGAAATATAACATTGAACCAAACAAGTATACATTCGATACTGAATATAATTGAGCAACGCAAGAGCGCATTGAACCTTGAACTGTGATTGAACACTAATAAATATATGTTGCACAACGAATTAACTTCAACAGTAAAGTCAAATACATTAAAGGCTGAAGGAAGCCAAACCACAAACCTTATGGTGCAAATGCAATGTGGCAAGGCTACAGTTTGGAATGGGGTGTGTGACACATGGTGGCAGAGCCACAAGGAGGGCAAGGAGAAGCCAGAGTATCCCAAGAGTATGCCCTAAGCCCAGATACAAGGAATCGACTAAAAGCGACTTTGTGCACAGGAGCAAGTACCAAGAAACCTGTTTGAGACACTGAAGTCTTGGGTAAGGGAACCATGAGACTTGACGGACTACAAGTGTTTGCTTGGGAATGATTTGTGTTACTTGAAACTTGGGGAAGGGAACCCCAGGATTTATTCTGAAGTATATTGCCTTGAACTGGAAAAAGGTCAACTTTAAGACTCTGGAAGAAGCTCAGCACTTTAAGTTAAACACTGTTTCTTTTGATTTTGATAATCCTACACATGTGTAGGATAGGTTTTGGACACAGATGCACTATTAAGTTGAACTTTTGACTAACACTGTCCTTAGTTTCATTCAGGTAGGGAAATCCCACCTTAGCATATGGCAAGTTAGGCTTTTAACCATCCTGACATTTAAGTTAATAAACATGTTTATTTTGAACTTTGAATCTGTTTTCTGTGTCCTCCTTCATGATGCCCTCACAGTATACTTGTAAGGATATTCTGATCAGCATGTTTACGGGATCTTGTGTACCTTTACCCGTCTTCCTTACGTCAGAACCCTAAAGTTATGAACCTACTGACCCTTGTGGAGTAGATGTCTGTCCAACCTGAAGAACTTAATAACAAATAGAGAATGCTACTTTCAGTTCACCAGGCCAGATATATACCACCTGGGGTAATCATATGGGGTTTAGCCATAAACAAATAGGAGGTGCGCTGCTAGAATGATGCTCAGGAAGGCTTCTACTGATTTGTCTTGACAATTATTACGCAAGGGGCAAACAAAAACATTCCAAAGACTTGATCCTTCTCACCTTCTTCAAAGTGGCATTATGTCCCTGTTCCAAGGGCTGGAACGGGGGTAACGGCCAGCCGGCCAAGTTAAGGGCCCAAGTGAAGTGAGGGCCATTAACGAGGGCTCCAGGCCATTAACCCCTGTTCCAGTACTTGGAACGAGGGCTTAAGGCCATTAGCACCCCGGGCTACCAAAGCGGTAACCCGGGGTGCTAAAAAAAGGATTTTCTGTCGTTCAATGGGATGCGTGCAGCGTCCCGTTGTACAAAGGAAAATCTTTACGAAGATGGCCACCATGGAAAGGGAAGGCGGGGCTCCATATGGAGCGCCGCCATCCCTTTCCATGGTGGCCAGCGGGAGGCAAGGGGAAGAAGCGGATGGGCGGTCGCAACTGCTGCTGCTGAAATAAGGTAAGTAGGGGGATTAGGGATGAAAAAAGAATAAAAGGGAAGGAGGATGGGGGTTGACGGCAGTGGAGGTAGCCGGCCCTCAGGCGACATGCAAGGCAGGCTTTCACCGGCAGTTCAAGCCCGCGCTCCTTGCCACCTGATTGGCTGGCACTCCCCGCTAGGGTGCTAATATCAATTCTGTGGCCTCTAATGTGGGTCTCAAAATCGCTAACCAAAATGGAAAATGGAAGATGCTGTTTGAAATAAATGGTGAAGTGAAAATGAGTCAAACTCTGACGGATAAGGTACAACAGAATGAAAGAATATTGCATGTAGTAAATGCCACATAATTATGTGGACCAATACCTAATAAAATATTTTCCAATTTTGCCTCCACCCGAGAGGTCCGGTTAAAACCTGTGAAGCCCTGCCCTTCCTCAATTGTTTTAAAACTATTTTCCCCAACTCAAATGGAACATAAGAAACATTAAAATGTATGTTTTGGGGTTCTCTTCAGTGTGTTAAAGGGTGGACATCTCAGATGCTCACCTTCACCACCCTTTTTCCAACGAAACGTGTACAGTAGTGTTACATCATTCACAGGGTATATTGCCTTTCCATCCCATCCTCAAAAAGTATAGTGGAAATTGATACATAAATACAACATCTGGTAACAAAAGTTAAAGGGTGCAGGACGTTTTGCAAGAGAACAGCCAAACTCATAACGAAGGTCTTGTTTTTCAGAAAAGGTTTTCATAGCGTTTTCTGTAACAACTGTCATTTTATAATATCTATCAAAGGAAAGGGAACTTAAAGTGCATTTTTCTAAATGTATATCTTAATATTGAAAGGCGCACAGGTTGAGCTTCAAGGGAAAGCCTGTACAGACCTCGCAGCGGGACTTGAAGTTGATTTTGCCAAAACACGCAGAAATTGTTACAAATGATATAGCACAGCTCAGCTTTTTATTCCTTGGCGTGCTTTGTTTCTAACAGAGACATGAGCTCAGGCATCTGCTTCAGCAAATTCTTGGACTCTAACATTTCCAGAAAGTGAAGTTTCCTGGCAGTGGTTTGTCTGCTTGATTTGTGATACTCCGCTCGTGCTCTCGTCATCGCCCCACAGTTTATTTATTCTTTGGACTGAGTATTTATTCTTTAAAACTACACCATACCTGTAATAATTTGATTCTAAACTTTGGTTAAGGACTGCTGGTTGGAGGTTGGCCTAGACGCTTCCTTCATAGGTAGGTGCACAGCCCAAATCTGTGAATTATTAACAAGTCTGGTTTGACAGAAGTGAAAAGCCATTTGTCTCCACTCCAAAAATATAGAATTACCTCAGAAAATGTTAACGCTCGGTGGTCCTCGCCATTGTGGATGGAAATGCATGCCGTGTGTGAGACACTATCATATTATGTTTTTATTCACTAGCAATGTTCTCCTAAACCTCTTATTTATTTTATTTTAAATGGTGTCCTATGTCTCTCTCCAATGTAAAGTATAGTGTTCAATTTTTCCACCTGCGCACTACTTGTCTTAAGACATAGATTTCTGCAAAACTATAAAGTAAGCATTGCTGGTTGTAATGACACAGATGACTGCTCAAATGAGGACCTTTACATAGCTCAGCAGCTCTGGGTACTGCTCTTCCATTTTGAGCAGTACTTGCAAGGACATTCTGGTATCGTCTTTAGGTAAAAGCAACTTCAGCTTTCTGACACAAAACGAATATTGCAAAATAGCTAAGAAATGTTTGTACTTAATAAACGGGATTGTTATTGATTGTGATGGGGTGTATATGGCTTTCACCCACAGTCGC
Organism: Ambystoma mexicanum; assembly: GCF_040938575.1. Taxonomy (NCBI): domain Eukaryota; kingdom Metazoa; phylum Chordata; class Amphibia; order Caudata; family Ambystomatidae; genus Ambystoma; species Ambystoma mexicanum. The sequence continues at coordinate 962,406,717 of NC_090929.1, read as the reverse complement.
CGGAGGGAGGGGTGCGACACGGCCAGTAACAGCCTGCCAGGCCGAGCCTCACATGGCCTGGGGGCCATTACCGGCCATGTCCACCCGCCGGCATAGGGGTGAAAGCCGCACACACCCCAGGTTTTATCCGGGTGCAAATGGTTTATTTACTTCTTCTAGAGATTGGCTGTGTTTATCGCGCGAGGCCAATGTCCTGGCAGCGGCTGGAAACAAGAGGAGCGCCAGGAACAGAGCACAAAACTCTGGTCCAGTGGGTAAGTGGGAAGGGAGGGATGGGATGGGGAAGGATTATGGTTTGTTTTGGGGCTGGGGAGGAGGGAAATCAACAGGGAATGGCGGCTCCCTGGTAACTCCCAATTTTTTTTCAAAAGTTGGTGCCACCCGGGGAAAGGCCTCGGGTGGCTGGAAACAGCGGGCAGAGAATGTGTATTCTCACCAGCTATTCCAGCCACCTGACAGGCTTGAGCGGCCCTACCTTGGGTGCGAATATCCCATCATTGGCACTATTGTCAAATTAGCTGCTAGCATTTTATGATGGCCCATAGATCCATGGCATCAGCCACTTTGTACTGCAGCTGCAGACTGGTTTAGCGATACAGAAGAATGTCATGGGCATAGGTAGTGATTCACACAAACCACTTCCAAGTACTGAGAGAGGACAACTGGACTAGCAGAACTCTGGGGGAAAGTGGGGGATAAGCAGGTGAAACTGGAGACACACAGCAGATAAGATGAAACATTGCCAGCCAATTATTGAATGGAACCATAACTACAAAGAAATGCAGCAAACCGCTCGGAGAACCATTGAGTCCATGATGGAGAAACTCGGAGGACATCAGAAAGTGGAAGGTATGACTTCCAACTGCCCCGACATTTAGGGCAGAGCCATGGATAAGGCAAGAGGGGCAACTGTACTAACATCCTTTACCACTTATAGGATAGGGGACAGCATCTTTAACCACCTATAGACCCCCTAAGTCCCATCAGTCAACCAATCAGCCTATCTCAACACTTGTCACTGAGATCCTTTACTTCCACCCATATACTAGAAGCAGTCATCTATTACAGGCTGGGGCTACATGGTAGGTAGGCATCCCTACTCTGTACCTAAAAGACCTCATCTCCCTATTCTTTCAACTCTACAAAAACAAACCAGCAATTGCTTTGAAAGACCAGCGAAGAAGCTTGATCTTTCTGAATTTCTTTGAGGAGATTGTATCCATGCCAAATAAGGAGTAGAAAGAAGCACTGCCCAATAAGTACCTGTGTGCTTCGTTCCCACCTATGAGAGTGACAGTAATTTAGTGACAGTAGCCAATGCACACATTCCGATTAGAGGTTTACTGAGTTGTACGTTTTTTAGAGTCCTGCAGAGTTTGTGTGAGTGTTCATGTGTGCGTTGTGTGCGTGTGTGTGTGTTGGTGTGTGTGTGTGAGACTGGGTGCGTGGGTCTGTATGTCTATGTGTAGGGACATCATCAATGAAGCCTTACTTTCCAAGCCTCAAACTGCAATTGTTTCATACAGACAAAAGACACATGAGAAGAAAACCAGGATGTCAGCCTGCATATCTCCTTGAATGTGCCCATCTGATTGACTATAGTGCACCTTTGTGTTGCAGCCGCCCTGCAACTTGGGATCAGGCTCCACGAATGTGTCCACTCAAACTCTTTTTGCACTTTGCCTGTGATGTAATTACCGTCTCTACTGTTCTATGATGTAATTACTTCCTGCATATTCTGTCCTGTAACCATAAGTACTGTAACCAATTGCTTATGCATAAGCGCCTAGATACCTACAGGTTTGGTGCACTGTATAAATACATAAATAAATAAAATGAATAAATATCTCACAGAGTGAAACAGAACAGTATATTTTTGGTTTAAAATGTAGCTTTTTCCACAACCACATTGCAATGACCTAAGGGAGAACTACAAACTAATGAATAAAGCAAGGATTGTCTATGTTTCAGTGCTATAGTGTACAACAATCTGTCCAAGTGGAGTGAGCGCAGAGTGAGCTTGCAGACTTTGGCAGACTCCAGATTCCACAGAGTCTTTCTACAGTGGACATATCCTGCGTGGCTTGAAAAAAGCCATCCTATCCGCGGAGCGGCCGCGGAGTGAGCGCAGAGTGAGCTTGCAGACTTTGGCAGACTCCAGATTCCACAGAGTCTTTCTACAGTGGACATATCCTGTGTGGCTTGAAAAAGCCATCCTATCCGCGGAGTGAGCGCAGAGTGAGCTTGCAGACTTTGGCAGACTCCAGATTCCACAGAGTCTTTCTACAGTGGACATATCCTGTGTGGCTTGAAAAAGCCATCCTATCCGCGGAGCGGCCGCGGAGTGAGCGCAGAGTGAGCTTGCAGACTTTGGCAGACTCCAGATTCCACAGAGTCTTTCTACAGTGGACATATCCTGTGTGGCTTGAAAAAGCCATCCTATCCGCGGAGCGGCCGCGGAGTGAGCGAGAGTGAGCTTGCAGACTTTGGCAGACCTTGGCTGGACCTCGCGGGACCACAGGGGCGGTGTTTCTCATTCCAACCCGCCCGCTCCTGCTGACGTCCTCGATCAATTCAATTCCATTGGATCACCGGTCCCGCTTCACGATGGAGGTTCGCCCGCCCGACATTAACATCCTCGAACCAAGACCTGATTCAGGACTCGAGGTAATTTTGCCAAACAACACTAGAACTCCTGGCTTGGAACCAGCTCGCCCCTCACAACCTGCAGCCATTGAAAGCTCACCTTCCACCCCTGCCCCTTCCCGAGCCCTTGTCTCACCCTTCTCCCCTTCCCATCCCATACCTGCCTTCCCTCCATTCACTCCCGCCTTACCTACCCTTCCCATCCCAGTACCCGCCTGCCGCACGCCACCCTTACCTCCTGTTCCTTTCCGAGCTGTCTCGGCGGACCGTGGCTCTGTGGGATCCGAGGAGGAGGAGGGGGAGGGGCCCTCACGCCGGGCTCTTCATGCGAGGAGAGAGACTGCCGTGCCCGCTGCGCGTGGAATGCCCACGAGGAAGCGAGGTGAAAGGTTGGCGCTCCCCAGGCGGGCAGTGCGGCGCGTGGCCTCACCGGGCCCGATCGTTCAGACCTTGCAGCCCGTGGATCCGGCGGACGAGCCGGCGACGGGGTTGGCCGTCTCGGCAGAGTGCGGCGAGGCGGTGGGCACTGGCTTCTCCAACCCCGCCTCCCTTGGCTCGGGTGGCCGAGCGGCCCGCACTGTGTGCGAGTCACTGGGCTGTATCGTGGACGAGGATTTCCAGCGGCCCATTTCAGCCTCGGCGGAGCTGGGGAGGCGGACCTGCCCCTCTCCTCCGGGGAACGTGGCTCCCAGTACATCTTGTGGGCAGATTGACCCGTTCCCATGGCATAAAGGAGATCTAAACCTCGCTGCAACGGATACTGCAATTCCCTTAGAGGGAAACGAAACGGCAGTGGAACATTTTCCACCAATCCAGGTAGAAACCTATTCCACCAGTTCAAAAGGATCATCATTCCACGTCGAGGTCCACCAAATACCTAATCGGAATGCCCTGTCGAGCCCTAAAGAGACCTCTCACCACTCAGAGTCAGTTATAGACACTATTGAGTGCAGGCTGAACCCAATACCTTTTCCCAATTCAGAACTTCACTTACTTGGTGCAGACATGCTTAACAAGGATGAGGCTCCATCATCAGAGCCTGGAAGATCGGGAAGTCGTCTCCCTAATACACCTTCGAAGAAAGTACATCAAGTAGCCCAGGCGATGTCTGCTCAACAAGCCCCCCACTTACAACCCAAAAAACCAGATAAAATCCTGCCAGCTGAGGAAGATCAGAATCCAACTACCAAAATCTACATTAACCGACATCGTAACACAAGTAGTAAGTGCAGAAAAAGGCAGATCACGAAACCAACGGTCCCGCAAAACAAAAAAATGGGACCCATGAAACATCCCGCACTACCCCTTACCGAGGTGGCCCTGAATGACTTTTTTAAAAGGAAAATGGATAGCCGGTGGACTCCCCAGGATGAAATCTCTGACAAAGAAATTTTTGATAGTTTAAACCATCAAGAGCAACTTGCCTCTCACTCAAACTCAGCGCCAGGGGGCCATCCCAAAAAACTTCAAGAAGTACAGTTCAGAACACCGCCACCACAGGCAAAAGACCCTTCTGTGGTAAGATGGCACTGCACTCCCAAATACATATCAACAACGGAAATAATTAAACAAAGTACTGAACCAACTCTTGACACTGCCGCAATCATACTAAACAAAGAAGGTGAGAGGCTAAACACCACACCCCCGAAAGAATGCTCAATTGCAGTTCACATAGAGTCTTCCATAAACCCGGTTTGCCAGGGCTCTGACCAAAGGAGTATGTTCGACGCTCCGAGTCCTCCTGTCTCAGTACAAGCAACCATTAAGTCTCCCCATCTCAGAGGAAAGAGTCCTGCCTCAACAAAAACTGAGGATCCACCAGTTCGTTTAACGTTCCTTGTACTCCGACACAACTGAGAAGATCGAATAATGGAGGCTACCCGACACCCCAATCAACACCTCAACACAAAAAGGCAGACCTGCTGTCTATTATGTCTACGGTGACGATTGCGCTTGCCCCTTTTAGCAAGCTGTATGAGAGCATTAACGACACCTTACAAGACCAGACGTCCCTGATAGCATCAATGCAGTCAAAGCTGAACTATCTTGAAGGCTTTTTCGTCGGTAACAACGGCAATCTCGCTCCAAGAATAGATCAATCACTTAAAACGGCTCTTCCCGAAACCTCACTGCCCATGTATGGCACATTGGGGGATCAAGTAAACAGAGTGTCAACATCTACCCAAACAAATCAGGACCCACCTCTACCTGAAGCTCAGGACCACCATGAGGCCGAAGTCTCCAAAATATGCGATAATAACGTCTCTGAAACAGAAAATTAGTTGGATCCCCTTGACGCAATAATCGCGATAATAGACGAAAATAATAAGCCCATCCACAAGGATAATCAAACTAAATCCTTTACTGGACCTAAGCCTTCAATGTTAAACCCTTTCTCCTACACAAAACCAGCGGGTCACCGAACGGCCACCATCAAAGGTCCAGATCAAAAACCGAAGGTTTTTTCCTACGGGATCTTCAACCAGCAACAGACCGCATTTCAGTTTGGTGCAAAGAAAAACCCAAAAAAGATTGTGACGTTACAATGCTCTCAATTAGTAAAGAATAAAACCAAGCGGGTGGAACGAACCCAAGACCCAACAACCAAGTCTCAAGCTGAAAATTCTACCCTGACGAACCATCAACCGATCACAATAAACTTAACAGGATCAGAGGAGTTATCGGACTCAGTAATGACTGTTGAAGATCAACCTGACTGGAGCCCGATAACGATTGATGAAATTGGCTTTGAACCAAGCAAGAAAAAATCTTCAAAACGGAAAGCTACAGAAACGTGTACTCTACCAGACAAACGAGAACCACCAATTAAAGTTCTCCTGCACGATCGACCATCATCAGAACTGCGTGTAGAAAAAAAATATCCAAAAAAACAAAATGACTGTTTAGAAAACCCAAAGAACCAAACAGTCAACAAAAAAAACGATAATCACGCAGTAAGAACATCAAATCCCTCTAATCGAGGAATCAGATCTCGGTCTGTGAGTCTACGTCCCCGCAATCCTGCGAGAACACCCGAGTACAAAACTCGCTCACACGAAATGCAACACGAATCTAGCAACAGATCTCAACTACTCTCTCAGAACCATCGTGCAGCAACAACTATCAAAAATTCGATAAGGCAGATGAGAGAAAGGGACCCAAAGGCCCCAACGAAGCAAATCATAAGTGACTCCATCATTAGGTTGAAAAAGATCAACCCAAATGGGGGAGAAATCACATTGAACATAACCAATATTCTGAAAATATTGGCCCAAATCCCAAGCCTAAGACAGATCAGAAACTATGACTTGTGGATAGTGGAACCAAGTACATCAGGAAGAAAGGACTATTCATACATTCATTTAAACTCAGAAATCATCAAGAACCAACTGATGAAGGAAATAGAATCGCTGTTGATCCTCGGTTACAAACTTACAGAAATTGAGCGGTCAAACAATCAAACTGAACCATCATCTAGATCACTGACGGGCCTGAGAGAACAGATAACCTCACCAACAAAGCCTGGTCCCTCTCGCATCCATTTTGTCAGCAGGATGGATCACCTACGAGCATCTGACAATAAGCGAATAAGCGAGAAACTAAGAAGACGTACAGTTCCAGATGCGGACCCCGAGTCTCCAATCAATTGTCACAGGGGACAGCTAGCGCACGAGCAACCCCAAGTAAGATCGCAGAGAAGTTTACATCAGCCTCAGAAACTAGCACCATCGAATCAACTGGAAAAAACAGAGGAGAGAACTAAAAGGCCTTGGACCTGGTTTAAGGACGGAGCACAACGTAATAAGAAAAATTAGCAACTATCATTAGAAGACGGAACTAACTCACCAGATGCAGGAAAAAAGGAAAATCGACCTAAAACAGACTTAAAGAACCCCCTAAAACTGGGAACTTGGAACACACGTGGATTTGAGCACCTAACTAAAATAACTGATGTCAATTTAGGCACCTTCGATATCCTATGCCTGCAGGAGACATGGCTGACTACTAAACCTCAATTGGACGGGTATGAAATAACTTTTTCAGCAGCAACAAAGGGAACCTTGGGTCGACCGTCTGCAGGGCTAATCATGGCTCTCAGATCAGGATCGGGACTTAAAGCAATTGAAGTTCTGGCTACACCTAAATGGATCCACGCGATGATCTTAAACCAAACATTCAACCAGGAACTCTCCCAGACTTCAAACGAGGGGAAAACCCTCTTACTTAATATATACTGGAACCCAGAGGCAACATCTATCGAGGAATTTGAATCCACCCTCTCAAATTTGTTCGATGAAGCCGACGAAAAAATTCAGCACCATAACATCATAGTAATGCAGTATGCGGAGGGATAGGGGAAGATGGCAAACATCAAAACACTTCGGCAAGAAGAAGAGGGAAACTGCTTGAGCATCTCATGAAAGCAAGGGATTTGCATAACCTTCACCTGATGCGTACCAACGCAAACCTGGAGATCCCCACGTGGGAAAGAGGGAACCAACATGCTTCGATCGACCACGTATTCGTCTCCAAGGATCTACTTCAGGTGATCCATTCCTTTGCGGTTAAGCGGACGATGTTCAGCGACCATTACCTTCTCATTACGGAGGGGAAGAACTGCAGACCCCTTTCTCTCGCATACCCAATCCCCCTGGAAAGTCGACTACGGGGAATCGGGTAAAGATATCGGAAAAAGGACTCCGAGATATCGATTCCCAATACTCCAATCTCCAAGTTAATGGCGAGGCTCTGGGAACAACTGTCAGAGACGCCCTGGATTACACCCCTTTGTTGACCAAATTCTCGATACCAATGTCAAAATCCCGCAACTCGGCAACTGCCCCCAACCACCTATATAACATCGATTTGGTGGAAAAAAGAAGGCTCCACCGACGCTTAAAGAAAGTCTACTTTAATAAACCCACCGCAGAAAATCTTAACTTTTGGAGGCTGGCTGTTCGTGAATACAAGAGTTGGCTTAGACACTACCGCCACAAACTCTATCAGTATGACGCAGAACATATGCTGTCAGCCATCTGTGGAAATAAACCCAAAGAATTTTGGAACCTGATTAAGGGAACTCTAAACAAAACATCTGGAGACATCCAGAATAATGTAGGAGAGGCCAAGTGGATAACCCACTTTTCAAACCTGTTCGCACCGATAGTTGACAACAACTCTCCGTTGGGTTTTGGCACCAGAACAACAGTCCATGACACCGAATTTTGGAATATCCCTGCTGACGAAGCAACGATCCTGCTAAAAATAACTAAATTGAACAACTCGAGGGCTCCCGGGCCGGACGGCCTTTGTAACGCCGAGCTTAAGTCCCATCCAGAACCATGGGCAACGATAATGAGTAAGATCTTCAAAAACTGCAACCGCCTCCAGGATATCCCTCCGTCTTGGAAAAGAGGCATTATTGTACCTATTTTCAAGAGGGGTCCCATAGACGACCCGGGTAATTATAGACCGATTGCCCTTTTGGACGTCATGGGTAAGGTGTTTGCATCTTTGGCCCTGGACGCTTTCCAAAAATGGATCATGGACTCGGACCAAGTGGACCCTTTTCAAAACAGCTTCGTAAAAAACTCTGGAGCATCAACCAACATCTTTCTACTAAGCTCTCTGAAAGCCAGAGTATTGCAGGGAGGCCCTCCCATTTACATGGCTTTTATCAACCTGGTCCAAGCTTTCGACCAGGTCAATAGACAACGATTATGGGCCAAATTGGAAAAGCTTAGATTGTCCAAGGGACATCTTGGAACCCATAAAAGCCTTACATCACGGAACGTCAATACGGGTGCGACTAAGCGCCGAAGGCAGATTGTCAAGGGAAATACTCACATCAAAGGGCGTAAAGCAGGGATGCCCGCTAGCACCAGCCCTGTATAATGCCTATATAGCAGACTACAAGAAATCATCGGAACTGATCAGAAGTTTCCCCCCATCCCTAGGAGGCTCAAAAATTGAGAGACTACTCTATGCAGATGACATTATCCTCATGGATTTAACCCCTATAGGCCTGCAACGCCAATTAGACAATCTAACACGCTATATGGCAGAAAACAACTTAAGACTGAATAAAGAAAAAACAAAAATTTTAATACTGGGAACAGCAGCTACAAGAAGGAAAACATTCACTTGGTATGGAGAAGGGAAACTGCTGGAAACTGTCGAGGCCTTTAAATACCTGGGCATTATGATCAGCAACGACAAGGTAGAACAAGTTATGCAGGAGGCCCTTTGGACAAAACTGAAGAAGCTAACGGCGCAGGCCAAAGCAGTGGACAGGAAGCACGGAAGATTCTCCATCATTCCCGTTATAAGATTTTACAAAGCTAAAGTCGTTCCTGTCCTGATTTATGCCATGGATGCAATGCCACTGATCCCTGACTCAATCTGGCCCAAACTTGAAGGTTTCTTCTGGCGGGGTGTTCTAAACCTGGCCACTTCGACACCGATAACACTGATAAGAAGAGAATTGTGCTTATCCTCTCTTCGGGCCTCAAAAATGAGATCGACAATCATGCTATATCGCAAAGTCTTCGATTCTCCAAAAAATAAAGTTCTGGACCTTATTAGGAGAGAAACTAACAATGGGAACAACTCAATGTTGACCAAATGGGCCCAATATAACCTCTCCATTCTCCAAGAACTAAACCTTAATCTGGAAACATTAATACAAAACCCCAACCAGGTATCAAAGAAACTTCTCGAAGCAGACTGGATAAATACCCTGGAAGTTGCAAACAACTACTCGATGACAGCCAATCTACCCAGCACGCCGATGAAACTCGACGGGGTACGTGGATACCTATGCAAGTTCCCAGATAAACGGCTAAGTAGAACTTTCCTAAGGTTCAGACTGAACCAATTGAAAACAAACGAAGTCCTAGCGATTCGAAATCAATCCAGCTCAAACAACTGTCGGTTTTGTGAAACATCGGACGTTGTGGAAACTACTAAACATCTGATCCTCGAATGC